>NC_090933.1:1014946563-1015268183 GCF_040938575.1 Ambystoma mexicanum
CCTGCACTGCTGGGGGGTGGGGGTGGTGGGAGACATGGGTGGGGGCCTGCTGGCAGGTGCCCCACAGTGCTGGGGGGTGGGGGTAGTGGGAGACATGAGTTGGACATGGGTGGGGCCTGGTGGAGGGTGCCCCTGCACTGCTGGGGGGTGGAGGTGGTGGTCGACATGGGTGGGGGCCTGGTAGAGGGTGCCCCTGCACTGCTGGGGGGTGGGGGTGGTGGGAGACATGGGTGGGGGCCTGGTGGAGGGTGCCCCTGCATTGCTGGGGGGTGGGGTGGTGGGAGACATGAGTGGGGCCTGGTGTAGGGTGCCCCACAGTGCTGGGGGGTGGGGGTGGTGGGAGACATGGGTGGGGGCCTGGTGGAGGGTGCCCCTGCACTGCTGGGGATGGGGGTGGTGGGAGACATGGGTGAGGCCTGGTGGAGGGTGCCCCATAGTGCTGGGGGGTGGGGGTGGTGGGAGACATGAGTTGGACATGGGTGGGGGCCTGCTGGCAGGTGCCCCACAGTGCTGGGGGGCTGGGGGTGGTGGGAGACATGAGTTGGAAATGGGTGGGGCCTGGTGGTGGGTGCCCCTGCACTGCTGGGGGGTGGGGTGGTGGGAGATACGGGTGGGGGCCTGGTGGAGGGTTCCCCTTCACTACTGGGGGGTGGGGGTGGTGGGAGACATGGGTGGGGGCCTGGTGGAGGGTGCCCTACAGTGCTGGGGGGTGGGGGTGGTGGGAGACATGGGTGGAGGCCTAGTGGAGGGTGCCCCTGCACTGCTGGGGCGTGGGGGTGGTGGGAGATATGGGTGGGGGCCTGGTGGAGTGTGCCCCTGCACTGCTGGGGGGTGGGGTGGTGGGAGACATGGGTGGGGGCCTGCTGGCAGGTGCCCCACAGTGCTGGGGGGTGGGGGTAGTGGGAGACATGAGTTGGACATGGGTGGGGCCTGGTGGAGGGTGCCCCTGCACTGCTGGGGGGTGGAGGTGGTGGTCGACATGCGTGGGGGCCTGGTAGAGGGTGCCCCTGCACTGCTGGGGGGTGGGGGTGGTGGGAGACATGGGTGGGGGCCTGGTGGAGGGTGCCCCTGCATTGCTGGGGGGTGGGGTGGTGGGAGACATGAGTGGGGCCTGGTGTAGGGTGCCCCACAGTGCTGGGGGTGGGGGTGGTGGGAGACATGGGTGGGGGCCTGGTGGAGGGTGCCCCTGCACTGCTGGGGGCGGGGGGTGGTGGGAGACATGGGTGGGTGCCTGGTGGAGGGTGCCCCTGCACTGCTGGCGGGTGGGGGTGGTGGGAGACATGGGTGGGGGCCTGCTGGCAGGTGCCCCACAGTGCTGAGGGGTGGGGGTGGGAGACATGGGTGAGGGCCTGGTGGAGGGTGCCCCTGCACTGCTGGGGAGGGTGTGGGTGGTGGGAGACATGGGTGGGGGCCTGCTGGCAGGTGCCCCACAGTGCTGGGGGGTGGGGGTGGTGGGAGACATGAGTTGGACATGGGTGGGGGCCTGGTGGAGGGTGCCCCTGCACTGCTTGGGGGTGGGGGTGGTTGGAGACATGGGTGGGGGCCTGGTGTAGGGTGCCCCTGCACTGCTGGTGGGTGGGGTTGGTGGGAGACATGGGTGGGGGCCTGGTGGAGGGTGCCCCTGCACTGCTGGGGGGTGGGCGTGGTGGGATACATGGGTGGGGGCCTGGTGGAGGGTGCCCCACAGTGCTGGGGGGTGGGGGTGGTGGGAGACATGGGTGGGGGCCTGGTGGAGGGTGCCCCTGCACTTCTGGGGGGTGGGGGTGGTGGGAGACATGGGGTGGGGGCCTGGTGGAAGGTGCCCCTGCACCGCTGGGGGGTGGGGGTGGTGGGAGACATGGGTGGGGGCCTGCTGGCAGGTGCCCCACAGTGCTTGGGGGTGGGGGTTGTGGGAGACATGAGTTGGACATGGGTGGGGGCCTGGTGGAGGGTGCCCCTGCACTGCTGGGGGGTGGGGGTGGTGGGAGACATGGGTGGGGGCCTGGTGGAGGGTGCCCCTGCATTGCTGGGGGGTGGGGTGGTGGGAGACATGAGTGGGGCCTGGTGTAGGGTGCCCCACAGTGCTGGGGGGTGGGGGTGGTGGGAGACATGGGTGGGGGCCTGGTGGAGGGTGCCCCTGCACTGCTGGGGGCGGGGGGTGGTGGGAGACATGGGTGGGTGCCTGGTGGAGGGTGCCCCTGCACTGCTGGCGGGTGGGGGTGGTGGGAGACATGGGTGGGGGCCTGCTGGCAGGTGCCCCACAGTGCTGAGGGGTGGGGGTGGGAGACATGGGTGAGGGCCTGGTGGAGGGTGCCCCTGCACTGCTGGGGAGGGTGTGGGTGGTGGGAGACATGGGTGGGGGCCTGCTGGCAGGTGCCCCACAGTGCTGGGGGGTGGGGGTGGTGGGAGACATGAGTTGGACATGGGTGGGGGCCTGGTGGAGGGTGCCCCTGCACTGCTTGGGGGTGGGGGTGGTTGGAGACATGGGTGGGGGCCTGGTGTAGGGTGCCCCTGCACTGCTGGTGGGTGGGGTTGGTGGGAGACATGGGTGGGGGCCTGGTGGAGGGTGCCCCTGCACTGCTGGGGGGTGGGCGTGGTGGGATACATGGGTGGGGGCCTGGTGGAGGGTGCCCCACAGTGCTGGGGGGTGGGGGTGGTGGGAGACATGGGTGGGGGGCCTGGTGGAGGGTGCCCCTGCACTTCTGGGGGGTGGGGGTGGTGGGAGACATGGGTGGGGGCCTGGTGGAAGGTGCCCCTGCACCGCTGGGGGGTGGGGGTGGTGGGAGACATGGGTGGGGGCCTGCTGGCAGGTGCCCCACAGTGCTTGGGGGTGGGGGTTGTGGGAGACATGAGTTGGACATGGGTGGGGGCCTGGTGGAGGGTGCCCCTGCACTGCTGGGGGGTGGCGGTGGTGGGAGACATGGGTGGGGGCCTGGTGGAGGGTGCCCCTGCATTGCTGGGGGGTGGGGGCGGTGGGAGACATGAGTTGGACATGGGTGGGGCCTGGTGGAGGATGCCCCACAGTGCTGGGGGGTGGGGGTGGTGGGAGACATGGGTGGGGGCCTGGTGGAGGGTGCCCCTGCACTGCTGGGGGTTGGGGGGGTGGGGAACATAAGTTGGACATGGGTGGGGGCCTGCTGGCAGGTGCCCCACAGTGCTGGGGGGTGGGGGTGCAGGGGGACATGAGTTGGACATGGGTGGGGGCCTGCTGGCAGGTGCCCCACAGTGCCGGGGGGTGGGGGTGGTGGGTGACATGAGTTGGACATGGGTGGGGGCCTGCTGGCAGGTGCCCCACAGTGCTGGGGGGTGGGGGTGGTTGGAGACATGCATTGGACATGTGTGGGGTACCTGGTGGAGGGTGCCCCTGCACTGCTGGGGGGTGGGGGGTGGTGGGAGACATGGGTGGGGGCCTGGTGGAGGGTACCCCTGCACTGCTGGGGGTGGGGGTGGTGGGAGGCATGGGTGGGGGCCTGGTGTAGGGTGCCCCTGCACTGCTGGGGGGTGGGGGTGGTGGGAGACATGGGTGGGGGCCTGGTGGAGGGTACCCCTGCACTGCTGGGGGGTGGGGGTGGTGGGAGACATGGGTGGGGGCCTGGTGGAGGGTGCCCCACAGTGCTGGGGGGTGGCAGTGGTGGGAGACATAGGTGTGGGCCTGGTGGAGGGTGCCCCTGCACTGCTGGGGGGTGGGGGCGGAGGGAGACATGGATGGGGGCCTAGTGGAGAGTGCCCCCTGCACTGCTGGGGGGTGTAGGTGGTAGGAGACATGGGTGGGGACCTGCTGGCAGGTGCCCCACAGTGCTGAGGGGTGGGGGTGGTGTGAGACATGAGTTGGACATGGGTGGGGGCCTGGTGGAGGGTGCCCCTGCACTGCTGGGGGGTAGGGGTGGTGGGAGGCATGGGTGGGGGCCTGGTAGAGGGTGCCCTTGCATTGCTAGGGGGGTGGGGGTGGTGGGAGACATGGGTGGGGGCCTGGTGGAGGGTGCCCCTACACTGCTGGGGGGTGGGGGTGGTGGGAGACATGGGTGGGGGCCTGGTGGAGGGTGCCCCATAGTGCTGGGGGGTGGGGGTGGTGGGAGACATGAGTTGGACATGGGTGGGGGCCTGCTGGCAGGTGCCCCACAGTGCTGGGGGGTGGGGGTGGTGGGAGACATGAGTTGGAAATGGGTGGGGGCCTGGTGGTGGGTGCCCCTGCACTGCTGGGGGGTGGGGGTGGTGGGAGATATGGGTGGGGGCCTGGTGGAGGGTGCCCCTGCACTGCTGGGGGGTGGGGGTGGTGGGAGACATGGGTGGGGGCCTGGTGGAGGGTGCCCCACAGTGCTGGGGGGTGGGGGTGGTGGGAGACATGGGTGGAGGCCTAGTGGAGGGTGCCCCTGCACTGCTGGGGCGTGGGGGTGGTGGGAGATATGGGTGGGGGCCTGGTGGAGTGTGCCCCTGCACTGCTGGGGGGTGAGGGTGATGGGAGACATGGGTGGGGGCCTGCTGGCAGGTGCCCCACAGTGCTGGGGGGTGGGGGTGATGGGAGACATGAGTTGGACATGGGTGGGGCCTGGTGGAGGGTGCCCCTGCACTGCTAGGGGGTGGAGGTGGTGGTCGACATGGGTGGGGGCCTGGTAGAGGGTGCCCCTGCACTGCTGAGGGGTGGGGGTTGTGGGAGACATGGGTGGGGCCTGGTGGAGGGTGCCCCTGCATTGCTGGGGGGTGGGGTGGTGGGAGACATGGGTGGGGCCTGGTGTAGGGTGCCCCACAGTGCTGGGGGGTGGGGTTGGTGGGAGACATGGGTGGGGGCCTGGTGGAGGGTGCCCCTGCACTGCTGGGGGCTGGGGGGTGGTGGGAGACATGGGTGGGTGCCTGGTGGAGGGTGCCCCTGCACTGCTGGCGGGTGGGGGTGGTGGGAGACATGGGTGGGGGCCTGCTGGCAGGTGCCCCCACAGTGCTGAGGGGTGGGGGTGGTGGGAGACATGAGTTGGACATGGGTGGGGGCCTGGTGGAGGGTGACCCTGCACTGCTGGGGGGTGGGGGTGGTGGGAGACATGGGTGGGGGCCTGGTGGACGGTGCCTCTGCACTGCTGGGGGGTGGGGGTTGTGGGAAACATGGGTGGGGGCCTGCTGGCAGGTGCCCCACAGTGCTGGGGGGTGGGGGGTGGTGGGAGACATGAGTTGGACATGGGTGGGGGCCTGGTGGAGGGTGCCCCACAGTGCTGGGGGGGTGGTGGGAGACATGGGTGAGGACCTGGTGGAGGGTGCCCCTGCACTGCTGGGGAGGGTGGGGGTGGTGGGAAACATGGGTGGGGGCCTGCTGGCAGGTGCCCCACAGTGCTGGGGGTGGGGGTGGTGGGAGACATGAGTTGGACATGGGTGGGGGCCTGGTGGAGGGTGCCCCTGCACTGCTTGGGGGTGGGGGTGGTTGGAGACATGGGTGGGGGCCTGGTGTAGGGTGCCCCTGCACTGCTGGTGGGTGGGGTTGGTGGGAGACATGGGTGGGGGCATGGTGGAGGGTGCCCCTGCACTGCTGGGGGGTGGGCGTGGTGGGATACATGGGTGGGGGCCTGGTGGAGGGTGCCCCACAGTGCTGGGGGGTGGGGGTGGTGGGAGACATGGGTGGGGGCCTGGTGGAGGGTGCCCCTGCACTTCTGGGGGGTGGGGGGTGGTGGGAGACATGGGTGGGGGCCTGGTGGATGGTGCCCCTGCACCGCTGGGGGGTGGGGGTGGTGGGAGACATGGGTGGGGGCCTGCTGGCAGGTGCCCCACAGTGCTTGGGGGTGGGGGTTGTGGGAGACATGAGTTGGACATGGGTGGGGGCCTGGTGGGGGGTGCCCCTGCACTGCTGGGGGTGGGGGTGGTGGGAGACATGGGTGGGGACCTGGTGGAGGGTGCCCCTGCATTGCTGGGGGGTGGGGGGTGGGGGAGACAAGAGTTGGACATGGGTGGGGCCTGGTGGAGGATGCCCCACAGTGCTGGGGGTGGGGGTGGTGGGAGACATGGGTGGGGGCCTGGTGGAGGGTGCCCCTGCACTGCTGGGGGGTGGGGGTGGTGGGAGACATGGATGGGGGCCTGGAGGAGGGTGCACCACAGTGCTGGGGGGTGGGGGTGGTGGGAGACATGGGTGGGGGCCTGGTGGAGGGTGCCCCTGCACTGCTGGGGGTTGGGGGGGTGGGGAACATGAGTTGGACATGGGTGGGGGCCTGCTGGCAGGTGCCCCACAGTGCTGGGGGGTGGGGGTTCAGGGGGACATGAGTTGGACATGGGTGGGGCCTGCTGGCAGGTGCCCCACAGGGCTGGGGGGTGGGGGTGGTGGGTGACATGAGTTGGACATGGGTGGGAGCCTGCTGGCAGGTGCCCCACAGTGCTGGGGGGTGGGGGTGGTGGGAGACATGCGTTGGACATGTGTGGGGTACCTGGTGGAGGGTGCCCCTGCACTGCTGGGGGGTCGGGTGGTGGGAGACATGGGTGGGGGCCTGGTGGAGGGTGCCCCTGCACTGCTGGGGGGTGGGGGTGGTGGGAGACATGGGTGGGGGCCTGGTGGAGGGTGCCCCTGCACTGCTGGGGGGTGGGGTGGTGGGAGACATGGGTGGGGGCCTGGTGGAGGGTGCCCCACAGTGCTGGGGGGTGGGGGTGGTGGGAGACATGGGTGGGGGCCTGGTGGAGGGTGCCCCTGCACTGCTGGGGAGGGTGGGGGTGGTGGGAAACATGGGTGGGGGCCTGCTGGCAGGTGCCCCACAGTGCTGGGGGGTGGGGGTGGTGGGAGACATGAGTTGGACATGGGTGGGGGCCTGGTGGAGGGTGCCCCTGCACTGCTTGGTGGTGGGGGTGGTTGGAGACATGGGTGGGGGCCTTGTGTAGGGTGCCCCTGCACTGCTGGTGGGTGGGGTTGGTGGGAGACATGGGTGGGGGCCTGGTGGAGGGTGCCCCTGCACTGCTGGGGGGTGGGCGTGGTGGGATACATGGGTGGGGGCCTGGTGGAGGGTGCCCCACAGTGCTGGGGGGTGGGGGTGGTGGGAGACATGGGAGGGGGCCTGGTGGAGGGTGCCCCTGCACTTCTGGGGGGTGGGGGTGGTGGGAGACATGGGTGGGGGCCTGGTGGAGGGTGCCCCTGCACCGCTGGGGGGTGGGGGTGGTGGGGAGACATGGGTGGGGGCCTGCTGGCAGGTGCCCCACAGTGCTTGGGGGTGGGGGTTGTGGGAGACATGAGTTGGACATGGGTGGGGGCCTGGTGGGGCGTGCCCCTGCACTGCTGGGGGGTGGGGGTGGTGGGAGACATGGGTGGGGGCCTGGTGGAGGGTGCCCCTGCATTGCTGGGGGGTGGGGGTGGTGAGAGACATGAGTTGGACATGGGTGGGGCCTGGTGGAGGATGCCCCACAGTGCTGGGGGTGGGGGTGGTGGGAGACATGGGTGGGGGCCTGGTGGAGGGTGCCCCTGCACTGCTGGGGGGTGGGGGTGGTGGGAGACATGGATGGGGGCCTGGAGGAGGGGTGCCCCACAGTGCTGGGGGGTGGGGGTGGTGGGAGACATGGGTGGGGGCCTGGTGGAGGGTGCCCCTGCACTGCTGGGGGTTGGGGGGGTGGGGAACATGAGTTGGACATGGGTGGGGGCCTGCTGGCAGGTGCCCCACAGTGCTGGGGGGTGGGGGTTCAGGGGGACATGAGTTGGACATGGGTGGGGGCCTGCTGGCAGGTGCCCCACAGTGCTGGGGGGTGGGGGTGGTGGGTGACATGAGTTGGACATGGGTGGGGGCCTGCTGGCAGGTGCCCCACAGTGCTGGGGGGTGGGGGTGGTGGGAGACATGCGTTGGACATGTGTGGGGTACCTGGTGGAGGGTGCCCCTGCACTGCTGGGGGGTCGGGGTGGTGGGAGACATGGGTGGGGGCCTGGTGGAGGGTGCCCCTGCACTGCTGGGGGGTGGGGGTGGTGGGAGACATGGGTGGGGGCCTGGTGGAGGGTGCCCCTGCACTGCTGGGGGGTGGGGTGGTGGTAGACATGGGTGGGGGCCTGGTGGAGGGTGCCCCACAGTGCTGGGGGGTGGGGGTGGTGGGAGACATGGGTGGGGGCCTGGTGGAGGGTGCCCCTGCACTGCTGGGGGGTGTGGGGGTGGGGAACATGAGTTGGACATGGGTGGGGGCCTGCTGGCAGGTGCCCCACAGTGCTGGGGGGTGGGGGTGCAGGGGGACATGAGTTGGACATGGGTGGGGGCCTGCTGGTAGGTGCCCCATAGTGCTGGGGGGTGGTTTTGGTGGGAGTCATGAGTTGGACATGGGTGGGGGCCTGCTGGCAGGTGCCCCACAGTGCTGGGGTGGTGGGGGTGGTGGGAGACATGAGTTGGACATGGGTGGGGGCCTAGTGGAGGGTGCCCCTGCACTGCTGGGGGGTGGGGGTGGTGGGAGATAAGGGTGGGGACCTGGTGGAGGGTGCCCCTGCACTGCTGGGGGGTGGGGGTGGTGGGAGACATGGGTGGGGCCTGGTGGAGGGTGCCCCACAGTGCTGGGGGGTGGGGGTGGTGGGAGACATGGGTGGGGGCCTGGTGGAGGGTGCCCCTGCACTGCTGGGGGGTGGGGGTGGTGGGAGACATGGGTGGGGGCCTGGTGGAGGGTGCCCCTGCACTTTTGGGGGGTGGGGGTGGTGGGAGACATGGGTGGCGGCCTGCTGGCAGCCCACAGTGCTGGTGAGTGGGGGTGGTGGGAGACATGAGTTGGACATGGATGGGGCCTGGTGGAGGGTGCCCCTGCACTGTTGGGGGGTGGGAGTGGTGGGAGACATGGGTGGGGGCCTGGTGGAGGATGCCCCTGCACTGCTGGGGGGTGGGGGTGGTGGGAGACATGAGTTGGACATGGGTGGGGGCCTGCTGGCAGGTGCCCCGCAGTGCTGGGGGGGTGGGGGTGGTGGGAGACATGAGTTGGAAATGGGTGGGGGCCTGGTGGTGGGTGCCCCTGCACTGCCGGGGGGTGGGGGTGGTGGGAGATATGGGTGGGGGCCTGGTGGAGGGTGCCCCTGCACTGCTGGGGGGTGGGGGTGGTGGGAGACATGGGTGGGGGCCTGGTGGAGGGTGCCCCACAGTGCTGGGGGGTGGGGGTGGTGGGAGACATGGGTGGAGGCCTAGTGGAGGGTGCCCCTGCACTGCTGGGGCATGGGGGTGGTGGGAGACATGGGTGGGGGCCTGCTGGCAGGTGCCCCACAGTGCTGGGGGGTGGGGGTGGTGGGAGACATGAGTTGGACATGGGTGGGGCCTGGTGGAGGGTGCCCCTGCACTGCTGGGGGGTGGAGGTGGTGGTCGAAATGGGTGGGGGCCTGGTAGAGGGTGCCCCTGCACTGCTGGGGGGGTGGGGTGGTGGGAGACATGGGTGGGGGCCTGGTGGAGGGTGCCCCTGCATTGCTGGGGGGTGGGGGTGGTGGGAGACATGGGTGGGGCCTGGTGTAGGGTGCCCCACAGTGCTGGGGGGTGGGGGTGGTGGGAGACATGGGTGGGGGCCTGGTGGAGGGTGCCCCTGCACTGCTGGGGGCTGGGGGTGGTGGGAGACATGGGTGGGTGCCTGGTGGAGGGTGCCCCTGCACTACTGGCGGGGTGGGGGTGGTGGGAGACATGGGTGGGGGCCTGCTGGCAGGTGCCCCACAGTGCTGAGGGGTGGGGGTGGTGGGAGACATGAGTTGGACATGGGTGGGGGCCTGGTGGAGGGTGACCCTGCACTGCTGGGGGGTGGGGGTGGTGGGAGACATGGGTGGGGGCCTGGTGGAGGGTGCCTCTGCACTGCTGAGGGGTGGGGGTGGTGGGAGACATGGGTGGGGGCCTGGTGGAGGGTGCCCCACAGTGCTGGGGGGGGGGGGGAGACATGGGTGAGGGCCTGGTGGAGTGTGCCCCTGCACTGCTGGGGAGGGTGGGGGTGGTGGGAAACATGGGTGGGGGCCTGCTGGCAGGTGCCCCACAGTGCTGGGGGGTGGGGGTGGTGGGAGACATGAGTTGGACATGGGTGGGGGCCTGGTGGAGGGTGCCCCTGCACTGCTTGGGGGTGGGGGTGGTTGGAGACATGGGTGGGGGCCTGGTGGAGGGTGCCCCTGCACTGCTGGTGGGTGGGGTTGGTGGGAGACATGGGTGGGGGCCTGGTGGAGGGTGCCCCTGCACTGCTGGGGGGTGGGGGTGGTGGGAGACATGGGTGGGGGCCTGGTGGAGGGTGCCCCTGCACTGCTGGGGGGTGGGGTGGTGGGAGACATGGGTGGGGGCCTGGTGGAGGGTGCCCCACAGTGCTCGGGGGTGGGGGTGGTGGGAGACATGGGTGGGGGCCTGGTGGAGGGTGCCCCTGCACTGCTGGGGGGTGTGGGGGTGGGGAACATGAGTTGGACATGGGTGGGGGCCTGCTGGCAGGTGCCCCACAGTGCTGGGGGGTGGGGGTGCAGGGGGACATGAGTTGGACATGGGTGGGGGCCTGCTGGTAGGTGCCCCATAGTGCTGGGGGGTGGTTTTGGTGGGAGACATGAGTTGGACATGGGTGGGGGCCTGCTGGCAGGTGCCCCACAGTGCTGGGGTGGTGGGGGTGGTGGGAGACATGAGTTGGACATGGGTGGGGGCCTAGTGGAGGGTGCCCCTGCACTGCTGGGGGGTGGGGGTGGTGGGAGACATGGGTGGGGCCTGGTGGAGGGTGCCCCACAGTGCTGGGTGGTGGGGGTGGTGGGAGACATGGGTGGGGGCCTGGTGGAGGGTGCCCCTGCACTGCTGGGGGGTGGGGGTGGTGGGAGACATGGGTGGGGGCCTGGTGGAGGGTGCCCCTGCACTTTTGGGGGGTGGGGGTGGTGGGAGACATGGGTGGCGGCCTGCTGGCAGCCCACAGTGCTGGTGAGTGGGGGTGGTGGGAGACATGAGTTGGACATGGATGGGGCCTGGTGGAGGGTGCCCCTGCACTGCTGGGGGGTGGGAGTGGTGGGAGACATGGGTGGGGGCCTGGTGGAGGATGCCCCTGCACTTTTGGGGGGTGGGGGTGGTGGGAGACATGGGTGGCGGCCTGCTGGCAGCCCACAGTGCTGGTGAGTGGGGGTGGTGGGAGACATGAGTTGGACATGGATGGGGCCTGGTGGAGGGTGCCCCTGCACTGCTGGGGGGTGGGGGTGGTGGGAGACATGAGTTGGACATGGGTGGGGGCCTGGTGGAGGGTGCCCCTGCATTGCTGGGGGGTGGGGGTGGTGGGAGACATGAGTTGGACATGGGTGGGGCCTGATGGAGGATGCCCCACAGTGCTGGGGGTGGGGGTGGTGGGAGACATGGGTGGGGGCCTGGTGGAGGGTGCCCCTGCACTGCTGGGGGGTGGGGGTGGTGGGAGACATGGATGGGGGCCTGGAGGAGGGTGCCCCACAGTGCTGGGGTGTGGGGTGGTGGGAGACATGGGTGGGGGCCTGGTGGAGGGTGCCCCTGCACTGCTGGGGGTTGGGGGGGTGGGGAACATGAGTTGGACATGGGTGGGGGCCTGCTGGCAGGTGCCCCACAGTGCTGGGGGGTGGGGGTTCAGGGGGACATGAGTTGGACATGGGTGGGGGCCTGCTGGCAGGTGCCCCACAGTGCTGGGGGGTGGGGGTGGTGGGAGACATGCGTTGGACATGTGTGGGGTACCTGGTGGAGGGTGCCCCTGCACTGCTGGGGGGTGGGGGTGGTGGGAGACATGGGTGAGGGCCTGGTGGAGGGTGCCCCTGCACTGCTGGGGGGTGGGGGTGGTGGGAGACATGGGTGGGGGCCTGGTGGAGGGTGCCCCTGCACTGCTGGGGGGTGGGGTGGTGGGAGACATGGATGGGGGCCTGGAGGAGGGTGCCCCACAGTGCTGGGGGGTGGGGGTGGTGGGAGACATGGGTGGGGGCCTGGTGGAGGGTGCCCCTGCACTGCTGGGGGTTGGGGGGGGGGTGGGGAACATGAGTTGGACATGGGTGGGGGCCTGCTGGCAGGTGCCCCACAGTGCTGGGGGGTGGGGGTTCAGGGGGACATGAGTTGGACATGGGTGGGGGCCTGCTGGCAGGTGCCCCACAGTGCTGGGGGGTGGGGGTGGTGGGTGACATGAGTTGGACATGGGTGGGGGCCTGCTGGCAGGTGCCCCACAGTGCTGGGGGGTGGGGGTGGTGGGAGACATGAGTTGGACATGGGTGGGGGCCTAGTGGAGGGTGCCCCTGCACTGCTGGGGGGTGGGGGTGGTGGGAGATAAGGGTGGGGGCCTGGTGGAGGGTGCCCCTGCACTGCTGGGGGGTGGGGGTGGTGGGAGACATGGGTGGGGCCTGGTGGAGGGTGCCCCACAGTGCTGGGGGGTGGGGGTGGTGGGAGACATGGGTGGGGGCCTGGTGGAGGGTGCCCCTGCACTGCTGGGGGGTGGGGTTGGTGGGAGACATGGGTGGGGGCCTGGTGGAGGGTGCCCCTGCACTTTTGGGGGGTGGGGGTGGTGGGAGACATGAGTTGGACATGGATGGGGCCTGGTGGAGGGTGCCCCTGCACTGCTGGGGGGTGGGCGTGGTGGGATACATGGGTGGGGGCCTGGTGGAGGGTGCCCCACAGTGCTGGGGGGTGGGGGTGGTGGGAGACATGGGTGGGGGCCTGGTGGAGGGTGCCCCTGCACTTCTGGGGGGTGGGGGTGGTGGGAGACATGGGTGGGGGCCTGGTGGAGGGTGCCCCTGCACCGCTGGGGGGTGGGGGTGGTGGGAGACATGGGTGGGGGCCTGCTGGCAGGTGCCCCACAGTCCTTGGGGTCGGGGGTTGTGGGAGACATGAGTTGGACATGGGTGGGGGCCTGGTGGAGGGTGCCCCTGCACTGCTGGGGGGTGGGGGTGGTGGGAGACATGGGTGGGGGCCTGGTGGAGGGTGCCCCTGCATTGCTGGGGGGTGGGGGTGGTGGGAGACATGAGTTGGACATGGGTGGGGCCTGGTGGAGGATGCCCCACAGTGCTGGGGGTGGTGGGAGACATGGGTGGGGGCCTGGTGGAGGGTGCTCCTGCACTGCTGGGGGGTGGGGGTGGTGGGAGACATGGATGGGAGCCTGGAGGAGGGTGCCCCACAGTGCTGGGGGGTGGGGGTGGTGGGAGACATGGGTGGGGGCCTGGTGGAGGGTGCCCCTGCACTGCTGGGGGTTGGGGGGGTGGGGAACATGAGTTGGACATGGGTGGGGGCCTGCTGGCAGGTGCCCCACAGTGCTGGGGGGTGGGGGTTCAGGGGGACATGAGTTGGACATGGGTGGGGGCCTGCTGGCAGGTGCCCCACAGTGCTGGGGGGTGGGGGTTGTGGGTGACATTAGTTGGACATGGGTGGGGGCCTGCTGGCAGGTGCCCCACAGTGCTGGGGGGTGGGGGTGGTGGGAGACATGAGTTGGACATGGGTGGGGGCCTAGTGGAGGGTGCCCCTGCACTGCTGGGGGGTGGGGGTGGTGGGAGATAAGGGTGGGGGCCTGGTGGAGGGTGCCCCTGCACTGCTGGGGGGTGGGGGTGGTGGGAGACATGGGTGGGGCCTGGTGGAGGGTGCCCCACAGTGCTGGGGTGTGGGGGTGGTGGGAGACATGGGTGGGGGCCTGGTGGAGGGTGCCCCTGCACTGCTGGGGGGTGGGGGTGGTGGGAGACATGGGTGGGGGCCTGGTGGAGGGTGCCCCTGCACTTTTGGGGGGTGGGGGTGGTGGGAGACATGGGTGGCGGCCTGCTGGCAGCCCACAGTGCTGGTGAGTGGGGGTGGTGGGAGACATGAGTTGGACATGGATGGGGCCTGGTGGAGGGTGCCCCTGCACTGCTGGGGGGTGGGAGTGGTGGGAGACATGGGTGGGGGCCTGGTGGAGGATGCCCCTGCACTGCTGGGGGGTGGGGGTGGTGGGAGACATGAGTTGGACATGGGTGGGGGCCTGCTGGCAGGTGCTCCACAGTGCTGGGGGGTGGTGGGAGACATGGGTGGAGGCCTGCTTGGAGGGTGCCCCTGCACTGCTGAGGCATGGGGGTGGTGGGAGACATGAGCTGGAAATGGGTGGGGGCCTGGTGGTGGGTGCCCCTGCACTGCTGGGAGGTGGGGGTGGTGGGAGACATGGGTGGGGGCCTGGTGGAGGGTGCCCCTGCACTGCTGGGGGTTGGGGGGGTGGGGAACATGAGTTGGACATGGGTGGGGGCCTGCTGGCAGGTGCCCCACAGTGCTGGGGGGTGGGGGTTCAGGGGGACATGAGTCGGACATGGGTGGGGGCCTGCTGGCAGGTGCCCCACAGTGCTGGGGGGTGGGGGTTGTGGGTGACATTAGTTGGACATGGGTGGGGGCCTGCTGGCAGGTGCCCCACAGTGCTGGGGGGTGGGGGTGGTGGGAGACATGAGTTGGACATGGGTGGGGGCCTAGTGGAGGGTGCCCCTGCACTGCTGGGGGGTGGGGGTGGTGGGAGATAAGGGTGGGGGCCTGGTGGAGGGTGCCCCTGCACTGCTGGGGGGTGGGGGTGGTGGGAGACATGGGTGGGGCCTGGTGGAGGGTGCCCCACAGTGCTGGGGTGTGGGGGTGGTGGGAGACATGGGTGGGGGCCTGGTGGAGGGTGCCCCTGCACTGCTGGGGGGTGGGGGTGGTGGGAGACATGGGTGGGGGCCTGGTGGAGGGTGCCCCTGCACTTTTGGGGGGTGGGGGTGGTGGGAGACATGGGTGGCGGCCTGCTGGCAGCCCACAGTGCTGGTGAGTGGGGGTGGTGGGAGACATGAGTTGGACATGGATGGGGCCTGGTGGAGGGTGCCCCTGCACTGCTGGGGGGTGGGAGTGGTGGGAGACATGGGTGGGGGCCTGGTGGAGGATGCCCCTGCACTGCTGGGGGGTGGGGGTGGTGGGAGACATGAGTTGGACATGGGTGGGGGCCTGCTGGCAGGTGCCCCACAGTGCTGGGGGGTGGTGGGAGACATGGGTGGAGGCCTGCTTGGAGGGTGCCCCTGCACTGCTGAGGCATGGGGGTGGTGGGAGACATGAGCTGGAAATGGGTGGGGGCCTGGTGGTGGGTGCCCCTGCACTGCTGGGAGGTGGGGGTGGTGGGAGACATGGGTGGGGGCCTGGTGGAGGGTGCCCCTGCACTGCTGGGGGGTGGGGGTGGTAGGAGACATGGGTGGGGGCCTGCTGGCAGGTGCCCCACAGTGCTGGGGGTGGGGGGGTGGGGAACATGAGTTGGACATGGGTGGGGGCCTGCTGGCAGGTGCCCCACAGTGCTGGGGGGAGGGGGTGCAGGGGGACATGAGTTGGACATGGGTGGGGGCCTGCTGGCAGGTGCCCCACAGTGCTGGGGGGTGGGGGTGGTGGGAGACATGGGTGGGGGCCTGGTGGAGGGTGCCCCTGCACTGCTGGGGGGTGGGGGTGGTGAGAGACATGGGTGGGGGCCTGGTGGAGGGTGCCCCTGCACTGCTGGGTGGTGGGTTGGTGGTAGACATGGGTGGGGGCCTGCTGGCAGGTGCCCCACAGTGCTGGGGGGTGGGGGTGCAGGGAGACAGGAGTGGGGGCCTGGTGGAGGGTGCCCCTGACTGCTGGGGGGTGGGGGTGCAGGGAGACATGCATTGTTGATCAGTTGTGCAAGGTGACATGTGGCTTGGCTGGGGGGCATGCCCATGGTGGATGGGCTGCCTGCGGGACATGAGCAGGGGTGCAGGGTAGTCCCCCGTGGTGTGGGCTCCCTGCAGGGGCCGTGGAGGTTGTAGAGCAAACACCTGGGTGGACCCACACGGCCAATTCATGTGTAGTACTCCCCAGGACCCCTGAAATACACGTACCCTGCTGAAATCGTGTGTGGAACTTTCCGCGCACCCCTGAAATACACGTACCCTGATGAAATTGCGTGTGAAACTTCCCGCGCACCCCTGAAATACACGTACCCTGATGAAATTGCGTGTGTAACTTCCCACGCACCCCTGAAATACGCGTACCCTGCTCGCACGGGGCCAATCGCGTGTGGAACTTCCCGCGCACCCCTGAAATATAAGTACCCTGCTGAAATCGCGTGTGGAACTTCCCACGCACACCTGAAATACACGTACCCTGCTGAAATCGCGTGTGGAACTTCCCACGCACCCCTGAAATACACGTACCCTGCTGAAATCGCGTGTTGAACTTCCCGCGCACCCCTGAAATACACGTACCCATATGAAATCGCGTGTGGAACTTCCCGTGCACCCCTGAAATACACGTACCCTGCTGAAATTGCGTGTGGAACTTCCCGCGCACCCCTGAAATACACGTACCCTCATGAAATCGCGTGTGGAACTTCCTGCGCACCCCTGAAATACACGTACCCTGCTGAAATCACATGTGGAACTTCCCGCGCACCCCTGAAATACACATACCCTGCTGAAATCGCGTGTGGAACTTCCCGCCACCCCTGAAATACACGTACCCTGCTGAAATTGCGTGTGGAACTTCCCGCCCACCCCTGAAATACGCGTACCCTGCTGAAATCACGTGTGGAACTTCCCACGCACCCCAGTGATACACGTAGCCCGCTTGCCGTGCTGGTACAGGGTTAGCGCAGCCCTTTGCGCTGGATTGGGGATTTTGATGGCTTTTCCCTGCGAGGGAGGCGTTCTTGGGGGCGTAACTGGCACTGCTGCAGGGTCGCTGCGCCACTGTGCGCCACGGCTGGTTTTGGTAGCTGGAATCCCAGAATACGCTGTGCGCGGAAATGGATTTTAGCGCACGCGGCTGGCGCAGGGATTCGCATGCGCACACTGTGCGCCAGCCGCGTGCGCCACTTGTGCGATGATTTCTATGAATTACCCCCTTAGGCTCTAGTAGCTAATGTCACCAAGGCAAATGTGAAAACTTTCCAAGAAATGATTCAAGCAGAAACCTGGATTAACTACTTCACCAATATGTTTCATGAACAGGGTAGCCTAGCACAAGAAAAAGGAACACTTGTTTTAGAAAGCCAGGCATTAAAGCAAAGCTGGGTGAATGTGAAAGAAACAATACTGATTGATACATAGTAGGAAAGCAACAGCTCCAAATAGGAAGTGACTTTTAAAATGTTAAATGGATGGTTTGTGCCACTGCTGGAAAGGGTGATGGTAGTTTTTTAGTGAGGGTTTTAATATCCTGAAATAGCCAAAAGAAGTGGGCAAAGGTGCAGTGTATAAAAAGGTGACACTAAAGAATGAACCTCCTTTAGACAAATTACACTACTGGATATAGAAAGTAAATTATTCAGAAAGTGCATATAAATCTAACTTGAAGAATGGGGAAAATTAAAAGGAATATGATTTTCTAAATCAGATGCTATATGGTTGACCAAGCCTTAATGTGTACACATATGTTTGGTAAGTGCAAACAGGAAAAGTGGTAGTGACACTGTAATCTTTCTAGACCTAAGATGAGCAATTGAATCAGGTCAAACAAGATGATCCATGGTTAAAGCTTAGAATGCTAGCAGGTGCCAAATGACCAAAGCGTGGAATGATAACTATGACATATATTGAGGGAAATAATTATCTAGTTCCCTACAAGTGTATATTATAAAAATGTAACACAAAAACATGGGGTCAAGGTTCTCTTGCACCCTTCAGATTTATGAAGCTGGTTTTCTGTGTTCAGCAACACATTTTCAGTGTTGTGTAAGGTAAGCCCAAAAACCTGATTAGTCAAAAAACAATCCAATGAGCTATTAAACGTACATGAGTAGCAAGAAAAACTAATGTTTATTACATGCACCCTCGGTCGGCAAATATGAAAAAATCATTCAACGTGTCATTAAATGGAGTGTTTTTTATAGGAGTGAGTGACATCACAGTTCTAATAATAACAATAACCTTGGTATTAGTAACAAACCCTACTAACAATTTCCCTTTCTGCATACACCTCTCAAAAATCCAAACCAAACACAACCAAAACCTACAGCACACCAAAACCGCACAAACTTCACTACATCGCAACAACAAAACAAAAAAACACACATAGCCTTGCACAAGAGTACACAATGACTACTGGCCGCAAACACCCGAGGCCCAGCCAACGGACCCACCGGGCTGAGGCCGCCAACAGCACATCACTGCTCTCTTGCACTTTTCCTGCTTCCTCCTACTAACTCCATCTCCCCTCCTCTTTCAGAGCCGCCCGAGCGCCAGGGGACCACTCCGGTGGTGATAGTGCGCGGTACAAATGTCCTTTATAATTAACATATACATGATCAGGCTCTGGCCTGGCTCACCTCTTCCTCTCTAATGGACCCCTCCCAGGTCCAACTTGGGTCCTTCCCTTCATCTATCTGCCTCTCTACCTGCAGTGTTCCCCAGGGGTCTAACCTCTCGCCCTGGCTTTTCAACCAATACCTGGCAACTCTCACCCACTGCATTTGGTGCTTGCAGCTTCAGTGGCCATTTTATGATAGGGGGCAGTAGTAAGTTTCTTTTGTCAATGTGCATCACATTCTAGGCCTTTCTCCAAAAACTCCACTCCGGATAGGTTGCTGACAAGTAGTTCCCATATAGGAGCCCATATAGAAGTCATGTTCTTGTACAAGACTGTGTCAGGTGTTAGGCTTGGACCATCCTCAAAAACTGAAACTATTTGCTACCGTAGGCGGACCACATGATTTCTGATTGGTTGAGCCTTGGGCCCTCAAGTCTGGGACAACCTCAGTTCCCAGTCCGCTAGATACCTGCTCACGTTGCATGTGCAACTATGTGTTTGTGAGGTGCAACTATGTGTCAGTGCCATAACCGTGTGTGGACCATTACTAACATGAGTGTGCTCCGTTTCCCGCATGCAGAAGGAGGGAGGTGTTAACTGTGATTTTGTGAATTATAGTTGTGAATAGTGGTAATGGAATAGTGGTAGCATGTGCATGACAATAGGGACCGGAGCAGAGGTAAAAGTTACTTTTCTATGTCTAGGGAATGTTCGGTCATAGAGGTAAAAGGTTCTGGTGAACAACCGGGACTATTGACTTGATAGCCGTGGACTATAGACGTATGTACATTTTAGCTTGAAGCATAGATGTTGGTATCCCATGCGGGTTAGCTGGAGCTATCCTAGATTGCGGAAGAAGCATTAGCTGGTTAAGTGTCCTGGGGGGAGGCGTTTCACACATTAGGCGACGCACGGGTGCAGTTAATCATGAGAAATAAAAGAGTATACTCCACCCCAGGCAGGTGGGAAGACAGCTGTGGGGATTGTGGGTTGTGGCTTTTCTGTGTGGGATTGAAGCAACGGGTCATAGTCCTGTGTATGTAAAAAATGTCTGTCCATCTGGTCAAACTTTAGCTTGGTGACATCACCCAAATGTTGGTGCATAAGATGGTGCATCGTGACAATGAGGAGCTATCATTGCGGCATTGAGACTGGTAGAGAGGTGAACCAGTGGCGGTGCACGGATGGCGCATGCGCATGATTGAGGTGGTGTGCCAGAAAACAGCAGAGTGAAGGTGGGGCTGTACAGAGAGTACGCCATGTAAAGTGCAGAGCCGCCGAGGCTCTTAATATGCATAGTGATAAATTATTGCATTTAAAGTTTCTCCCTTGATAGCGGACTATCAAAATCCTCGACTAGAGGTCAGATATACAGCACATGTGCAGGACGATTCCCTGTATAAGGATAAGATCGTCAAGTACAGTGTACAATCATCCAAAGGTACGGAAGGAAAGATAGCAAGACCTTGGCCTCCTAACGGCAGTTTCTCCAAAGACGTATTGCAATATCTGCTGACCCTTACAGAGCACCTACAAGGGAAAGAAGTTGGCTAACCAAATGCAAATATTTGAACTGTGGTGTAAGTTCCAGGAGGACAGGTCATGGACGATGAGCCAGCAGGAGGTAAAGGAGGGGGATCAGACTCTCCTGCTCCACTGCTGCACCCTCTGCTTCTAGCTAATCCCTGTGCAGCCATTTGCATTTTACCACCAGTGTTCTGACCTTGTCTCTTGCAGCATCTGAGACAAAAAGGAAATTAAGTGCATCTTTCCACTAGAAATCGGAATGTTTCTTTGCAACCTAGTTTTCTTACTACTGTTAAAGACGTATTTTCGAAATGCATTTGAATTTAGAATGGCACAAACTCCAGCTGCTTCATGCTGGCTTGCCAATTTGAATTGATATATGCTCTCTACTATTTTCTATGAACGCGTCTATTATACTTCTATGACCAACCTTGCAACTATTGGAAGTGCTATGTGTCTCCTTCCTTTACTTAGGAGGGTATCCTATTTCTAATGTACTGCTGGACACTGGTCACCTCCCCCAATACTCTACACACTGTACACTCTCACTATGTTAAATGCTTTAAGTTTCACCTGTATTTCTTCATTGACTGCTCTCAGAAATTCATCTATCCCTTTGTCAACTTCACATAAGGCCTATATATCATGATCTAACGTTTGGGGTGTTGGACTTGCATCCCAACGTTTCTCTCCTTCCCAGCAATGTAGGTTGTATTTTATCTGCAAAGGTTATTTTGGCTTCATTGCTCTACTGTGTCAAGGACTTGTCTGAATATAAATACTCCTTCCTTTGGAGGGCCTTAAAATAAATACTAACACCATTTTTAAAAGCAAGTGGAATAAGTGTGAACTTTCTGCTGGTGCTCTATCTTCTGAGAGGGGAAGCATTTGTAGTAAATGATGCAGGTGTAAATGTTATCAAGAAGATGATGTGCCCTTAGTGACCTGCAAAATATTTGATGATAATGGAAATGTCACTGATATTTTAAGGTGAACATTTTAATAGATGTGCATTAAAAATATTTTATGGGAAATGTTTACTTATTAATATAAGCAATTATGTAGCATTCTGCTGCTGATTGATGTTACCTACAAACAACTCAACTTGTACCGTTCTCTGCTCCATCCTAGTACTACACCTTACCTGCAACTTTACCTGTTTTAATCTTACCTTTCCTCCTCACGCTGCCACTCCTGCTTGCCTGAATAACTGAGATAGCCCTGGCACCATGGAGTCTTGCCAGACTTTGCATTTACCAATATCTTGTCACTGGTGTGCCTGCTTGACTGACATAGCCCCCATATCATGAGGCACAGCTTTTCCAGACTTGCATTTAACAACCTTTTGTCACCTATGTTTCTGTTAGCCTGACATAGCCTCCTGTACCATGAGGAGCTGTTTTTCCTGACTTGCATTTACTAACATGTTGCCTTCTATGTATCTGTTTGCCTGTTGCAGCCGCCGGTGGCGGTTTTCCTATTTTGTGCACCCATGGCCTAGTAGGACCGTTTTTTGTTATTCTTCATCCTTGCCTTGTTGTGCCTTGAAACACCATTTGCTGCATAGGCACATTATACAAACCCAATAAATAAAGAATACATTAAAGGAGAAACCCCAAATACATGTATCCTGGTTTAATTGAGAGAGAATTATGCAGATGGTGGCAGTTTTAACTGGAAATAAGACGGACGACAAATCATAAACAGTGAGGGACACTATTTTATTTTGCAAAATAACTGTTTATCATCTGTAAGGATTCGTGGACCTCTATTTTAGTTGTTTTTAATTGTTTCATAAATAAGGTAGTTCAGCAACGGTTACGTTTTCTGTTCCAACTTCTGAGGTTGAACAATTTACTTCCATGTAGGATAGTGTAATTATATCACCTGTTATGGCATCACTGTGAAGCAGGAATAAGTTATCACAATACTATTATTACTAATATTGAATATTTGACAAATGCATGGGACCACACTTCTTGGAAGATTGAACTCGAAGTATCATATCCGGAAATTAAGGTGGTTCAAGAGCATTTTTAAACATATTGATCAATATTTCAAAGCATCATGCTTAGGCTTTGGTTATTGTGCAGTCGAAAGTTATATTTCATAATAGCCTGATAGCTCAACTTGCAAACTAGTGTTAACACAGTATCAAATGCAAATCAAGTTCACAACTGTCCTTAGAGGCTATCATCTTAGTTGTCCTAAAAACCAGGATCCTAACATCAAGTTGAGGTACAGTGAGCATTATTATAAGCGTGCCGGTCTCGAAACAACGCTGCCGGTAAGCCTGCCGCAGTTGTTTCCGGACCGGTACACTACAACTCTGAATGCAGGAGGGTGCTATCCCACCCGCCAGGGTCAGACCTGCCGTTCGGGGTGGCAACCACTCGCAGAGTTCTCACGGGAGCACCAACACTGATTTTAATGCTGCCCGTGCTCCCGTGTAGCCATTGATTGATTGATTGATTGTTTATTTGTATAGCGCCTATACACAATGTGTTTCAAAGCACTTCAAGGAGGGAGGGAGGGAGGGAACAAGGGAGAACACAATGGCATTCTTACAAATCCTAATTACAAATCAGAATGTGAGAAATAACTATCATAATCAGCCTGTCAAAATTTACGATATGCAAGTGCAAGGAACAATTTAAAGGAGAACAGGGGGAGGGAAAAATGAGAAAAAACAGCAGTAACATTACTATGCCTGACAACAATTGATGTAGTGCATGAATGTACAAGAGGAGGAGGGTAAGGGGGACATGAAGTGAGGGAGAAGGAGATGAACAAAACAAGCAACTATCATAATAGGTCAGGTGATGATTCAGAATAGTGCTGGGGGAGTGGGAGGAGAAGACAAGGAGGGAAGGATCGGTCTTGATCAAACATTGAGAATGAGACTTATATTGTCGTCATGTTATTTTTCATGTATTTAAAAAATAAAAATAAAAAAAATCTTAAATATTCCACGAGGAATATTTAAATGCACAAGTAAACGGAATATAAAAATAAAAAATAAAAATCTCCACATGGAAAAAAAATTGTTTGCCTACTGATTCTAACAGCTTTATAGACTTCGCCCTCTGGTTGTACCATTGTTACAGGCCCCCTCAGGCATGAACTAGGCCCTGAGCGCCCATAACTCCCGGAATGACTGTCAGGCTAGGTCTATAAAGCTATATATCACAGATGGATTTATAAGGAAACAATCTGTATACAGCATGTAGTATGCAGATTGGCTTTCTATATCTATTTTTATCTTTCTCTCATCGTCACACTGTATTACTGAGGAAAACACATAAACACATTATCATAAGGTTGACTATGCATAGAAAATAAGTTCTGATAGAAGGTTATCATTCCAAGTTGCCAATATGGTACACTCCTATTGGACTCTTTTGAAATATCCCCAAAAGCAGGACAAGGGGGACAATATAGCCAATAGTGATTTCTGGATGTTTTGCATAAAACCAAAGAATATTTTGAGAACATAAGAATGACCATAAATCGTTCTATTTCACTAACATTTATGTGATGAAATAGTTGTATGCTCGAATCACTAAGTACATAATGTACGTTTTCCTTGTGCTTTAGGTTTTTCACCATATACACCCCAACATGAACATGTACCCAGGAGCCATCCATACTCATTCAAACAGCCTAAAGAATTATTTGGATGTAAGAATAAAATGGCGATATCTGGTACTCGATTTGCATCCTAGTGCTGTCTTATTTCTGTCTTAATTCTGGAGAATTTTTGTAAAGGAATGTCGATAGACAAATGTTTGTTAAATTGTTTCATTTGGAGTAGCCACACACCTACTACTAATATGTACAAGCCAAACATTAAAGAAGGCTATGAGGGATTGCACGTTCCTGACTTTAAAACACAGAACTTACTGGCCTATTTCAATCTATTTATTTGACCACATTTTTCAAAGAGACCAACATAAATCGAAAGTTACACTCTAACCTAAGAAGGTTCCTGATAGATACTGATGCACAATATTAAAAGGCTCTCCGAGACCAGGAGATTTCAAATTACTTTTAATGAATGAAGGACGAAAACATTTTGGAACAGGAAGATATGGTTTCAGCCATGTAACTTTTAATATAAACCTGGACACAACATTAAACTTGAGACTTCAAATCAACAGCATCATTGAAGTGAACGAAAATGTAATTCTTAGTATAGCTGGAAAATATGAATAGTGAAGTAAAATTAACAAAATGGTTGGGCTTCAACCCTGCACACATTGTTCAAGGTAAACAACAAACCTGTCAAGGTAATTTGACTGCAGTTTATATCAAACATATGATTCAGAGCTTCAGGAACATTCTGAGAAAAACAATCAACAGGCCAGCGTGTTTGAATGACCTGGAAGCTAGAGAGACCAAAATGGTTTGCACGTGCACTCATTTTTCTTGCAAGAGAGCAGAAATAACAGTCACTGAACCTGATTTACAAAACCGTTTAACAATGGTGCAACCCCATCGAAAAACACTTTGTAAACCAGGTCCACTGTCTCTGTTTTTGTGAAGGAAGAGAGATTTAGTCAGGGCCTTGTGTTACAGGAAATGTTCTTTTTGGCGTGGAAGCAACACACAAAAAACAAATAGAATACTTGCTCCACAATGGCAGAGATAATTAGTTTGTGATGAAGCAGAACACTGCAATGAGTGGAGGATGGGTGACTGGCATAACGTTTTGTGAGAAGCAGAACATGAGGGTTACTCACTTCTAAAGCAATTGATTGCATTCAGCGAAAACAACTGGGAATCATGAGCTGGGTCTGTTATATCACCTCAAAGAAGATTTAAGGGTTCTATTGGCTTCGTAGGTCCTCAAAAAGTTACTACAAGTCGGTACCTCTCACTCACGATTGGAATCGGACATTGAACTGCCAAAATCATCAGAAGCAACCAGAAGCTTTACTAAAACTCCCATAAAAACTTTAAACGGGTGGTGACTGTTTTCACTTTATATTGATGTGTAGGTATATTTATAAATATTTCCAGATTACCCTTGAACCACCTGACTGCATTAAGAAAAGTTCACATGTGTAGCCTGTGACGTGTGAGATTATTAAGGGGTAATATGGGGTGATGTGCACTGAGCTACGATGGACTCGTAAGAATATGGTATTTGAGCCTGAAAGTTGACAGCATAGGGACTTCCAAAGGCAAATTTAGCACATTATGGTGAGAACATGAATTGATCTGTCGATGCACGTTGGATGCAGCTTAATTAATTCTGTCTGCCCATTTAGACTAGAGAAATGCACACTGCGATCTGCTGCCAATTGCCGAATGGCACGTTTCAGCACTCTGAACAAAACATGGCATTAAGTGGGTAGCACTGGGTAAAATATCTACATAGCAACGTACGTTTGCAGCATGGTGCGAAGAGATAAGCTAAAATACGTATTTCCCAAGAGGCACAATCGAACATTCACAACTGCATTTCTGCATTCTTGAGCGTGTCTGGAAATAATGTTGATATTTTTCGGTTCGCGGACCGAGAAATCTGCAAGAGGAACTGTACACGTGCAGCAGATGAATATGCAACTTCCTGTGAGAAATAGGGTTGGCTTTGGTAATGTCAAAGGTTCCCGAAACATGTCCTTTTAGATGTTCATATACTGTTACCTATGTTGCACACTGACGCCTTTAGTTCCCTGGGATTTTCTCCAAACGAAATGAGGAATTTCGAAATAAAATGTTTGGCATACAAGCGTGGATCAATACTGTCTGACGTTGTGATTTTCTGGCACATGCTTTCCGTGAGAAATGTATTTCTTGATTTAAGAAGCGAAATACATATTTAATTTCCAAAAAGCCCTTCTGTGCTCTTTCGCATGTGGGGTAACACATGTTGAGCATGTTATAACCAGGTTGTATGCACATTATTCATGGAACGCCAATCGAAGTATTAAATTAAAGAAGCACGTTACATTGAACTATAGAGAACGAGAGAGAAATAGAGAGAGAGAAAGAGAGTGTGAGAGAGAGAGACAGAGATAGGTTGTTGTGTTGGTCGTGTTTTTGTTACAGTCGTTTCTAGACGATTTGGCAAACAGAAATATGCCGAGCAAGAGTTTCAAAGGGCAAGGAAACTATTCAAAATTAAGTTATTATGAGTAACTACTTACCCATTGACTTAAACCAGAAGAGGTGATTCAAGTGACAAAAAAGGTACCATTAGTATGTATGACTTACTGCTCACTTACCACTGACCTACCTTTAAAACCCTGGGCTAACTTAGAAGTATTTATCATACCCTCTACTGGAATTGGTGCCTTAGATTTGAGAAGAGGAAACTTGCCCGAGCTTTCTGGAACTGTTGTTTTTTATTACCATGAGCATCTTGAGTTTCAATATCTGCACAATATGAATGAGTTTGTCTAAACGTCCGTAAAAACGTAATGATTACGTGAGGCTTAATACAGTATATATCAAATGTTCAAGGTCATATTGACATTGCTAAGAAGTGACACTGTTTTAAACCAGTGAAGAGAGTCAAAAAGGAATATTGGTCAACATGTAAAGTCACACATGTTATATTGACCATCTCAAAATGTATGACATTGACTTCATCACCACAAAGCTTAGTGGTAATTGGTGAAAGAAGTGAGTCGACTAGTAGAGCATCTCACATATGGCATGTTAGATAACTAGCCCTACACCCTGACCAATAAAGTCACGGCATGGATGTAAATGGTTAGTGTCCTGCCTGCCAGATTCCGCTTAGGAAGCATTGGGGGTTGTCTGATTACTGGTGCAAGAATACATCACATTGTGAAACAGGTCTTCACAGTCAGGGGAGCAACAAAACCTACATTTCGGGGGAGGAGGGCAAATGTTGATGGGAGGGGCCACTTCATAAATTTGGAGGCTCCACGTGGGTCCCAAGTAAACGCAATATGCCAGTGAGACTAAGCAAGTGATTGGATTTAAAGATAACATACACATTTATTTGCTTTGATCATTTTTTTTATATCTAAAGGCCAGGTATCAGCTTTTAAGCAAAAACGACCACCAGCGGACCAGATGGAAGTACAGTGTGTGACACCCCTTCCCTCTCGCACCTGCCCCACAGCTCCCCAACTCCTAGCCTCCACCCACTAAAATCAGCTCCTCCGCCCAGAATTACGCATAAGCGTGTGCACACACACCCATACACACACATTCACGCAACATGCACTCACTCCTTTAAACATATCATTCACTTACACCCCCATCCCTTGTGCACTCATGCATTCACACACGAACTCAGTCCCCCATTCAACAGGCACTCCTTCACACACACATTACATATATACACTCCTTGGACACATGCATACATACATATTGAGCTAACATACAACAATGCTTCCTTCAACTATCTGCTTAACAAAAAGCGAATGCACACATCACTCCATCCCCTCTCTTCAGATGTGAAAGAGCGCTTTGGCTCGCATCCGTGGGGCGGGGCCTGTTGTGTGCATTTGATTTTTGCCAGGCAGACAGGTAAGGGAAGCCTATCCTGAATCTAGCTAATTTAAAGTTTTGCTGTGTTCGTGCAAATACATTTTTCTGCACGAACATTGTAAAACCTTAACTCCAGTTTCAGCAAAGATTCCCCTCCCTTCTATGCTTAACAAAAAGAAAGTGCACACATCAGCAGCCCCTTCCCCACGGATGCCAGCCAACCTATAATAATGTTATGTTTTCTTTCACATCCGAGGGGAGGGGGGCTGATGTGCGCACTTGCTTTTTGTTGAGCAGAGAGTTGGGGAATCCTGAAATGCTGCAAGTTTCAGAAAAGGCTTTCCTCCCTTCTCTGCATAACAAAAAGTGTAGAAGCAACACCCTTCATTCCACATCGCCGGGGCGGGGCTGGAGCATGATTAGCTCAATGACAATGACAGTTGCATTTAGTGACATACTACACAAGACCTGAGAAGTATAGGCAAATAAGCGTTCAGTCCATCCTTGACCAAATTGTACATTTTGACCAAATTGTACATTTTGCAAATAGTAATTGTTTATTTGTAAAGCGCTTATACATAAGTGAAGTGCTTCAAGGCACTACTTCCCCTGGGAGTGAGGCGAGCAGAGGGTAGCAAGTAATAGTTTATCAAATCAATGATGGATGAAAAGTCAGAGAATCATGAATACTTGCGGACTGTGCTTGTATTGCATTTTTTTATTTGTTTGATTGAGGTGTTAGTCAGAAGTGTTGCTAGAGGAGGGGCTGACGGGGCTATCGTCCCAGATCTTTTGGTTGTAGCCCGGACAGAAGCTCATGGGCTACAACCAAAAGGCTAGCTAGACCCGAGGCCCGCCAGTCCCAACATAAGCATAGCGCCTGATTTTTTCCAGACCTAGCCACACCCTTGGTTTTAGTTAAAATGGACAGCTCTGTGTTTTGATGTGGTGGTGTCAGTAGTTACCTAAGAGAGTGAGTTATGAGCAGTAGCAGTTGTATCAAGAGTTATAAACTTGTGCGCAGTAGCGAAATCCTACCAACTTTTGGAGTGGGTATACACTTCCCATGCATAAGAGGGGAGTTCACAAATATGAGAAAAATGAGGCAAGAGATAAGTACAGGTTATTCTCAAGGTGGAATTTAGCTTGAAAGAGGGGGTTTCGTAGAGAGAGAACAACTCTGGACATTTGGAAAATCAAGTTCTTGGGAGCTTCACAGGAATGCCTAGTGTGAGACATGATAGTTGTTCAGGTTAAAGGTGTACTTCCTAAGGCAGCATAGGAACACGTGGTCTAAATCGAAATGGATAGGAAATTGGATATGCTGCTGGCCAAATCAGAACAATAAAGGGGGGTGATTGGGCCAGATGAATAATGTATACAGGAGAATGGAGCATATTTGATGATTAAGGGCAGCCTTACTCTCACTAAACAGCAATCAGGGAGGTAAGGTGTTCTAGGTCCTATTTCCCTTGTTTTATTGTGAATGGGACAGTGCACATGTTTAACCCATCTACCAACTTTAGCAGGTTGAGATACGAATCACCATGTGTCTCTGGAGGACATGAGATATTCAGAAAGAAAAGTGAACCCGAACCCCTAAGTACACAGGAATTAATTCAGAGGGTAATGCTTGGAGACCCAGTCATTTACGTCTCTTCTATAAATGGTGCTAGGAAAAGTAGAGGAGGAGCCCCCCTGCCACCTGTGTGCTGGAAACGAGAGGTTGTGCCACCTTTGATACCAGTAACTGTGACTATTCCGAGGAGGGTCATTGAAACAAGGTATCCATTAAGAAGACCATATATGACATACCCCTGAAGAGATGATAATCCAATGGAAGCAGCTCCCGAAAAATAGGAGAATAAGAAAGAAAAAGGCTGATGATGTCACATGAGGCAAAAGTGACACACTGAGGAGGATGGTCAAAGCAGAAGATGTACAGACTAATGTACAGACTATATATGTATCCCGGGAGGATAGCTCAGCGGCAACATGCTCACCTTGGAAGCAAGACGACATGAAGCAACACAGGTTCAATCCCCGGGTCCGCGTTTAGAAACCTCTGGGTGTTTAAGCGCGTTATAAATACGCAACTAAGACAAATAAAATAATAATTACGCATCTAAAACAACAAACAATTCCTGTAACAACGCCTCGAGGGCTGTGTGAGCGCTTTAAAAAGGCAAAAATAAATAAATGTATATAATGATGGCGGAATAAAGTATTGAGTAGCTTTTATGTGGGTACTGAAGATTGCATGACAGGAAAGCACAACAGAAAAGTTGTTTTACAATTGTACAGTCGCTGCAACGCAGCTTGACCAAGTATTATTAAGGCTGGCTATACGTAGTATGTAGACTGCAGGTGGTGCTGCCAATATGTATATACATTTCTGGATATTCAATGACATAATTTAGTACACTAGAATCCATGTAAGAAGACGGATTAAGGCTAAGAAGACAGATTAAGGCTATGTGTGTCGCAGAAAAGAAAAGGTTCAAATTTGAAGCAAAACCAAAGACGTTTGCCTGGCTTGGTGTCAAGGACTGCAAGCAGCCAATAACTGGTTATGAGCTGAGAAGAACAGAAGCTGTGAGAAGCCAAGGCATCCCTTATTAAGTTGCAAAGAGAGAACACCATGAGTGCCAAGTTTTTTTATTAAAGACAATTAAATGCTAGAATATGGGAAAATTCACGGTCTCATGGTGAACCAGATTGGAGATTAGCGAGAAGCTACTAGAAGGCTGAGTTCAAAGGCAAAATAAATGACAGACGGCATGAGTGATGAGAGATATTGGGCTAATTGGATGGGGAGACATGGTCAGGCTCACCCACCAACACCTGTGGTACCAGCTTACATGCTGCTAGAGCATCGAATATTCCAGAATGGTACAAACGTGCCAACCAATTGTAGAAGGCAATATAAAGGAGAGCCTTATAGTTTGAGAGCCAATGAAATATTGTGTTTCTAGTTGCCATCAAGATGACTTGCACTATGACTTGCTCTTGGGGAGGGCAAGTGTCCCCACCTGACTATATAGGCCCAATCACGATCCTATCCCATCTAGAATACTAAGTATATAGATATTGCCCTTAAGCCAACCACAGTCCCATGTAGGTTTGTTAGTTTGCCACATAGTATGATGGTATGATTGCACTGGAGTGAAGATGGCTTGATAAACCGCCATCAGCTCTGCCCCCTGACTACTTCGGGGTCCTATTTTGAAACCAGGAAAGGGCTCTGTGGTAACATTCATCCAGACATTCCCATTGCCAGCCACTAGTTTTTTTTCCCTGTTATTACTAACATGGTAGGAGCACCCATTTACATAAACTGTGGGTATCCCGTGACACGTGTCTTCTTTATAGACCTTGTGCAGGGAAGTTAAGTTTGCCTTCATATTGTTGTTGGTCCTTAGACTCTCATCCTCAGTCATTCAAGTCTGCCAATCCTTGCGCTAGAGGACTCTTCTTACATGGACAAAATCCAGGAAGTTATTCTGAAAATACTTAAGTCCCCCACCCAGGTTCTGTCAATTTATAAATATTGCTAGGGTGGGTGAGCAGTTTCTACGATGATGTACTCCCCCTGGATGAATGGGCAGTCATTTTTCCATGCCCACACCATTGCCAGGAGTGCCTTTTCACAGTCATTACATTTTTCCTCCACAGAGGACAAAGTTTTGCTCCGGTGTTAGATAACTTTGTTAACCATGTCGTGCTTTTGGTACAATACCACTGTTAGGCAGGTATATGAGAACCCTGTGTCCAAGAAGAACTCTTTATTCTTGATGGGGTAAGCCATTCATCTTAAGGTTGCTGTTTTCCCTTAGAATCTTCCTCGGCTGGTAAAGATTGATAAGTACATAAGGCACTGTGCACTTGCTGCTGGTATTCCAGTTTATTTTATTTATTTATTACATTTATTGTACGCCCAGACCCTGAGGTATCATGGCGTACTTACAGACAGCTTTATACATAGTTTAAAGATTCACAGTAAAATTAGGTTAGTTGCATCAATATATACATTAACAGGTAAAAGTGGCAAACAGAGAAACAGTTATTGATCAGGGCAAGTCAGAGGTTGGGTGGATTCAAATTTGTTAAAAAGCCACGTTTTTAGGGATTTTTTGAAACGATGCAATGAGTCTTCCTTTTTGATGTTTGTCAGGAGGGCGTTCCAATGCTTGGGAGCTAGGACTTTAAAACTACTACCCCCGTCTCTCTCATTTTTGTAACATGGGATTTTCAAGAGTGAATTGGAATTAGATCTGAGTGATCAGGTGGTGGGTTTTTTAGTGAGCATATTATTAATGTATTTCGGGCATTTGTTGGCAATGCATTTATGTGTGATACAGAGCGTTTTGTAGATGATTCTTGCTTTAACGGGCAACCAGTGGTGTTCTCTCCTAGTGTGGGAGATATGATCAGATTTTTTGATACCGAGTGCTGCTCGTAAGGCTTTGTTCTGCATTAGTTGCTACTTTGCTAGATTAGCAGTGGATGTGCCTAGAAGGAGTACATTACAGTATTCCAACTTTGATAGGATTAATGCTCGTGCTAATGTGACACAGTTTTCAGGAGAGAGACATTTCGGACTAAGCAAGATGAGCTTGGCCGTGTAAGAAGTGACTGAGGAGAGGGCTTTGATTTGTTTTGACATGGTGAGGTTGGCATCTAGGTAAACACCTAAAGTTTTCACATGTTTGGATACTGGTATTATGGAACCATCGATTTTAAAGGCACCATAGTCAGGATGTAGTGTAGATATTTTAGTTGGGGGACCAACTATGAGCAACTCTGTTTTTTCGTCATAAAGACAGAGACATTTGTGGGCCATCCAATTTTGAATCAGTGCATAGATTTGGTTGATCAGTATGGAGTCCTGCTCGTAAATGCTTGATAAGGGGATGAGGATCTGGGTGTCATCTGCAAAGTTAGTGTAGATGACACCCATAGCATCAAGAGCTGTGAAAAATAACTTTGTATAGGCATTTTAAAGGGTGGAGGAGCGGCAAGATCCTTGAGGGACACCAATGGGGACTAGTAAAGGGTCAGCCAACTCTTTCCCTATGGTGATACGTGAGGTTCTCTCAGCTAGGAAAGATTTTACCCTTTGGGTTGCATCTTTGGAGAAACTGAAATCTTTGTTGAGGGTGGCGCACAGTTTTTCATGATCTATTACATCGAAAGCTGCAAGGAGGTCTAGCAGCACACGTAAGCAGAGTTTGCCTGCTACTCTAGAGGAGACAATCTGTATTTTCAAATCCAGGAGTGCCGTTTCTGTGCTGTGATTTGGGTGTTGCCACAAACGTTCTGGAGGCACTCATGGCGTAGGGGATAAGGGAGCGCACATAGCAGCTCTGCCTAGGGTTTTGCTTATATTCTTTAGTCATGCGTTTGTACCACATATTATTGGATACTCAAACAGCATCTGTGAGATAGAGAATAACCCCACCTACATCTACATTAACACTGCATCTACCTCTCTTTACTGATCTGGAAGTGTTTACCTCCCCACCTGACATGGTAGCCATACCTGCCAGATTTGGAGTTGTGTTAGTAGGGGTCAAAGTTTTATTTTCTATAGCAAAAGAAATTTGCCAGGCAATAAGGGCAAAGATACCAAATGAAAAGAACACACAAGCCACCATTAGCACACTTTTAATAATAGCATTCATTACTTACTCCGCTTCAGAACCTTGTGAAGCTTTGAAGATATTGATGAACCATCTGAAATGCGCTAGAAATGTATTATTGAATTGTTAATATTTTTAAGCTCTGTGGTCATGATGTTGGCCTAGTGCAATAAAAAAAAAAAACTGTTCCCCGATAATGTGTATTCTAGCGTCACAAAGTACTTCCTCGATGAAGTTGTGGGTATGTTTGGAAAAAATAGACCAGAAAAAACAAAGAAGAATAGGCTTTGTAGAGGGTATTCTTACATGGTTGGAATGCCTAACAAAAAGGACAAATTGGCATTTGAAGGTCACAGGATGAGGGTCTTCCGGAAGCCTGGGACAACAAAGGAATAACAGTCACAACTTTCTTTATGAATGCTGTAAGTGTGCAAAAAGAAAAATAATAATAATAATAAAACAATGTACCCTTACTCTGGATGTGTAGGAAGTGCTTTCACTTTCTCGCTTGCTTGGGAACAAGTGAGCATGGGTTGGCACCTGCTGGGTGTTGATGCTCCTTTGGTGACTGTTTTACTCTTCTTCTTGTGGAACGTTGGCCATTCCCTGTCATTGCTAGGAGAGGCCATTGCTCAACATGGCTTGATGTCCCCCAGGTAATTCTGGGCTTTTCCCCTTGGCTCTTTATGGTTCGATCTATTACCTCCTCAATATTGTGGGGTCCAGTGAATCTGGGCTTAAACCATGTTTTGGTGAAGTCTCAAAATGTTTGTCCACACACCCAGCATTGGGGTGGTTCCCTCATTGCCTTAGGGTAACCTCCTGAAAAACCCTCTGTGCCCTGTAGAGGGTGCCCATATCCCGGCCTCTCGGTGGCCCCCCTCTTCCTTTGAACCCATGATACGTCCCATGGGTGGCGGTCCATACTGCACATGCTGTACATTCTGTCCTTCCACACTTGTCAACATTGTCCCTTCCATTGCATACTTGGACAACTTCTTTACACCAACTTTGCCTCTCCTTGATTCCTTTCCTCATTCCTTTTCCTTGACTTTTCTTGCACTAGCCAACAATAGTGTAATATAGTGAGTTGAATTTTTGAACATGGTTTTGCCTCCATCCCCACTAAGTTATTGACCCGTTTTTGCACCTGCTCCAGCAACCCTTGACATAATATATGGTAGAATAATGCCATTGTCTTGTCCTACGGTTCACGTGTTTCAAGTCTCCTTTTCTCTTGAATGGCTTGAATATACTGCAAGGGGTCTTTGTCTTGCCTCATTTTGCATGCCATGATTGCGCTAATGTCTGAAGTGTCTGGATACTGCACCCTTAGAGCACTCCACAAAGCTTCTCGGCAGTTGTTAAACAGTGAACCATTGTGCACCATGTTCTGCGTGGTTACTCCTTAGTAGCAGGCCCTTTTCCATACATCATCTGCAACCTCCCAGAGATTTGCCAAAAGTAAACTTTCATGTCCCCCACCACTAGTGTTGTGCCTGATGTTAGTCTTGCTATCTCTAATATATCCTTTTCCCCGCACCCGCGGTCAACAAAAGTAACTTACACATCAAGTTGTCTTTGTCAATCTGTTGCCATGGTATGTATTGAGGTTGTCCCACTCCCTTTTCCAATAAGGGGAATTGCATCAGTCCACTCTTCCCACCCTGTAACCCAGTGTCTTTGGTGGTGGTGAACGCCCTTGCCAATTCCCCCGTCCTCCATGCTGGAAGGTCCAATAAAGCCCTAGATCGATGTATCATCTCATCCTCGTCACCCCATAGTTTACCCGTGTCCTTATCAGTTTCCCATATCATGTCTTGGTCTGGGCTCTTCCCTATAGACTGCTGAGCCGGTCACCCCACCTCCTTGTCCTCTCTCCTTACCAAGTTATCATCCGACCCAGTGTCTCCGCCATCGCTGTCAGTGTTATCTTAGAAGTGTAGCCTTCTCAACATTGTACCTTCCCGCTGCCCTTCTAATAGAACCATCATGTTCCCTCACTCCCCTCTCACAGGGGACCTGGTGTTGTCGCTGTCTGCCAGTGTGGCTGCACTATCATCTCTCCTGCCTCAGTCTCGCTCCTCTTGCTCCTTCTTGTCACAAAAATGCGCAAAACCCAACTTTACTCATACTTCCTTCACAGCACACTCATCCTCTTCCCTGCACTGTAGCTCTCTAATGAGCCATTCCACTTCTAACTTCCTGCTCTCCTTCTTTATCTACACTTGCTTTCCCTTTCTTCATCTGCCATTTTCATTGCCATATCCTCGATCTCTCTCTGCCTCCACATCGCTCGGTGTTCCTGATCTAGCGCTTCTTCCTTCTGTTTTTCCCTTACATTCTTTTGCATTCCTCCTTTTCTTCCTTTTCTTGTCTCTCTACTTCTTCCATTATCACTGGCCACTCCCTTGCTTCACTGTTGTCCTTACATGCCATTGCTTCCTTATCGGGACCTCCCACTTCTACTACTAACTTCCTGTCTAGTTTAAGCTGTATTTGTCTGCCTACCCATTCTATCGAAGTTATAATCTCTGGTCCTTCCTGTCTCTCTTTCCTCCCCATGTCGCTCCCTTTTATATGTGCCTGGATCTTGCCTTGCTCTCTTTTTTTGGCTCCCAGACTTCCTGCTCCCTCTATTACCTGTTTGTCTTCTCTTTGCCCTTCCCTCCTGCTGTATTCTATGTTGGATCTGTGTACCCTGCCACTGCTCTCAATTCCCTCACTGGGTATAACCCATGGACCCCTGCTGTTGCGCCTTTGCTTTCAGGTTCAAGAGGAGGAGGGGTGGCGGCCAACAGAGGGTTTCACCAACAGCCTCTTGTGAGTGTAACAGCCAGTGCTTTGTTGAAAGAGCCAAGGACAGTACCACTGCAGCAAACGATTCTCCCCACCTTGACTATCAACTCAGGAGAGCCCCAGGTACCTCTGACACACAATTCAGGATTCTTAAACATTAATTCCAGTTCTTAATTTTCATTTTCAGGATGCTCATGAAAGATGCAGTCTTTCGGTGAAAAGGTCCATGTTACTTCTCTCCTTGCAATCCTATTTGCTCTTGCCATCTTCCACCTTGTATTAAAATGTCACCTTGGAACTGCTGCTTCCTCGTTTGCTTTGCCTTGCTCACCATGTGCTTTCATGCTGTGCCTTTTATCCATTTGGAGAAGTGGGATGGAAGTCAGGTGTGTGTCATGATCAGTAATTGCCTGAGCATTGTAGTGGGACATGTCAGGTATACGGCTCGGATGTTAGTCTGTTTCCATCACAGTAAATTATCTGTGAGAAAGTGTTTGTGTCAGAAAAGGGTTGAGTCTCTATGTATCCTGTGATGCTTGAAATGCATCAGAGGGACAGGGCCTCCGTATCCTTGTCCTTTACTGCTTTTTATCGTGTGATCTGTCATGTTTTCCGCGCAGGAGTTCATGTGGGACTGCTTGCGGTGCACCTCTCTCTCTTTTGGTTTGGTGAACAGACCCATGGGATTCCCTTATGGCACCCATGGGTAGGGGTACAACCCTGTGCCCCTAGTGTATGTTTTTGGGCACCTGTGTGTGACCCACAGAGCAGGGTACGGGCTGGTGGTAGCTCCGTGCTGAAATGACTGGTGCCCTGAGCATCCTCCATTTTGGGATGACCAGGCCCTGTCATTGGAATCGGTAGATTCCTGATGGAGATAAAATGGCCCCCATGGCCTCTTGCCTTCCATCACCTGTTACCCTGATCTTCCAGAAGTCCCGGGAAGCCCTGCCTCTGTCCCTTCCCCCTGACTGGCTGTTGGGTGGAAGTTCCGTATATGGTAGTGTGGGGAAGTGCCGACCAGACTGGCTGGAGCCTTCACAACGACCATATGTTGTGGGTATACCTGTGGGTGGGACCTGGGTGAATGGAGTGTGTGATGAATATACATTCTATGTTGTGACTGTCTAGTATCTGGTGTTTGACACAATGGTTGAGACAGCCCTGCCCGAAACCAGTATGAATGCAGCTTGGAGTGTTGAATGGCTCAGTACTTGTCCCAATACACATAACTTGTTGTGAGTGTCTGGAGAGAAGTGAATGGCCTGAATACTTTGTGTGCCTGATTGGTTGCCTGCCTGCATGAATGCCCGTAGTCGTGATTGGATGCTTGAGTGCGACACAGCGGAATGAATGGGAGATCAACAGTATATCTGGGGATCTCTCACTGCTAGGAATCGTGTTCAGAAGCTGAAGTCCACTACGAAGAGTAACTGGAGTGAAGCTTAACCTTGAGCCCTGCTGAATGAGAAGAATTGCTGTTGCTCTCCTTCACAATCGGAAAGCTGCTGTGCTTCAAGAACTGACCAAGAGAGGACCTGGTAAGGCGCCCTCTTCCCGAGCTACGAGGGACTATCGTGCACAGCTGATCTTTGCCTAAGATCCCTGGTAGACAGACCTTCGACAGGCTGCCGACCCGATACGGGGACTGCTGCGGAACTCCAAGGAGAAGCGCCGGACTGTTGTCCACCACTGTCGCTGACCGCCGTCGCCGACTGGAGGCGCCGTGCTCCCGTTGCCTAACAAACTTCATTGATCCAAGGACGCTCTCGTCCGCATCGTCACCGCTGTATCCTGCTGGAGAAGGCCTGACCGCTGATGCGCCGAGGAGCATCCACCGGTGGGTTTCCCGCCACTCAAAGACCACAGAGACGCCGACGACTCGACACCCTTGCTGGGCCACAGTTCTTCAACTCTTTGTGGTCTGAGGTGCCCCGCACGCCTCTTCCTTGCAGGATGTTTACGCTTCCCCGTCAACAAGCACCGCTAGGAACGACGCGGCCACTTCACCGTCGTAGCTCGACCTATTCTCCGTCGGACGTTCGACGACCCGTGACTCCTGCCTGAAAGGGAGGACATTCAAGATGGGTTGTCGATTTCCCCGACGCTACAACACCAAGGTACTTTGGGGTTGCAGAAATATTGGGCAGTCTAAGGGAGAACAATATATAGACTGGGCTTGTATCTTTCTTCTACAGGTTGCCCAGATGGGGGGATCTCCACACAGAGCTGTGTTTAATGGTAGTTACCAGTATTCTGCTTATTGCTCAACCATCCTGGTTTTCTTCCTCTCTACTGCTGGTTTCCTCTTTATTTTGATCTGTGTGTCATTCTGACCGTGTGCACTTGAATAAGATCAAATAACGTTAGTGGTACCACTTTAGAATTTACATATTTACCATTGTTGATTTCCGGAGTACAAAATGAGTTATCGTGATTGTGTATATGACTTTAAATATTAATTATATAAAGACTGTGTTTTGACCAATACAGTGTGTGGACATTCCTTCGTGGGGGCTTGGGGACTACACTGTACTTAAGAACCAGCTCGCATCACCTCCCGAGAAGCTAGGCCTTCATTGCTCGTCCATTGCTACCTTAATAGAGAATCTTGGCAGGGGTCTCTGTGCCTCCCCTCTACCATATAGAGAGCAGAAGTACAGACTCCCCCTCCGGTCTTTACAGCTGGTGGCAGCGGTGGGATGCTTATGGTTTTAAGACTCAGTGTATAACCGTGCCACTTACGAAGGATATCTGCACTTTGTTAAATTAAGGTTTAGTCGTGTACGAGATAACTGCATTACAAGCAATGGAATCTATTGTGAATGGTAAATTGACTCGGATGAGCTTAGAGGCTCTCCAGAGTGCTTGTGAAGCCAGGAAATTAGACTTTGTGTATAAGTCTAGGGTGGAGCTGATAACTGCCCTGGTGGACTACCAGATCGATTATGAAACTCTTGAAGGGGGGGTGCAACCAATGAGGACTCTACCCTGGGGGTTGTCGCCGAAACTGATTCTGGGATTGTCACCCTTCCTGCTGCCTCTGTTCTGAACCCCAGCAACTCTTTAGAGCTTGAGTTATTGAGGATGAAGTTAGCCTTTGAATATCGCAAGTTGGAACTAGATGCTGAGTTTATGAAAGAGGAGTTGGCACGGCAAGTGGAACTCAAGAATAGGGATCTTGAGCTCAAAGACAAGGACACTGAATGTCAGCGAATCCAGCTAGAGAAAGCTCGAGTGGAGACTTCAGCGCTACCAGTTGAGATTGTCAGGTCCACAACAACCAAGTTTATGAAAGATTTGGTTGGTGTGTATGCAGAGGGTTCTGATATCCTCCAATGGATTGAAGGATTTGAAATGGCTTGTGCAATTCACGATGTTGATAAGAGAGATTGGGCTAAGTGTTTGTTAAGCAGGGTGCCTCAAACTGGATATGACTGTATTCTGAAACTGAGTGTGGAAGAAAGTGCTCAGTATGAGTGCATGAAGTCTGCTTTAATCGCCAAGTTTGGCAAAACGTCTACCCAATAACTTAAACGGTTCAGGGATTTTAAGAAACAAGAGAATGGCCCTCATTACGACCCTGGCGGAAATCGAAAAACGATGGCGGAAATGCAATACCGCCATCGAATAGCGCTCGGTGCGATCATGACCCGTCACCGCAAAGTACGATGCAATTAGCGACACCGTAGTGAACGCCAACGCTAACTGCACCAAGTACGCGCGCGCGCGCCATGCCAAACCGTAATTACCACCATGGCGCAACGGTACGCGAATTCCGACCCTAGCGGACATGCACCTAACGCCATCAAGCACGGCGGAAAGTACCATTCCGCCATGGTGAGAAGTACGGCATCGCGAACCAACCGTAAACGGCCCTACTGAGTGCTTGTACACCGCTCCCTGGCCACATTGTACAACCCCCCGTAGGTGCAATGAAGTCACACAATGCAACCAGTGAAATGTACTAGTCATCCATGCCTGCCAACGAACAAATGAATCTCAAGAGGGCCCAATGGGAGCTGCAGGGCACAGATGGCACGAATACAGAAGCTATACAAATGGACATGACCTCAGTCTCCCACCAAGAAACGCACGCAAACACAGGCACCTGTGACCAGCAATATTCCGATAATCACATCATTCCACCAATCCAACTGGCTGACCGGCATCTGTTACACAAAAGCTAATCCCCCGCCCCTGAGCATGACATCATCAAAACAGTCATAATGGCAGCCCTTATCCCTGACCTCACTGGGCTTCGTAGGCAAACGCGCCCAGCACAGTACCACGCAACTATACCCCGAAGCTGGAACCCAATGCAGATCTCCTCACAATACATCGCTCCCCAAATAGTAATATGCCACATCACTTGCAAAGAAGAACGCTACACGGTTCATATCAGAATAGAAATTTAATGCACAACAAATTCTCCAAGCCCATACAGCCATTAGGCCATGAACTCCAAAACACATTTCACCATTGTGGGCTGCATCCGCAATAAATGACCAGCTACTTCTTGTGTGACGCCCTGTTCCTTCATGGTACACAGGGGCTACATTCCCGTACGAAAAGGCAACATGGAAGCGCCTAGAACCGCAGGGCCGTCCCAATAGGGAGGCACTAGTCCAGCTGAAAGGCCGAAATGTTGCTCCTAGCCACTAGTACTGCGTAAGGGCATGTGGCCCATTGGCGATCGTCCCATAAGATCGTAATGCTGCTCCACTGATTAACACGAAGCAGCAGGTGTCGGGAGTAAAATCCATCTGCAGGAGTGGCATACAGATGGCAGTGGCAAAAGGGGAGGAGATACCTGTCAACCAAATGAAATGAAAAAGAATAGTATGGCCATCAGAACTACATTTGAATTACTCACTTCAATGATCACACCAAATCCACAGCCATATGCATGCTAGCCCACTCCAAAGGATCATCACCACCCAAAAACCACTTGCGAATCATAACTATCTATATCGAGGTGAAAACACTATCACAAACGAGTGTACCTGTGCATGCGTCTGTTAAAACAGAATCCATCTGATGGGATTGGTAACGTGCATAGACACAAGTGTCTGAAGGCGCGTCGAGACAGGGAGGGCTCAACAAGGCCAGATAGACGATGGTCCCACTATGGCAGCCCTGCATCACATAGCGCAGGGGAGGCGGATAGATTCCAAGAAGCCCTGTACATGGCAAACTCTGTATCAAATCATCTGTCCATGCATCCATACATCATTCCCTCATCCCGTAATGAAAACGCCTGTTTCCATACTCACATAACATGTGAAATTTCCATTGAGTCTGTTCGTTATGCAGCCTGCAAAATCCACTGTGCCCCAGCCCGTAATTCCAGTGTTGTGAAGTAACATGTATTTGGGAACGTCCGGCCTCATCGCCCACGTCGCTATTGCGCATCCCAAACTATTCATATCAATCATTGCATCCTCGCCATGGCCCCTGTCCCAAGGACATTGAACAATAGAACGTTATATTTGCAGTCAGACCTGTGGGCATCTCCTCGCCGCTAGCTGAAAACCGAAAGCGCCGCCCTTCGAATTCCTCATTTGCAACATCACGTCGAAAAGGCATCTGTGGCCGCTTGAAATCACAAATTAATCCATCTAGTGCGGCTGTGTGTGAAAATGGCAACTGCCTTCACTCACAAATGGGACGCCCCGCCCGTCGGTGAAGCTCAGTACAGTGTTGCATGAGGGTCCACCGTTACTCGAGTACTACGTTCCACTGACCCTTCACAAGTCTGTTCGCGACTGCAAAGATAGTATGTGAAACAATGGGACCATAGCCGAATGAACATATCAACCAATGTTACACTGCCATCGGGTACAAATACATGATTGCAATAGCAAGATGCCATTCGTCGAATTGCAGCGTTGTGTGCGGGACGTGCTCGCCCAAAGGGGAGTGCAGCTTCCACAGGTGGAATGAATCACCACAGGTGGAGGCCATACAGCCTGAAAACACATAAATTGCACACCCAGTCTCCTCCCACAACCACACCCACTCCGAAATGCTACCGGCAGGACTAGCTATGTTGGCCCTGGGGGACCTGATAGCACTGCAAGTACTCCAACTTCAAGAAGAAGACGAACACCAACTACAACCGGCCGCACGGCGGAGACGCAGGAGGAGGAGGAGGGCAAGGCAGGGCCAGCAAGGGCCGCCAGCACAGCCACTACCACCACGCAGGCAGCCCGCAATCCCACGCCTCCGAGCACATCCGTTCAACCTCACTGATGAGCAGATCCACACCCTCTACCGTTTGGACCGGGACACCATAACCGCCATTGTGGACATGACACAGGCTGACCTTGTCAGCATGATAGATAGCCCAACCGCCATCCCACCCCTACTGAAGGTGGTGTCTGTACTCCACTTCCTGGCCACAGGCACCTACCAGCACACAGTCGGACAGTTGCATGGCATATCACAGCCACTGTTCTCACGGACACTATTGCAAGTGCTCGATGCCCTCCTGTAGCATGCAGACGACTACATCTCTCTACCACGCTCGGAGCAGGAAATTACCAACACAAAAGTGGGATTCCATGCACTTGCCGGTATACCGGGTTGCATTGGTGCCATCGACTGCACCCATGTGGAATTGGTCGTCCCACATGCCATGGAGGCCCAGTACCGCAACCGAAAACAATTTCATTCTCTGAATGTACAAATGGTGTGTGACTCCAACAGGATCATTACACATTGTTGTGCCAGATTCCCTGGATCAACCCATGATTCTATGGTCTTGAGGAACTCTACTATACCACGCTACATGGAGCGACATGCAGGGAACAGATCCTGGCTACTCGGTGAGTCTCATTTCATGCATGATGATGTGGGGTATGTGATGCGGCAATGACCTGGCAGGAAGGGGGGGGGGTGCTTACGTAGCAATGGCATTCCTCAAAATTCCTTTATTGTCCACATACAGGTGATGCCGGGTATCCACTGAAGAGATGGCTCCTCACACCAGTCCGGAACCCACGGGACCAGCATGAGGAGGACTACAACCATGCCCACTCACGTACCCGTGTAGTCATAGAACAGGCATTCGGCCTACTGAAGACTCGTTTCCGCTGCCTCAGCAGGTCTGGCGGGGCACTCCTGTACCGCCATGTGAAGGTTGCAAAGATGGTCATGGCATGTGTCATGCTCCACAACATGTGCGTACGTAGAAATGTGCCCATGCCCCCTGACGCAGAACTGCAAGCACCTGATGATGGTCATGATGAGGGTGGGGATGTGGCAGCACCTCAAGGAGTCTGCGAGGCACAGGAGGGCCGTGACATTCGTCAGCATCTCATAGATGCATGCTTCTAGCACTCACGCCTGGTGGCTGATACATGGACACGGGACTCGTGGCACTGTGTGTGTCTGGAACATGCACAATATGGACTGTACGCCTATAATGGCCTCGTACACAAAGATCAATGTCCACACATCTCATTGCATGATCGTGCATTGTTTATGGCATATGTGATATCATGTTAAACACCCTATCGACCCGCCACCCAAGTGAGCCCAACACACCCCCTCCACCCTCCTACCCCCCCCCCGAACACCAGTGTCCAAAGATGCTCATTGTCAGTGGGCTGTTGCTATTGCAAGCCCCCTCTGCGGGTATCAGGGGCACCCCTGCCTGTGGAGCGCAGGTTCCTCCCAGATCTACGTTGGGGGCTGCCCTGGACGGAACTTGCAACGGATGATGTCTCTGCCTGCTCACGTCCATGCATGTCCCTGAGGGTTTGTGAGAGCTCAGTGAGCACACGGCGCACTGCGGCAAGTTCGGCACATACGTCTTTGGACGTCGCATGCAGTTCCCCCCTCAGGCTCTCGGTGCTTCTCTCCATTTGTACTCTCAGGCTCTCGGTGCTTCTCTCCATTTGTACTCTCAGGCTCTCGGTGCTACTCTCCATTTGTGCCCTTAGTGTCTCTGTACTTCTCTCCATTTCTGCCCTAAGTGTCTCAGTTGATGTTTCTATGTCTGCCTTAGTGCCCCCACATTCATCGGCATGGTCCTTGAGGAGCGTGGCCAGTTGCTGCTGTTGCACGATTACCTGGTCGAGGGACTGTTGCCTCTGCTGGGCCATGGCCATTTGCGGTGGTGTCACAGAGTGGCTGATCACCTCATGTTGCCTTGCCACAGGGCTTGTGGGGGATGGCCAGTCGTCGTCTTGTGGGTGCCCCTGCGTGGTATCCTCATGGTGTACGGGATGGAACAGACAGGGGGATTGAGACAGGTCATGGATGGATCTAACTTCGACATCCCCGTTTTCTGTGTCGGAGCATGCTGCCATTAATGCAGTATCACCTATGGTGCTGCTGCCACCAGAAGCAGTGCCTACTGTGGCATCCATTGGGGGGACCTGTGGTGGTGGTGTTGTGGGCATGCTGGCTGCTGGGGTGCCTGTTGGAGTTCCCTCCTGTGTGCTGTCACTTGATTTGTGCTGCTGCCGTGTCTTGATGCGTGCAGCTGAGGTGGAGGGTCTTTGGCCATTGGTCTTGGCCCTCTTTGCAGGTGTGCTGGTAGGGGTGTCCTGGAGCTCGTCGTTTGGATCGGACCCTGTGGTGGAGTAAAGGAGGGCGAGCGTTATTAATGGGTCTGTGGGATTTGGAATCGCAATGTATCACATGCATTGGGGTGGTACCTGAGGGTGATTTGGGTCGGGCCTTGGAGGTGGTTTCATTTGTGTGTGGAGTGAGGGTGCAGTTGTTTGGCAGCCTGCAGTTAGGGTGTGCCTGCTGCACATGTAGAGGGTGTTTTTAGGATTTTTAATTATTTATGTATTTGATGTGAGTTTTAAAGTGTGCTATCAGGCCTATGTATGTGGACGTTCTCCTGGACATGTGTTACTGTTGCACTATGTGGGCACGTGGTACTTCACATGATTGGACATTGTGGTTTTGGCATTGTTTTATTTGGGACACCTACCTGAATCTTCGGATGTCTGCACTCCTTTCTCCATCCCTCCGACTCCCTCTATGCTCTCCATTCCAATGGTGGAGGCACAGATTTCTTCCCAGGGGGTCAACTTGATGGGTGATTCCGATCCTCCCCCGGTAGCTGTGGCAATGTTGCGGTTGGCAGAAAGTATGCTACGGACGCGTACCCGCAGGTCGTTCCATCGCTTTCTGCATTGCTGTGGGTTGCGGGTTGCGGTCCCCACCGCACTTACCCGCTGTGCCACCAGGGCCCATATGGCCTTCTTGTTCGCAAGTGCCGTCCTGGTCATTTGCGTGGAGAAGACGGCGGCAGCATTCTCCTGGAGGGTCTCCGTGAGCACGGTGAGTTCCTCACGGGAGAAGTGGCCTGCCGCTTGCGGTCGCACGCTTTCTTCGCTACTTTTCCCATTTTTCTTGGTTTCACTAGGGTGGATGACGGGTTGGGATGTGTCTCAGGGTAGTATTTTTAATGGTTGTGTGGAATTTGTGGTTTTATAGGTGTACGGCGGGATGTTTCCCGTTCCGGGACCATGCTTTTACTTCCGTTTCCGTATATTTACGGTCACCGTACTTTCCGGTTGGCGCTCACTGCGGTGTCCGCTGAGATGGGTGGCGGTATTGCACCTAGGGCGCCGTACGGCGGCGGTGTGGGCCGTTTTGGGGTCATTTCCGCCATCGCGGACTTTGCACTTCCGCCATGGCGTGGTGCTCGTGCCCGATGGGTCGGAATGAGCCGCACTTTGCTCCATCGTGCAATGGCGGAAACGCTATTTACGCTATGGCGGTCCGGTCGGTTGATTTCCGCAAGGGTCGTAATGAGGGCCAATGTGTCTTGGGTTGACTGGGTGAGTGCGGCGCACATGAACAGGATGGGGTGGATTGATGGTTACAAAGTGAAAACGTTTGTTGAATTATCTCACCTCTTGTTTTTTGAGAATTTTTCAGAAGCCTGTTTGCCAGAGCTGTGTCAGTATGTTGCTGACCAGAACATTTTGGACCCCTTTAAGCTGGCTAGGTTGGCTGACAAGTGGGTCTCCCACCGGGTGTTCACTAAGGACTCCAGTGGGAAGGACAAGGACAAAGAACAAGGGGCCTCTCAGAAAGCTGAGGAGTCCCTAAAGCAATCACAGTCAGGTAAACCAAAACCTTCCTCTCCGAAGACCCAAAAACCTAGTGGGGATAAGTCTGTTGTGGGTGAGAGTAAGAGTAGTGGTCCGCCTGCTGCAAAGCAGGGTCCCAGTGGTTCCAGTACCGTACCCCGCATGGCCGGCACATGCTGGGATTGTGGGGCTCTGGATCACCGAAGGGGTGACCCCAAGTGTAAGGGTAAGGCACTTGGAGTCCACGCTGTCAGCCTTACCTATCCCTACTCCGTACCTGAGGTGGAGGCCACCGTCCTCCCCTCCTCTACTGGGATCACGTTCGGTGCTCCCGTAGAGATGTCCTTAGTGTCCCTTGGGGCCTGTGACCAGTATGCAGAAGTACTGGCAACTATCCCGCAAAACACTTGTAGGTTTTTGAGAAGTGTCCTCTTGAATGGCCAGCCTTCTACTGGTTTGAGAGACACTGGGGCAAGCATGACAGTGGTGGACAGGATCCTGCTCAAGCCAGAGGACTATGTAGGTGCTCCTCTGAGAACCACCAGGTTAGCTGGTGGGCTTCCCAAATTATCGCCTGTAGACTTAGTCAACATTACGATTGTAGACAAGACAGCAAAGCTTCCGATCCTACTTCAGGACAACGTGCCTGCAAACAATTTGTTGGGAAACGATTTGGTTGAAGTGGGGATGATCACGGATGGTCTACCTATGGCTGCTGTGGCAGTCACCCGATCGCAGGTCACACAGGGTCCGGCTGCGAGCCCGGTACCGTTGCCAATGGTGAAACCCAAGGCACGAAAGAAACAGAGGAGTAAAAAGGCCGCCTCTGTGAAGGGAGCCCCTACTCCTCCCACTGTTCCGACAGCACCCATTGGGATCCATGCTCCGGACGGGCTGGGTCCAGTGGTAAATCCCGTCTCAACTCCTGTGGGAGATGAGCCAGAAGAGTTTCCTGTGGGAGAGGCTCTTAACCCGGAGAAGCATCCCGACCTTCAATGCTTGTTGGCTGAAGGGGGACCCTCCCGGGCGGACTTCTGTAGGGGAAAAAGAGAGTGCCACTCTCTCGAGGGTCTGAGGACACAGGCCCTATCCCAGGCACAGGGAGAAGTGCCTAGGACATTTCAGATTTATTGGGAGGGTGAGCTCCTTGTTAGTGAGCCCACTAAGCCTGAACCTGGTGCCCTCAAGAGGTTGGTAGTACCCCAGGTTTTCCGGCATTTCCGGCTGCAGTTGGTGCATTTGGTGCCCTTGGCTGGTCATCTTGGTACCAAGCAGACTAAGCAGAGGCTCTCTGCCCATTTCTACTGGCCCCGGATGCGAGTAGAAGTGGAGTTCCACTGCAGGACCTGCCCAACTTGTCAGCTGTCTGGCAAGACTGGAGGTAGAATCATCACCCGACTGCAACCGTTGCCAGTGGTGGGCACACCGTTTGAGAGGGTTGGCATCGACACCGTCGGTCCCCTTAACCCTCCCACGTCGGGTGGACATCCTAGTTTTGGTAGATCATGCAACCAGGTACCCTGAGGCTATACCCCTTCGGACGGTTACGGCAAAGGTGGTTGCCAGGGTTCCGTGGAAGGAGTGCATTTCTCTCCCAATCTGATGACAGAGCAGCAGAGGGCCTGCCGAGCTTTGCTCCAGCAGTACGCCTCTCTGTTTTCACTGACACCAGGCCTTACACAAGATTGACACTGGTGACAGTGTGCCTGTCAAAAGCAGGTGCTACCGTATGTCAGATACCATCAAGAAGCACATCCAGGCTGAGGTCGCCCAGATGTTGGACCTGGGTGTTATTGAACCCTCAACCAGTCCCTGGTCACGTACCGTGGTCCTTGTCCCCAAGGCAAGTTCCCAGGCAGGTACCAAGGATTGGAGGTTCTGTGTGGACTACCGAGGAGTCAATGCCGTCATCCAAAACTGACGTGCACCCTTTGCCCCGGGCTGATGAGCTTGTGGACACCATAGGTGCTGCCAAATTTGTGAGCACCTTCAACCTTACCTCAGGCTATTGGCAAATAGCTCTGACGGGCCATGCCAAGGAAAAGATGGCGTTCTCAACACCAGAGGGACTCTACCAGATTAGGGTCATGCCTTTCAGGCTGAAGAACGCCCCTGCCACTTTCCAGAGATTAATCAACCATGCGCTCAGTGGGCTGGAAGCTTTTTGTGTGGATTACTTAGACGACATTGCCGTCTACAGTTCCACCTGGAAAGAGCATTTGACTCATCTGGATAAAGTGTTGCAGGCATTAAAAAGGGCTAACCTCACTATCAAGGCCACCAAGTGCCAAATAGCTCAGGGAAAAGTCACCTATCTTGGTCATGAGGTAGGAGGGGGTCAAATCCAACCTCTCCCCAGTAAAGTACAAGATGTACAGGACTGGGAGACTCCCACTACTCAAACCCAGGTGAGAGCCTTTCTGGGCCTCACTGGGTATTATTGCAATTTCATGGCAGACTATGGAACCATAGCTGCACCCCTGACAGCGTTGACTTTGCCCAAGCAACCTAAGAAGGTTAATTGAAGTGAAGACTGTCAGAGGACATTTGATGGCTTGAAAAGAAGTCTGTGTCGGGCCCCCGTGCTGTGTGCGCCGGATTACAGCAAGCCCTTTATCGTTCAAACTGACACCTGCAACACCGGAATTGGAGCTGTCTTGTCCCAGTTAGATGACAAAGGAAGAGAACATCCGATCATATTTATCAGTAGACAACCTAAGGGTAGGGAACTTAGGTGGGCTACTGTTGAAAAGAAATGTTTTAGTATTGTTTGGAGCCTTAGGCGTTTTAGACCCTACCTTACCGGGTCTACCTTCAAGGTCCAAACCGATCATAAGTCCCTGAAGCGGCTTATGCAGATGAAGGGTGAAAACCCGAAACTGCTCAGGTGGTCCATTAGTCTGCAAGGACTAGACTTTACCATTGAGCACAGACCAGGGAAGAGTCACGATAATGCAGATGGCCTTTCTAGAAGGTATGTTGACCGTCTGGATGACAGTGCCTATCCCGTGGAAGATCAGTCACCCTCCACCTCAGTCTGGGGGGGTGGCGACTGTGATGCTGGAAATGCATCGGAGGGACAGGGCCTCCGTATCCTTGTCCTGTACTGCTTTTTATTGTGTGTTCTGTCGTGTTTTCCGTGCAGGAGTTCATGTGGGACTCCTGGCGGTGCAGCTCTCTCTCTTTTGGTTTGGTGAACAGACCCATGGTGCCAAACGGGAAATTATATTGTGCCTCCTATTTGCATGAATATATGTATATTGGCCTACGCCAAGCTGCTTGTAAGCCACTTGCGGAGAAAACCGTGTTGGAAGGTCCCGACCTTAGAATTAATGTAAGCCGCCATTTTAGGTCAATCCGCCATTTTGGGTTCTCTCTGCAAAGTCACCCTGTGAGCTAAAATGGTGGACGGTGTCATTCCGAATGAAACATGGCTGTCTTGACCTCTATGTATAAACTAATGTATAACTTGCCTGCAGGCTACATGTTGGAGTCGTGAACTGAGACCTTGTCCTTCGTTGACCTGTGTGTAAAGGATCACTTGTGCAAATGAAGCTAATCCGCGAGCATATGTTACGTACAATGTATCCAAATACTGAACTGAGAACACTTGTTTAAACTACATTGTATGAATGTTTGAGAAGACTCTATGAGAAATCCTAAAATACACTGGTACCGTTTAGGCTTGTTGGCGAATGTATTAAAGGCAAACCCTAAGTGTATAGATGTGTGAACTCGGCACGAACCCTAGATCTGTAATGTATTAATGAAATATTAACCCAGAGTAGGGATGGACATCATGTTTCAAAGGCATATAAGGTATGACTATTCTAATGTACAGCCCCACTCACTGAGCACACCGAACCACGCTGGAGTTTGCTGTGTTGTACTGAGGGCCGATAGCTATCTGTTGCTTTGTCCTTTGAAACTGTTCAGTATAAAATAAAGATCTTTGTATGTTCCTTTGTAACCCGTGTTCGGTGTATTTCCTTTTTGGGGTACTCAGCCTCGATATATTTTCTCTTTGTTTTCACAGTTGGCGCCCGAATAGTGACCCTCAAGATTGATGCTGGATTGTCGGAGGTTGACACAAGCTATCTGACCGGGATCGGATGGTGTGACAAAATAAAGGGGCCCCTTCTGAAAGAGACACAACATCTCAGCAGTGCAGCACGACCCGATCCCTGGACGATTAGCTTGTGGTCCGAGACGGCATCTTGACGGGGGTCCACTTATCGAGGCGGGCAGATTTGCCAGAATCACCAAACACGAGGCAAGATTAGTTAGGTAAGAATTTTGAAATCCAATCGGACCTCCTTAGGAGTGATCAGTTGAGTCATGACCCGATTCTTAAGTATCCTGATAATTTGATTTGGCGTATTGTATCTGCAAATACAATTATTGACCAGGTAACACCAATATTTTGATATGCCTGGGAAATTGTCTACCTGCTTCAGGGCGTTATTCCGCAGTGATAGGCAATCTTTGGAATTTAGCCGTCCGGCACCACAGGAGGGGTCGCCGGCTTGTACTATGTACTGTAAGCATGGCATTGGAAGTATAGTGTTTAATGATATTTGGCACAGACAAACCAGACATGCCTCCGAACTTCAGTGGCCAATCAATGGAAGATTTGAAATCCCTTGTATTGAGTATTTAGAGTCAATTCTATTAAAGAAAAATGCTAGAGCTGCAGCATTTGATGTTTTGCAGAATTGGAAAAAAGAAGCGTTGCAGCAATTTAAGAGAAGAGAAAGACATGCGCGCCGTCATAAGACGAACGCCGAAAAAGCGTTGTTATATGACCAAGATAAACATTCTGAGTTGGCTAGAAATATGGATAGGGCTTTCTCGCTTGGCATTCAGAAAATCTATCCTTCCAAAGACCTTCATGTTTCCGATGAATTTATTGATAAATTGTTAAATGAACGAAGGCCTGGTGCCTCTGCGCCACCTCCGTATGTTCCTCTTCCTGCTGCTTTGCCTCTTCCTGCTGGTATTCCTGCTCTTCCTGCTCTTGTTCCTGTTGTTCCTGCTCCTCCTAATGTTCCTCTTCTTCCAGTTGTTGTTCTTCCATCTGTTCCCCCACCTCTTCCTATTGCACCAGTAACAGTACCTTCATTGAATTTACCTGCTCCCCCCCTTCCAAGTGGTCTTGCACCGCTTGTAGTCAATCAGGGTGCAGGGTCGGGGGTTGTCACTCGTAATACTGTACCTCCAGAGAAGAAACGAGATTTGATTGCATGGGCTAATCATTGTATAGAGAGGGATGATCAAGCTAATATTTTTGCCACACTTTCTAATATGGATAATTTTCCTGAGAAAAATGTTTTTATTGAAGGTTTAGGGATTCATTTATGTGTAATGTGGGGCAAATTAAATAATGCAGATCTCCCACAAGGGTTGAGAGATCTGAACCCTTTAGCGTTTTCAAGAGACACTGTGGAGAAAGTACATGAGCATGTCGAGAGGTTATTTGAGCATAGGAAGGAGTTGGAACGCGGAACACCAGCAATCATTTGATCTGCTCAAGACTGCATTGTGCTCTGCACCAGTTTTGGGCACACCAAATTATGAAAAGGCCTTTGTGTTGTTTGTGCATGAATGTGATGGATGTGCTTTGGATGTATTAACGCAGGAACATGGAGGTGAGAATAGGCCATGCGGTTACTTTTCTTCCGCCCTTGATCCTGTAGCATGCGCTTTGCCAAGATGTTTGTGAGCTGTCAGTGCTGCTGCTGTGTCTGTAAAACAGAGTGAGGGAATGGTCCTAGGCCATGATCTAACCCTGATGGTGCCTCACTCTGTAGATGTTCTACTGAACAGAACCCAAACACAACACCTCACTTCTGCACGGTTGATGAGATATGAATTGATCTTGTTTGCTCCTCACATACAAATTAAGAGGTGTTGTGTTCTTAATCTGGCTGAACTCTTACCTTTCCTGCAAGGTACTGGTTGCAGTGACGAAGAGTCACATGACTGTCTGTATACTACCGAACAAGAGACAAAGGGTAGAATTGATCTGAAAGACACTCCTTTGAACAATCCACAAGGGGAGCTGTTTTGTGATGGCTCCTGCTTCAAACTTCCGGATGGTACATCCACAGATGCTTATGCAATCACCACTTTGAGCACGGTCGTGGAAACTAAGAGAATCATGTATAACTCTGCGCAGGCCGCAGAGATTATAGCATTGACCCGAGCTTGTGAACTTTCCAAAGGGCTTACCGTAAACATATATACTGATAGTCAGTATGCCTTTCGGGTGGTTCACAACTTTGGGAGACTTTGGTCAGAGAGAGGGTTCTTAACTTCACATGGTACAAAGATCCAGCATGGCTCCCTAATAGTACAAATGCTCTCAGCGCTTGCGCTCCCTACTCAGTTAGCTGTCGTAAAATGTGCAGCACATTGAAAGGTTATAGATGATATAGGAAAAGGGAATGTTTTCGCTGATCAGATAGCTAAACAGACTGCCACCAGTTACGGAGATGTATGTTTCAAGGGAGACTGTAAATGCCTTTGCAATGGATGAGGGTGTTGGGTCCGTAAGGCATATCCAAGCCGATACCACGTTAGAAGAATCCAAGAGATGGGCAGAAGGCTTGGGGAAACTTGATGATGATGGGTGTTGGGTGGATGTGGTTGAAGGAAAATGGCTACTTCCTGACGCATATGTGATGATGATGGTCGTTATGGCCCATGGCCCTACACATATATGTGCCCAGAAGGTTACAAAAATGCTAGAAAAAGTTTTGGCAACTGACAAAATTTCAAAAATAACTCAGCGCTATGTCCAAGACTGTATGATCTGTTTACAGCACAATGTGGGAATGGGAACATCAACTCCAAGGGGAAGTTTCGTGCCACCTTCAGTCCCCTTTGAGGTCATCCACTTTGATTTTATTGAAATGGAACGTTGTAACAATTTGAAATATGTGTTAGTTGTCATCTGTGCTTTCAGCAAATGGGTCGAGGCTTTCCCTGTTAAGGACGCTACAGCCATGACTACTGCACAAACTATGTTAAAGGAATATTTTCCTAGGTTTGGGCTACCAAGAGTCATCTGGTCGGGCAATGGTCCACATTTTGACGCTGCTGTAATTCTGCAGATATGTGCAGCATTACAAATCGACAAACGGTTGCATTCGGCCAGACACGCTCAAAGTGCCAGACTAGTAGAAAGACACAACGGCATCATCAAGAACAAGCTCCCTAAGACGTGTGCCGGCACCAAATTAAAATGGCCGGACGCCTTACCGATCGTGTTACTAGCCATGCGTACAAACCCTCAAACTAAGACTGGGCTCTCCCCATTTGAGGTGGTAATGGGGAGACCTGCCAATATCTGGAACCTTCCGAAATGTCGATCATTAAAGAATGTCGAAAATGTACTTCTTTCAGATTACTGTAGGCAGTTGACTAAAAACCTGTATTTGATTTATCACCAGGTGCGAGAGGCTTTACCTGTGCGATGCGAGGGCCCGGGCCACAGTATTCGGCCCAGAGATTGGGTGCTCACCAAGGCATTTGTTAGTTCTTCTTGCCGTGCACCTCGTTGGCGGGGCCCATTCCAGGTCCTGCTGGTCACACAGACAGCGGCGCGTGTTGCTGGCCGAAAACACTGGATCCATGCAACAAATCTCAAGAGACTTCCTCACCCAGTGCCACACGATACAGAAGAAACAGAACCCCTCGCTAACGCTGCAACCAACAATCCCGAAGCAGTAAATAGCATTGAGAGTGCTTTCGGAGAATCTCTCTGAGCCTGTGAGTCTTGGGGAACTTGCCATTTTGTCTCCACACTCTCCAAAAGTTTCGCTTCCGGATACGTTGCTTCCAACAGGAAGTGACGACACATTGTTCTTGGATCAATCAGTACCGGGAACAGCAAGGTACAATTTACGTCCAAGAAAATAGACTTACGCCACGGTTCGGCTGTGCATTCGAAGAGGAAAGGAAATTCATCAAGGGCTAGCTTTTTGCACAAGTAATTGTTTGAGAAAAAGGGGATTCTGTTGGCTAGGGTTGTGGAAGGACTAAGAAGTCGTGCGGCCGGGAGGTCGCCAGCTAATAACACTGGGGTTTGTCATTTGAAGACGGCAATGCCTGCAACCGCTACCACTCATACTGGACTGATAAATGATCGTGTGACCGACCGGGAAAATGGACAAATCTCTTGGGCCCCCAAAACGTATTGCTGTCTTTTTATAATGTCGTTTGGTTTTAAATAAGTAACTGTGCTAAGTTTCTCGTACCTGGAAGAAGTACATCCATTCGAAACCTTGTTACCAACTGAAAATGTACCTACTGTCCCTACTCTTTTTGTGCATGTGCATACTTTGTCTCCTAGAGACTCTCAACATAGACAAAGATATCATAACAATACATTGTTGCTCATCATGAATGCCACGCATGCCATTTTTAATAGGTCCAACTGTTGGGTCTGCTCGCATTTACCGCGACATGCGGATAAGTGGCTAGGTTGGGATATTCATCCTTTACCTTTAACAACTGCTTGTTATGCTTCTCTTAGAGCACTGTTCTTTGGCCATTGGAACAACAGCATCTCGGGGAACTTTGATGGCACTAATTTGAATAGTTTTGAGAAACGTGTTCTGACTCCGCTGGGATGCTCGCTTTTTGCAAATAGGAGCAAGCTTAACGTTGCTTCTATTAGGCCTTCTGATAGACTGTCTCGTCCCTTTCAATCTTTGATTTCCTTCAAGATGGCTCCGATAGGCAATAAGGATGCCATGCCTCCTTCCTACACTGTTAACCATAGCCGCGATTCAGTTTCTTTCTGCATACAGAGGAATGGTACTCAGTCAATGGGAGATTTTAAAGGTTGTGCCAACATTGCAAATTTGACTGGGGAAGACAGACCTTTGTATGTAGGTGAACCGGTCTACTTTGTTTGCGGTAATGTAGCATTTCCATGGTTACCCAGGGATTGGCAGGGGACTTGTTATTTAGGGATCCTGTTACCCGGGATATTCATAGCTAGTACTATAGAGGTTTCAAAGGCTTGTCCACGGCGGGACGAGAATGGTGACGCTCCAGCACAGGTCTTGGGAGATGTAGCAAAATCATTCGTGCTATTTTGGGGGCAGACAGCGAATTTCGAAGACATCAGAAGACTAGCGAGAGTACTGGAGAGAACCATCAACCGGACCACGGACATACTCTACAATATGACATTAGAACAGAAGGCAATAAAATTAGTAGCACTTCAGAACCGGATGGCATTAGATGTCATTCTGGCTGAACGTGGTGGAGTGTGTAAATTAGTGGGTCCGCTTGCTGTGTTTTCGTGCCATATTCCTCCCCAACTATCTTCAAGGCAATACGGAATCTGCACGTCCTTAGTTCAGAAGTGCATGTTCCCGAGGGAAACTGGGATCTTAGCGCTTGGTTCTGGGTCTTCTTGCGATCTTGAGGTTGGAAGGTGTTGTCGGTCTTACTGATCATTTTGGGAATTCTGTTGTTTCTTTGCTGTTGTATCCAGTGTTTACGTAGTATATGTTCGATGTTGCGCACAGGCGATAGGTACAATAGGACATAAGGTACATGCCCCAGATAGAAACTCCAAAGAATATGTGTTAAAAGAAATGTTAGCAACTGATCTAATGGCAATAGATATTTCTGACAGTGATTCAGGGTGCATGGACGATGATATATGGAGTTGTTTGCAAGAAGATAAGAAGTAGTTTAGCACTTGGCATAGGCCAAAAGGAGGGTTTGTCAAACGGGTAATTATATTGTGCCTCCTATTTGCATGAATATATGTAGATTGGCCTATGCCAAGCTGCTTGTAAGCCACTTGCAAAGAAATCCATGTTGCAAGGTCCCGACCTTAGAATCAATGTAAGCCGCCATTTTAGGTCAATCCGCCATTTTAGGTTCTCTCTGCAAAGTCACCCTGTTAGCTAAAATGGTGGACGGTGTCATTCCGAATGTAACATGGCTGTCTTGATCTCTATGTATAAACTAATGTATAACTTGCCTGCAGGCTACATGTTGGGGTCATGAACTGAGACCGTGTCCTTCGTTGACCTGTGTGTAAAGGATTACTTGTGCCAATGAAGCTAATCCGCGAGCATATGTTACGAACAATGTATCCAAATACTGAACTGAGAACACTTGTTTAAACTAAATTGTATTAATGTTTGAGAAGGCTCTATGAGAAATCCTAAAATACACTGGTACCGTTTAGGCTTGTTGGCGAATGTATTAAAGGCAATCCCTAAGTGTATAGATCTGTGAACTCGGCACGAACCCTAGATCTGTAATGTATTAACGAAATATTAACCCACAGTAGGGTTGGACATCATGTTTCAAAGGTATATAAGGTACGATTATTCTAATGTACAGCCCCACTTACTGAGCACACCGAACCACGCTGGAGTTTGCTGTGTTGTACTGAGGGCTGATAGCTATCTGTTGAAACTTTCCTTTGAAACTGTCCTTTGAAACTGTTCAGTATAAAATAAAGATCTTTGTATATTCCTTTGTAACCCGTGTTCGGTGTATTTCCTTTTTGGGGTACTCAGCCTCGATGTTTTCACAATGGGATACCCTTATGACACCCATGGGTAGGGGTACAACCCTGTGTCCCCAGTGTATGTTTTTGGGCACCTGTGTGTGACCCACAGAGCAGGGTATGGGCTGGTGGCAGCTCCGTACTGAAATGACTGGTGCCCTGAATATCCTCCATTTTGGGATGCCCCGGCCCTGTCATTGGAATCAGTAGATTCCTGATGGAGACAAAATGGCCCCCATGGCCTCTTGCCTTCCATCACCTATTACCCTGATCTTCCCAAAGTCCTGGGAAGCCCTGCCTCTGTCCCTTCCCCCTGACTGGCTGTTGGGTAGAAGTTCCGTATATGGTAATGTGGGGAAGTGCCGACCAGACTGGCTGGAGCCTTCTCAACGACCGTATGTTGTGGGTACGCCTGTGGGTGGGACCTGGGTGAATGGAGTGTGTGACAAATATACATTCTATGTTGTGACTGTCTAGTATACGGTGTTTGACACAATGGTTGAGACAGCACTGCCTGAAACTGGTATGAATGCAGCTTGGAGTGTTGAATGGCTTGGTACTTGTCCCAATACACATAACTTGTGAGTGTCTGGAAAGAAGTGAATGGCCGGAATACCTCGTGGGCCTGATTGGTTGCCTGCCTGTATGAATGCCTGTAGTCGTGATTGGATGCTTGAGTGCGACCCAGTGGAATGAATGGGAGATCAACAGTATATCTGGGGACCTCTCACTGCTAGGAATCGTGTTCAGAAGCTGAAGTCCACTACAACGAGTAACTGGAGTGCAGCTTAACCTTGAGCCCTGCTGGATGAGAAGAATTGCTGTTGCTCGTCACTGCTGTATGCTGCTGGAGAAGGCCTGACCGCCGACGCGTTGTGGAGCATCCACCGGTGGTTTTCCCGCCACCCAAAGACCACAGTGATGCCAACGACTCAACGCCCTTGCTGGGCCACAGTTCTTCAACTCTTTGCGTCCAGAACTATGGACACCGAGGTGCCCCGCGCGCCTCTTCCTTGCAGGACATTAACGCTTCCCCATCAACGAGCACCGCTAGGAACGACGCAGCCACTTTACTATCGTAGCTCAACCTATTCTCCGTCAGACGTTCGACCACCCGTGACTCCTGCCTGAAAGGGAGGACACTTAACAAGGGTTGTCGATTACCCCCACGCGGAACACTACAGCACCAAGGTACTTTGGGGTTGCAGAACTATTGGGAAGTCTAAGGGTGAACAATATATGGACTGGGCTTGTATCTTTCTTCTACAGGTTGCCCAGGTGGGGGGATCTCCACACAGAGCTGTGTTTAACGGTATTACCAGTATTCTGCCTATTGCTCAACCATCCTGCTTTCCTTCCTCTCTCTACTGCTGGTTTCCTCTTTATTTTGATCTGTGTGTCATTCTGACCATGTGCACTTGAAAAAGATCTAATAACGTTAGTGGTACCACTTTAGAATTGCACATATTTACCATTGTTGATTTTCGGAGTACAAAATGAGTTATCGTGATTGTGTATATGACCTTAAATATTAGTTATATAAAGACTGTGTTTTCACCAATACAGTGTGTGGACGTTCCTTCGTGGGGGCTTGGGGACTACACTGTACTTAGGAACCAGCTTGCATCGCCTCCGGAGAAGCTAGGCCTTGATTGCTCGTCCATTGCTACCGTAATAGAGAATCTTGGCAGGGGTCTCTGTGCCTCCCCTCTACCATATAGAGAGCGGAAGTGCAGACCCCCCTCCGGTCTTTACATATCCTACCCTGTAGGATAAGCTAAATATGTTACAGAGAAGGAGATACCCACCTACTCACAACATTTCCCAAAACATTTCCCAATCACACCGACACCTATAGAAATACAAAAAACATATGTCCATGGCCATTTTCCTGACTAAAAGGGGATACCAATATTGAATATGCTCGATCTGTACCTACAGCGTTACCTTGTAGACAAAACATCTATGCAAGACTTAACCAGAAGAACACCTTCTGCAATTCAAGCTAGCTTCAATTGCAAAGCCCTATACACAAGATACCATCATTTTTGACTGAGCTACAACACCCAACCCATAGGAAATCTAATATTTAGATAACTTCTGTCATCTATACCCTTAAGTCGAACTTCAAGGCCACAAGCTGCTACTTATCACCTCACGATTGAATGCTACTTAACCACAGATTACTAACGTCCACCTAAACTTTGTATCATCCAATACTCAACAATACTCAATACCAACCGCACTCAACAGTTATTCACCACTTCTATTATTTGCTGTATGGCTGAGTCAATACCTACACTCCAGGATCTGCTGATGCTTCTCGGCCATCAGCTCTCCCAAAATCTGCCACTCCACCCTTCTGGTCTGCTGTGGTCCCGCAGACTGCAGACAGGATTTTCTCCAAGTTGGCTCCCGACAGCCTCTTCACAGGGTGCACTCTCTTTGTGTTCCTTGTTTTCCATGGCTCACCTCACAGCCCTCCAGGCATTGCGACGGAACAGACAAATTCATGCCAATCTAACGTAGCAACCATCCTCTGCTACCAATTTGTAAGGCCATCCAGAGGGTTGGGTGTTCGCACCACAAATCACAGCACAGCAGAGTACCCATGGCCCATCACATCCTCCCATTGCAAATGACTGAGGACTCAGCCATGGAGCAAAGCAGAACTGTCTTTTATTTTCCAAACAGAGAGGGATGATACAGGAAACACAAAAATCTCCAGCAATCACAGCTCCTGAGTCTGTGTCACAAGCTTGTATTCCATAATGGCATCACAATCCCTAATCATTCCACAAAACTCTAAGAGCCAGCTCTATTGGGTAGCTCAAGTAATAATACCTATGGATGTCCCATATATGAGTTGTCTAACTGGTCCTTCCATGTCAGGTGGGTTTGCATGAGACCTCCCCAAAAACTGTCTATTGCATTGTTGCAGGATAACCAGATAACAATTGGACCTTGCCCCATTAAACACCACCCCAGGATCTGTGCACCCAGGTTGACTGGAGTGGGTCTCCTCAGGCCTGGGACCCTGTTCTTTTCACAGCACTCAGTGTACCTTTTCAAGGTAATGAGAAAAACTGTGTGTCCCAATTGTTGCCACTGGTATGCCACCTATCTTGGGAGAGTGCCTGCAGGTTGCAATGGTCATTGGACAACACATCCAACAATAATGTTGGTTTTCGCTGGGAACCACTTCTTTTCACACCACGGGTAAATGTCCAATGTTCGGCTTGGCTGAGGACTGCAAAACTGAGCTTTTCGGGCTGCAATTAGTGAGGATTTATTCTGTTATTTTGCAGCTGGCACAATGCCCTGGGAGCCAGGAATGTTCCACCGCCTTTGTCCTTGGCTGGGAGCACTGCCCTGTGCTTCGTGCTGCAGAGTCTTCATCAATTTGCCCCTTATTCTAAGGCCAGTGGCTTCATGTGAATTCACTACAGTCATTCTATGGTTTTCCTAGATGTATAATATATTATTCTCCTTGGGGGTTATTCATTTTCGGCTCTTCCAGGTCCCTTATACGTCCCTGTAGTTCCATATGGTTAGCTGCAATACAGCGGTTGCAAGCCTGCTCTGTGTGACTCGTGCTTTCTGGCATTTGGCTAGTGAATAGGAAAGGCTTCTAACAGTATGTATGTATCCATCCTCTATTTACAGAGCTGTGTATGCATGTTCTTCATGTGTGCATGTGAGTGTCTGCATAATTTTGTGCAGTGATGCAAGTTTACTTTGTGACTAACGTTACTATGTTATGTTGTCACTAATGATGTCAGCAGAGCTGGATATTTATCATTAGTCAACCTGGTCCAATGATGGGGCACCTGTATCCGCAAATACATCAGCTGGATAGGGTTTAAATGGTTGCCTAAGAGACTATCTGCTCACACACGTGGAATGCAACGGTCCACATGTGGGTTGGCCAAACAGCAACTGACATCTGTAAGTTCTCGTACAGTCATGTGAACAGGAGACCCAAGGGCCATTCCAGGGACCCTGACTTCACCAATGTTCTTACAATCTCTTGAAGCTCTCTGTGAAAGGTCATGTCTTCTCTGTGCTACAGTGATAACATTGACTGATGTACTTTTAATAGAGGACTATTTAATCTCAGAGCCTGTGCAAAGCACAGCAAATTGAGACATAAGTGTTCCCTGTGTTCCGCTGTGGCAGCAGTGGGTGAAATCAGCTGCTGGACAAGAGCCTGCTTCAAGTGTCTACATCAGCTTGCTGCTTATTCCGCCTATTATTGGTGCCATTTTCGGGGAGCCTTTCGGTGCTGGAACAATTACTCACAGGTGAGTGCTTCGCTGGGCTGTTCTGACCTGGTTTGAATTGGTCGGTCATTCGAATGAACGATTAAAAATTGCCTACGTGTGCATTCTGAGTGGTTTGGGAATGAGGGTTGCTTAATACAATTTATAGCCCTCCCCCGATTACACCTATTCACTGCTTCCCTGCATACTTTAAAGATTGTCATCAGTTTTATCAGATGACTTAGGGGTTGAAACAACTTTTGGAAGTCTACCAGTGACTGTGGTCATCTTGCCTTTGAACTATAATTCACACTATTTTCTGTTATTCTTTTTGTAATACACTGAGAGCACTATCTCCCTTTAGGATCCAAGGAACTGGGGGTGACAGCGGACAAGTGCCTTTGAACCACCGGCCTGATTTTTAATATCATCTGAGTTTATATTTGAGTTAGTGTTGAAGGTGTGTGTTCCCAATTGATGGTGTGTGCTCCCAATGCTCCATGGGAGTTGGCTTAAGAAGTGGATAGTGCCTTATGGAGCCAGCATTCTTCTACCTAAGGCCAGTGTTAAGTCCTCTAGGAAATATACAGCAATGCATACTCCTCCTGGAGCTGGAGCCACCCCAATAGGTCAATTCTGCTAAGGGGCGAGGTATCAGTTTCTATTACCCTGAGACAATTTGAACAGTGGGGACACTTCCATTAAGACTGTTTACAGTCTGGACATGGACCGCAGGGAGATTCCCAATGCTGCTGTAGAATTTGTGGAGGGTGTCTAGTTACAAAAAGCTTTACATGATAATCCATGTTCACTTACTCATGTTGATCCGGAAGACTTATTGAACTGTGTGGACAATTCTTTTTTTCTGTGATGTTTCATTTTGGCCCCAGCTGTGTTGTCTGAGCCTGGGAAACGTGTATGTTTATCGTTTGGTCTATCTACACTGCGTTCCTTGCTGCCTATAGCCATGGACAACATCTGTTTATACAATCGTACAGTTTTGCAGCCCTTAAGTCTAGCGGTGGATAAGCATGATAAGACACCTATTCAATGTTTGTCTCTGGCCCTCCAGACTTTCAATTGAATCAGTAAGTGTCTGTGTCACAAGTTGAGGGGCCTTTGTGTTCTGGTGGCCCTACGAGTTTGGCTTGTTTTGTGCAGGTGGTCCAAGGGGGCCATGCCATAGACCAAGGGGTCCTCCTTCCGCCTCCATGAAGGACTTGTCCACATACACAGGATTAATCTCCCCTCGATATCTGCTCATGTCCTGTTCTTACTAGGATATTGAATATGCTTGACAGACATCCTGATGCCACCCTACTTGAAATTTGCAAATTGAGGTCAACCATGAAGGGGATGTATGCTAAGATGAATTTGTTGGACAGTTTTATCTTGGCATGTGGTTATAAAATGGTTAATGTACAAAATGTGCCTGTTTATATGAGGAATACTGATTCTGGAATGTTGTTGGCTTGTCAGACCCAGTTTGATAGTGGTGCAGGCCAATGTTTTTCCTCTTATGTCTCTACCACAAATCAGATTTCTCTGGATCAGGTAGCTGGGGTCAAAATCTTAACAGGGGTTAATTTGTTGACAGGTGATGGACAACAGCAGGTTACAACGGCTACGCATTGTGTTGTGGATCCTCCGCTAAGGCTCTATGATGATATTTGGGCAATATCAGTCATGAAACATGTTCAAATTGTCTTTGTTGGAGGAGCATTTTAATAGGCTTCTTAATAAATTGGACAATGGATCTTCTATGCAGTTGCACACGGTGGGGTGTGATGTCAAACTGGTGGAGAGGGTGACTTCAGAGCCGAATAGTCTTACACCCCTTGTGGAATCTATTGTGAAAGATCATGAATTCTCTGAAAAAGGATGTTGCAGTTGTACCCAATCCGGTGCAGGCAGTGGTCACCCAATCACAGGCTTCGGTGCTTTTGAACTCAAGAATTCTTCATACTAAAGAGGGCAAAGCTAGGAGAAAAGCTAAGAATAAAATTTGAAGGCAGTGACAAATCATGGGCGTGACTCCTCACTTAAATCATTGTGTAATTTACCCGTGGATGACAAAATTATTGATCTCAGTGTTCAAGTCAATGCTGGTACCAGCCCCCGAGTGACAAAGCTTTATCAACCATTGTTCAAGGGTTTGATAAGGGGTTGGGCCCAACTGTAAGTATCCCCTACGCAGTGCCAGGTTAGGGCTGTCTGTCGGACAGTTCGATCTCTGTATTCTTTGGAACTTACTCTAATTTACTCTAATTACAATCACTCACTCACATTCCTGTGTAGAATGTGAGTGATTGATTGTAATTAGGGTGGCTGTGAAAACCATATTTGAACACAAAGTGTTTTAACACTACAGGTGGTGCTGTATAGAGAAACAGCCACCTTACACTAATGTTAACTCCACGATAAAAGGAAATTGTACATTAATGTTTTAGAAGGTTGAAATATGATGAAATAAAATAATTTAATTGAACAAGATATGAGTCACGGTATACAATTGCAGATCTGGTTGTAAAACTTAGGACATAGTATGCTGTTTTAAAAGAAACCGTGAACTACTAAGGTTTGTCATTAAAAAGGAAGCATATGAAAACTGAGAGAAGTCACACTACATAAGGATCTACAACATGATACTGGTGGAATATTTTTTTATAAGTATATATCACAGCCCAAATAATCAAGGTGCCTCGGCCAGGTCATGCACTGTATCCATGCATGTGTGCATAGGCACATGCACATGCTGTGCACACTGCCATGAACATGTTTTCCAGGAATTCTAGCATTTGCACACATGGTACTAGGAGCCATCGACTGTGCCAATGTAGCACAGCGACCCCCCCCAAGACACCAAGCACAAATACCAAAACAGGAAACATTGTAATTCCATCAATGTGCAGATCATCTGTGATGCCAAGGAACACATCATGCATGTCAATGCCAATTAACCAGAATGCACGCATGACAGCTACATCTTCCGCAATTCCTCCGTATACAAGGCTTTTGAATTGGGAATCTTTGGAAACACCTGGCTGATGGGTGAGTATCAACTATCACACACACACAAGCAGCCACATGAAACACAGAAAAACAAAAAATTACAATGCATGTAATTATCAACCATTTACTACAGCGTAGCACACACAGCCACAAAGGGCACAGTTGAGTGTGCATTCAGAGTGCTAAAGTCAAGCACCCCTTGATCACTCAGGTGGGGTATTACTTTATGCACCTGCTGTAGTACGCACAATCATTGTGGTATGTTGTGTCCTGCATAATACTGCCAAACATTGTGGTATAACAGTAGAGGTGAAGGAACACTTCCACCCTAAACCACAAGCACTAACCATTCCCTTCGCAGGACAACGGGCACAGGGACATGCCAAATACAAACATGTAGTAGTACTAACCTACTTCACATTAATACCTACCCCTGCCAAACACACACGATAAAGCCACATTGTTGATGGCCTTCAATGATGCAATTGTGTGTATGCAGCTTGTCCATAACAATACCCTGAAATGCACCTTTCAAACTGCCAAACTGTGTGTGCCCCACAGTGCAGCAATTACAGAGCAACCCCATTGACACCCATCACATGAACTTCACAAACCACTGCCATATTCATTTCAAGTAGGATACAATTTACCATGTCACAGACCCAAAATGCAGGACATGGTGAAGCCAGCCCTTGGCACAATGTCCCCATACCATGTGCCTCCTGGGCGGCATACATCAAGGGTAATAAAGGGCTCACCTGTCTGCCATTATGATGATATGTCCCTCCACACAATTGCTGTTGGTCTTACCCACCTCTACACACCGCTGCCATGTATGTGCTCTTGCAATTGGGAACATTGACACATGTATGTCTCTGATACCCCAACATGACCCCATTCAATCATGAAGATTCTCTCCATTAATACAGAAAGTAATCTAACCAACAACTGGATACACAAACAGAAACTTAAAGGTCAAATGACACACCACTCTTCATCAAAAGACCTTGATCATATCAATGAGTACACTTCAGCAACATTAGACATGACACATGAGAAGTTCCATCCAACTCCTGACACCTGCACCTCACCAGCAGTGTACCACATGCCGATGTGGATTGTGACAGTCAGATGTTGTGCATGCTCATGCAACATGGCCAGTGGTGGTCTGGAAACCAAAAGAGACCTGTCATGGAATTACCACAGTTCCTAATAGACCAGTCCACCTCTGATAATAGAGTGGCTACTGGACATGACAAATGTCAGCAGACGGCAGGCAAGGCTGACATGACAGGAGTGCAAATGTAATGCTACACAATAAATGAAGCTACTGTATCATCCCTCGCCAAAGGAATGTGCACTGGAACATTCTGAGGGGATGAACTCCAAGCAGCAAGTTGTGGGTGTGATCTGGTAAGATATGATATGGCATTTGTAACGCGCCTCTACACAAGAGTTTCAATGCGGCAAGGAAGAGTGAACAGAGGGAGGACAGAGACAGCAATCTTACTAGGCCAAATGACATTGAGATCTCGAAAGTTCAGGGGACGGGGGAGGGGAAATGTGCCAGGGGAAAGGGGAGGGGGTAGTACTGTACATGGGATTAAAACAATAACAAAAAGTATGGCCAGCAGGTGCAAGTGTAAGTGCAGACAGCAGGTGTCCAAAAGTGCAGGTAGGGGGACTGTAGGTTACAGATACAGGCCCAAGTGCAAGGGTTGCCAGGAGGCAGTGCAGATATGCAACTGGGCGGGCAGGGACCTGGCCCGAAATGAGAGGGTAACCAAGGGACCAGTGTAGTATCAGACAGGAAATCAGCAGGGGACAGGAATTGAGAAGGCGGAAGAAAAGAGGAAGGTCTTGAGGTGCTTCGGGGCTCAGATTTGGTTCGCCTCAAGTTTCAGAGAGGCAGGGACGCTGTTCCAGAGGGAGGGCCCAGCCAAAGAAAGAGATCTATCACCAACTCGTTGCTGAGGAGCAAAGAGCTTGATTAGGAAGGTATTTATGAAGAGAGAGTTTGAGTTATTGAGGATCCAGGCCCTGGAAGGCCTTGTGGACAATGCAGAGGGTCTTGAACTCAATTTTTGCAGCCACTAGGAGCCAATGCATAAATGTCAGTACTGGAGAGATACGATCCCTGTGCTTGAGGCCAAGGACAAGTCTTGCAGTCCTGTTCTGGATGAGTTGCAGAGGATGTAGAGTAGAAGCTGGCAGAATTAGAAAGAGGTTGTTGCAGTAGTCCAGCCTAGAGAGAATCAGAGCTCTAGAGACAGTAAGCTTCTGGGGGAAAGAGAGCAAAGGAAGAATACCTCTGAGGAGGTGCAGTTGGTAGTTTGACTTCTTAGAGATGTCAGAGATGTAAGGAGAAATCGAGTGTATGGAGTCGAAGATGACCCTGAGGTCCTAAGCCTCACAGGTTGTGGGCTACATTGACCCACTCAACAGAATTGTTCTCCATAACCAAGCTGCATTTCTGCAGTCAACAGTAAAAGGGCTGCACTTGCTCCTTGGGGGCAACGTTACGTCAAAACTGGCTGCACCATCTTGCCAAATAAAAAAAGGGTGAGTTGGAACTGGGAGCACACACGTGGAATGCAACGGTCCACATGTGGGTTGGCCAAACAGCAACTGGCATCTGTCAGTTCTCGTACAGTCATGTGAACAGGAGACAGAAGGGCCATTCCAGGGACCCTGACTTCACCAATGTTCTTACAATCTCTTGAAGCTCTCTGTGAAACGTCATGTCTTCTCTGTGCTACAGTGATAACATTGCCTGATGTATTTTTAATAGAGGACTATTTAATCTCAGAGCCTGTGCAAAGCGCAGCAAAGTGAGACGGAAGTGTTCCCTGTGTTCCGCTGTGGCAACAGTGGGCAAAATCAGCTGCTGGACAAGAGCCTGCTTCAAGTGTCTACATCAGCTTGCTGCGTATTCCGCCTATTATTGGTGCCATTTTCAGGCAGCCTTTCGGTGCTGGAACAATTACTCACTTGTGAGTGCTTCTATGGACTGTTCTGACCTGGTTTGAATTGGTCGGTCATTCGAATGAACGATTAAAACTTGCCTACATGTGCGTTTTGAGTGGTATGGGGATGAGGGTTGCTTAATACAATTTATACCCCTCCCCCGATTACACCTATTCACTGCTTCCCTGCATACTTTAAAAGATTGTCATCAGTTTTATCGGATGACTTAGGGGTTGAAGCAACTTTTGGAGGTCTACCAGTGACTGTGGGCATCTTGCCTTTGAACTTTAATGCACACTTTTTTCTGTTATTCTTTTTGTAATACACTGAGAGCACTATCTCCCTTTAGGATACAAGGAGCTGGGGGTGACTGCGGACAAGTGCCTTTGAACCACCGGCCTGATTTTTAATATCATCTGAGTTTATATTTGAGTTAGTGTTGAGGGTGTGTGCTCCCAATTACTCCATGGGAGTTGGCTTAAGGAGTGGATAGTGCCTTATGGAGCCAGCATTCTTCTACTTAAGGCCAGTGTTAAGTCCTCTAGGAAATCTACAGCAATGCATACTCCTCCTGGAGGTGGAGCCTCCCCAATAGGTCAACTCTGCTAAAGTGCGAGGGATCAGTTTCTATTACCCGGAGACAATTTGAACAGTGGGGATACTTCCATTAAGACTATTTACAGTCTGGATATGGACCACAGGGAGATTCTCAATACTGCTGTAGAATTTGTGGAGGGTGTCTAGTTACAAAAAGCTTTACATGATAATCCATGTTGACTTACTCATGTTGATCCGGAAGACTTATTGAACTGTGTGGACAGTTCTTTTTTTCTGTGATGTTTCATTTTGGCCCCAGCTGTGTTGTCTGAGCCTGGGAAATGTGTATGTTTATCTTTTGGTCCATCTACGCTGCGTTCCTTGCTGTCTATAGCCATGACAACATCTGTTTATACAATCGTGCAGTTTTGCAGCCCTTAAGTCTAGTGGTGGATAAGCATGATAAGACACCTATTCAATGTTTTTCTCTGGCCCTCCAGACTTTGAATTGAATCAATCAGTGTCTGTGTCACAAGTTGAGGGCCCTTTGTGTTCTGGTGGCCCTACAGGTTTGGCATGTTTTGTGCAGGTGGTCCAAGGGGGCCATGCCATAGACCAAGGGGTCCTCCTTCCATCTCCATGTCGGACTTGTTCACATACACAGGATTAATCTCCCCTTGATATCTGCTCATGTCCTGTTCTTACTAGGATATTGAATATGCTTGACAGATGTCCTGATGCCGCGCAACTTGAAATTTGCAATGAAATGCACTTGAAATGCACCTTTCAAACTGCCAAACTGTGTGTGCCCCACAGTGCAGCAATTACAGAGCAACCCCATTGACACCCATCACATGAACTTCACAAACCACTGCCATATTCATTTCAAGTAGGATACAATTTACCATGTCACAGACCCAAAATGCAGGACATGGTGAAGCCAGCCCTTGGCACAATGTCCCCATACCATGTGCCTCCTGGGCGGCATACATCAAGTGTAATAAAGGGCTCACCTGACTGCCATCATGATGATATGTCACTCCACACCATTGCTGTTGGTCTTATCCCACCTCTACACACCACTGTCATGTATGTGCTCCTGCAATTGGGAACATCAACACATGTATGTCTCTGATACCCCCAACATGACCCCATTCAATCATGAAGATTCTCTCCATTAATACAGAAAGTAATCTAACCAACAACTGGATACACAAACAGAATGTTAATGGTAAAATAACACACCCCTCTTCATCAAAAGACCTTGATCATATCAATGAGAACACTTCAGCAGCACTAGACATGACACATGAGAAGTACCTTCCAGCTCCTGACACCTGCACCTCACCAGCTGTGTACCACATGCCCATGTGGATTGTGACAGTCAGATGTTGTGCATGCTCATGCAACATGGCCAGTGGTGGTCTGGAAACCAAAAGAGGCAATGGAAATGGTACCCAAAAGGCAAAACTCACAAAAGAGACCCAGTTTGCAGAGGCCTGCCATGAAATTACCAGAGTTCCTAATAGATCAGTCCACCTCTGATAATAGAGTGGCTACTGGACATGACAAATGTCAGGAGAAGGCAGGCAAGAGTGACATGACAGGAGAGCAAATGTACTGCTACACAAAAAATGAAGCTACTGTATCATCCCTCACCAAAGGAATGTGCACTGGAACATTCTGAGGGGATGAACTCCAAGCAGAAAGTTGTGGGTGTGATCTGGTAAGATATGATATGGCATTTGAAACGCGCCTCTAAACAAGAGTTACAATGCGGCACGGAAGAGTGAACAGAGGGAGGACAGAGACAACGATCTTACTAGGCCAAGTGACATTGAGATCTCGCAAGTTCAGGGTATGGGGGAGGGGAAACGTGCCAGGGGAAAGGGGCGGGGGTAGTGCTGTACATGGAATCAAAACAATAACAAAAAGTGCGGCCAGCAGGTGCAAGGGTAAGTGCAGACAGCAGGTGTCCAAAAGTGCAGGTAGGGGGACTGTAGGTTACAGATACAGGCCCAAGTGCAAGGGTTGCCAGGAGGCAGTGCAGATATGCAACTGGGCGGGCAGGGACCTGGCCCGAAATCAGAGGGTAACGAAGGGACCAGTGCAGTATCAGACAGGAAATCAGCAGGGAACAGGAATTGAGAAGGCAGAAGAAAAGAGGAAGATCTTGAGGTGCTTCGGGACTCAGATTTGGTTCTCCTCAAGTTTCAGAGAGGCAGGGACGCTGTTCCAGAGGGAGGCCCCAGCCAAAGAAAGAGATCTACCACCAACTCGTTGCCGAGGAGCAAAGAGCTTGATTAGGAAGCTATTTATGAAGAGAGAGTTTGAGGTATTGAGGATCCAGGCCCCGGAAGGCCTTGTGGACAATGCAGAGGGTCTTGATCTTAATCCTTGCAGCCACTGGGAGCCAATGCATAAATGTCAGTACTGGAGAGATACGATTCCTGGGCTTGAGGCCAAGGACAAGTCGTGCAGTCCTGTTCTGGATGAGTTGCAGAGGGTGGAGAGTAGAAGCTGGCAGAATTAGAAAGAGGTTGTTGCAGTAGTCCAGCCTAGAGAGAATCAGAGTTCTAGAGACAGTAAGCTTCTGGGGGAAAGAGAGCAAAGGAAGAATACCTCTGAGGACGTGCAGTTGGTAGTTTGACTTCTTAGAGATATCAGAGAAGTAAGGAGAAATGGAGGGTATGGAGTTTAAGATGACCCTGAGGTCCTAAGCCTCACAGGTTGTTGGCTACATTGACCCACTGAACAGAATTCTTCTCCATAACCAAGCTGCGCTTCTGCAGTCAACAGCAAAAGGGCTGCACTGGCTCCTTGGGGGCAACGTTGCATCAAAACTGCACCTTGAAGAGACAAAGGGATGGCTGCACCATCTTGCCAAACACAAAATGGGTGAGTTGGTTTGGGAGCACACAGAGAAAGGTTCCAGTGTGTTCTGGGGTGCACCCAAAAGAAGCGAATCAAAGCAGCGATGCTCTGCTGCTTGCAAAAACAAAAAGTTCCCATTGAAAAAGGGGATATTTCAAATTAAAAAGAATGCTGCTCTGATGCTATTTTCATCTGTTTTTCACCAAACTACTTTTATTAATAAGGACTTGCCAGGCCCATCCATATCTACATGGTGCTTCAGCAGAACAAAGCATGACCCCAGATGACAGGCTCTGTCAAGCCAAACCTGGGTAAATAAAAGAAACTTCATTATCAGCCACACGGGAAACACTTTGGTTTTTGAGTTACAAAGTGCCTCATTACACGGATGGCGGTAAGGGTTTACCGGTACCGGTAAGGGTACCAGTGCCGGTAAACCCTTACCGCCTTACTATGAGATCCCTTTGTGGGACCCTACCTGAACGGCTAGTTTTACCAGCTGTTAAGGACAGGACCCGCAAAGGGACCTTGGAGGTAATTTCGGTACCACAATTTGCAGTACCGTAATTACCACCTTCTCCATTCCCATTGAGCCCTATGGGGGCAAAAATGGGAATGGGGAAGTGCCATGGTGAATGGGGAATTACCGCCCCCACACACCTTGGAATAGGGCAGTAATTCCACCATTCACCAAGGCGGACTCAGTAAAATACCGGAGGCAACCATGGCGCTAATAGCGCCATGGTTACCGCCGTCCGTGTGATGAGGCCCAAAGTGTCAAAGATCAATAATTCAAAGAAACCCCAGCTCTCTGGCCTACAGGAAACTTACTATGGCCACAAAACAATATTGGGAAGTCAGATGGAACAACCGAATTTGAAAGGAAAATGCCAGCTTTCACCTTATGTGTCAAAATGGACTTTTGCAAACCAAAGAAAAAATGATTGTTTTAAAGGTACAATGTTGAATAAAAACATATCCTTGCCTAGCAATGTGAAAGGGTATTCTGCTGTGGAATATATCTATGGGAAGTTTTATTCAGCAGGTTTTCTTCTGATTCAGGACAAAAATAAACAAGATAAGGAATTATAAGGCAGTGGCTACATGGGGGAAAATCAGCCCAGAACAGGATTCTGCTTGGAGGATGCTAGCTACAGAAGGCCCCTGACAGTAGATCCTAGAAGACAAGTGATAATTGCTATCTTTACAGACTTTGGTCTGTGCTACAGTCTGTTACAATAGGATTTCTGGGACAAGAATGTGCAAAGTGGATACGGGGCAATAAACCTTCAATCAATCTGGGAAACTCCCATCCTCCCTCTGGGGGAGATGACAGTGGGTGGTAGCTGAACAGAAAAAAAATGGTCCAATGAAGGACAAAGGCCAGCCCATTTGCTTCCAAAGACTATGTTATTAATAAAACTTGTAAGACTTTTATCTTTGCAACAGGACTTTGCAAATAATGTAAAAAGTTAACAGTTTAAATGTGATTTTATTGGCTTTAATTTAAGACGTTGTGGACTATACTGCTATGTTGGAAACAGGAATGGAAAATAAGTGGATATTCTGAGGAAAGTGTACAGGATACCACTGTAAAATGTAATACTGATATGCCTAATATTAATCTATACACATGTGTAAAGTTATATCATTTTAAGTAATACAATTCTCACTGAAAAGTGTGAAAAACTGGTAGAAGGGCAAAACAAGGTCCTACAACTGTGAGGACTGGACTGCTATGCTCTACATAACATATATAATATGCCCATGTGATTTGTTAAAGTGCCACAACTGTACAAATTTGAAAATTATGTTATTACTGATTTTTGGCAAAAAGGACTGTGTGAAGGCTTTTCACCTCATAAAATGCAACCTCATATACTGAGACTCCTCCTCAGGGAGGTGATTAACTTAGGCTGACATATCTGAGTCTTGGAGGTAGGCCTAGCTCAGATCTGCCCACCAATAATTCTGCGATGTCACCATGCTCTATATAAAGGGTAGCTGACAGAACTCTAAAAAAACCTCTTTCCTGAATTTCCTGCTCCTGCGTTCCTGATCTTCCACATTCATCCTGCCAGACTCCAGAGCCTACTCCAGCTAAGCTAAAGCATAGCTGATCCTATCACAGCAAGGCCACAGCATTGCTGACCATACCAGCAAGGCCTGAATCCTGAAATCCCACTAAATCCCTATAACCAAAGGGAAAAGCTGTGGTATTCTTCGGGAAGCATCCTGAAACCAGACTGGCTTTTTGCCCACTAACTGCATGCCCACTGAAACCCTGCCATCCAGTTGTCATTGTTATCCGGTGACCAGACTTTTGACCAGCTGTCTTTTGCCAGGAGAGTCCCCCATCCGGTGACCAGAATCTTTTGTGACCAGAACCCTGACTGCTCCAAAATCCCAACACTCAAGCGTGGACTGTGATTATTTCACAATCACAGAGAAATGCATAGTCTCCCCATCTTGCCCCCTTTGTCTTTATTCCACTCTCTAAGCAATCCTACCCATAGCCTGATAACTTGTTAAAACAGTTAGAATTCTCTCTGCACCCTGTCCTTGACTTTCTAAGTGCTAGCACCATCTCTCTATTAATTTTGTCTTAAGTAGATCATAAGCCCTTAGTCATATTTTGAGTAATCAACAAATTTCCACATAAAGTTGAACACTGGGGTGACAAAGTGGACGTCGCAAATCAACCTTGGATCTCACTGTGGGCCTCTTTAACAATATAGTCTTAATAATCTGGTTTAAGTGAAACCTGTCCTGTTTCTAAGCTGATTTTCTCTCTTCCAAAGCATTTTTACCAAAAGCAAACCTCATTCTACCTTCCAAATCTCTCTGTCATGGTGCATGCCCCCAGACATCGGGAGCAGACCAGTCTTACCCAGTTACTACCACCCAGGGGGACCTTTAAGGCCCGAAAAAGTTGCCTCAGGACTTCCTGGAGTAAGTCCTGGTGCCATTGGTGTAGAGACTACTTTACCTGGGACTACTTGTGCAGGGTGTGGCTGGAGGGTCTACTTAACTCAGGACTACTTTTGGAAGGCTATATAAACCACACCCTAAGGACAGAACACGCTTCGCGTTATTCTGCACTCCTGCAGCGTAAGGCTCACCGTGTCTGCTAGCTCCAGTCAACCCGGTCTTCAGCCATGCCCGCCTTGGGAACCACGAACCATCACCTGTGGAAAGAAAGGAAAGAGAGACAGAGAACAAGAACAGCAGTTAAGTTCTTACCAGACGCTCCATCTGAAAGGCTTCTTCTTCAGTTGCTCTGGAGTCACCGCACCTGGTGAACAGTGCGCCAGCAGACCACTCCGGTGGTCATAGTGCATGGTACAAATGTCCTTTAACATTAACATTAACAGTAAAGAAAACATCAGGTTAGCAGCGCAGGGGAAAAGAGTCCTATTACAAACATTTCAGCATCACGTTAGCGCTAATACTCACCCGGAGGCTGCACTCTTCTGAAATCCATCGAGGTGTCTCCATGCAATTGCCGCTGATGGGCCACTGCACCTGCAGAGCAGTAAAGAAACGCCATGTTAGTCGCGCAGGGGAAAAGAACCTTATTTAAGACATTTCAACATTGTCTTACCACTATTAATCAGCTCCAGGAATTCCGCTCAGCATCGCGGAGAGGAGTCACTCTGTCACCTGGCACACCAAAACCACACCTGCAAAATAACAAGCACAGTAGTGAGGACTTGGGCAGCAAGAACTTTAAGCAAACTATACCAAGAATCTATTGGCATAGCGACTTACCTACAGAGTCACAGTTGTCCAAGACTCTGCTGCAGCCCATAGGATCAGTGACGCAACTAGATGCAGAGGAGAGGCTGAAACAGCATCGCGCCCCTCCATTCAGTGGCAGGACAGAGAGTCTCGTGGAACATTTTACCAAATTCAAACATAGGGACACGGACCATAGATGGTTTGTGTTACAGCACGTAAAAATGACCATGAGAGGAGGGGATATGGGTACAATACTACACCGTATTGAACAACAGTGGATATATACCCTTGACACCGTGCGCAATGGCCTAAACCTATAAATTGAGTGGAATGCTCTCATTATAAAGAACTAATCTAGATACACTGTACATGACTCTGGGATAGAAGAGTACACCGTACAAGTTGAGGTACACCAGAGAAAAAAGAAAAAAGATCACTTGGGTATAATGTAAGGGCAAGAATGAAGCAAACAGCAGTAGCCTGCTATACACCAATAATAACAACAAGCTTGAGACACATTGTTATATTACTGGGCTTATTAAAAAAGAAAAAAGAAAAAATATCTTGGGTATAATGTAAGGGCAAGAATGAACCAAATAACAGTAGCCTGCTATACACCAATAATAACAACAAGCTTGAGGCACATTGCTATATTACCCGGCAATTATGAGTTCTAATACCACTCATGTGGTCACAGCCTTATGACAATGCACATATTCTCCTGATGCGGCTACTCTTTCATAATAACGTGCGCACTTAGAAAGAAATAAATAAAGAATTCTTTCAAAATGTATGCCTACATAAGTACAATTCTAGCCATTTCGTTGGTCTTTTATAATTGTTTTCTAGTACGGACCCTTTTCCACTCTGAATAGGTCATAGCCCCTTTTCTATGGCCATGGCGCCAGAATGACCTTTAAAAAGGCAGAAGTCCTTTTTTTGTGTTGTCACAACATACTGTGGACTACGGTGAGACTCGCTGCGGTGTACGAGGCATTAGGAATAATTGGAGGTAAGCCAGTGATACTGTCTATAGATTGAATGCAGCAGGTTTCGTTAAAATGCAAAAGCATTATTTAGAAGCGAGCAGTACATGACTGTGACAGGATGTGGACATGCACGCTAGACGCGAGGACTTGTGATTATGAGCCCCGCGTACTATTTCTAACTCTCGGGGGCATACTTTGCCATCTTGTAGAACGTTGTTCGCTACGCTCTTTTCAGCCGTATTTCCTGGCTGGAGTAATTAATCTTTTTATGCCCACAGGGACATGGGCTTTTTATAGCAGCAGTCATGTGAATTGTTGTTTGTGGTTTTTCTAAAAATAATCTGGGGAGGTAAAACATGCCATCCGGAGACTATCAGTAGCTAGTAGCCATATGTTATGAGCTGGTGGGCACTGAGTGCCTATAGCGCCTTGCTACACTGAACAAACCATAGGGATATGGAGGGGTTTCATTCTCTCCATTTTTCCCGTCTGAGGAGCCAGAAAGTACCTAACCCGGTGTTTGCATATATAGAAAGGATAGGATTGAGAGAAGAAACGAATAATTAAACATGTTTTGAAATTACTGCTAAGAACTAAGGAAAGTCATGGGGGACATTTTGTTTCAGTAGATTCCTGTGCCTGTGCAAATGAAGACAGATTCTGAACAATAGTTTGGCAGTACCCAAGGATGGGATTCACAGATTCCTGTGTGGTGAGTGAATACATTTTTTGCCATTTGGATGGCTTATAGTTAGATCTAAAAGTACTGGGCGGATTTGACACAAGATATTATAGAATATATTTTTTGCCTTCATAGGTACTTGAAGCTAGGCGTATATGGAGACAGAGAGAATTTTGAAAACCTAGTTACTGTGGCTACAAACATAAAAGAAATGTACGTTCAAAATGTGATGCATGTTTAAGCATTGACTATGAAATAGGAGTGAAAATAGATATAGAGGACTTAGTTGTATCTCTGTTTGTTTCACAGGATCTTTAGTAAGCCATAGACACCGTGAAGGATTGGTTCCATACATCTACTCGCCATCCCGTGAAGTGATACATGGGGGTGAGTAGTTTAGTGTGTTGATACATGTTATGCACACATGACAATAATAGTAATTAAAGCGAAGAAATATGGGATGACATTGGACACTGACGGCATTTTATGTATGTTTTTTAGATTGAAAATTGACTTACACCATTCCAAACATAAGGACAGCTACATGTCTGTACCTTACGTCCTGAAGAAGGTCTAGTGAACGAAAGACAGTAAACTCTGTTAAATGTGGACCGAAACACGTGTCGACGACGATACAAGATATTCCGGTTAATGTATTGACTGGAAAAATACAACACCTGAAAGTCAAAACTGGGCCAATAATATTTACGATAACCATGTTTTGGAAATATATGTATTAAGAGAAGAATACATTATGTGTAATGAATGAAATTTGTTGTTTTAGGAAATGATTGAATGATTGAGTATATTTGGGATTGAGGTATGAAAGTTGAGTATATGAAGTATATGATGATGAATTGTTATTTATGGTTTTAAAACATTGCATACAATAATGTACTATGTGTTTATTGATTAAAATTTATAAGAATATGTTTTGAATAGTCTGTGTCATCTCCATCCATTGGTCCAACCCCTGTTATTGTAGGAGAGAGAGTCTGCCATTAATAAACCTAAGGTGAGACATAGTAGAGGGGCATACCAGGAGGTCACGGGAGGTGGGGGTCGATTCCGCCCCTCACGGCTGGTTAACATCTCGTTTCAACATTCTAGGCAAACCCCCAGTCATGACGGAAAAGTAACAACAGAGAAGACACGCTCAGCCATCCACCTCTCTGCTTCGTGCAGAGCCCCCGTGGAGACCAGGTGAGCGTAACACTCTCTCAATTCTTCACCTACAGCCTTCCTTTCACTTCTATATTTTCCCTGTGCTGTGTATCTCTTCTCCAGCCCAAAAACCACATTCCAATTCAGTGTTTTTCACCTGTTAAAAAAAAAAAAACCTTTTTACAGTTAAAACTGCTAACTACAAAAAATGCAACTTTTCCATGTGTGAATTCGGCTGCACTGGGTTTTCCATTTCAATCTGTTTTGTGAACTGTATGCTGTTATGATACCTTGCATGATGGTTTATAGTGAGGTAACAATCCTAATACTGTGTTAAAACATATGTATATCATTATTTAAACATACATATAATTAATTATTTGTCAAATTCCAAGTGTCATTTTCTGCCATTGCAAAGGGTTTTCGCCTCTTATTTTGTGAGGGAAGGTCGGAATTTGATTCTGTTTGCTGCCTCTTATTCCCGACTACGTGCTGCTTCTTGCTAGCCACTCTGAATTATTATTTGTGGGTTGAGGGAACATTTCAGGGGGAAAAATTAACTTGGGTGCTACTTATCCTTATTCAAAAAGTGCTCCTATTCAATTGTTTTGCATATGATCTACTAGAAGGTTAACCAAGTGCATTGCTTCCATTTCCATTGTCATTATCACCCCATTGGAGATTGCTGCCCAATATTAAAATGTGTGTGATTTTTGTGAATGTTAAATAAATAAAACCTGCCTTGTTCAAGGTCCATTGTGACATGGGGTATTTGTAAAAGGGAGTGTGAAACAGGTCAGGTACCGGCTCAATTTGGATTAATTGAAATTAAAGAAAAACATTCCTATTGAGCGCCACATCCCAGGATTAGACCAAGTGTCCTGGTCCGGTGTGTGACGCCCGATTGGAATCCTTAACAAGGTGGGAGCAGGAAGAGGTCCAATGGAGGCCAGCCAGAGACAGAGAAGGAAAGGAGGGTGCAGGTGTGCTGATGAGGAGAATCTCTGTTTTACTGGCATTAAGGCAGAGAATGTTGGTGGCACACCACTCCTCGATAGAAGACAGACAGTCAGAGATGAGAGAAGGAGAAGAGGTGTCAGAGGGAAGCCTGAAAACGAGCTGAGTGTCAATCGCATAGCATTGGAGATTGGACCAAAGAGTGATAATGCGGTGGGCGAGAGGTGCAAGGTATTGGTTGAACAGCCGGGGAGGGAGGTTAGACCCCTGGGGAACACCAAAGGTGTGCAATCAGTAACCCAAAGAACATACATATCTGATCAAGGGGACATGGCCACACACAATTAATTAGGACAAATCACGTCATCAGGGACAGTGACCATCACCCAATTGTCACCAAATATCATTATCCATGATAACCTTTTGAGTGCCACATCAGGCCACAATTGGGATGAATCTGACACCAGCCATGAAAATCTATGACACTGGATTACCTTACCTGGAGGTATAGCTGTGGTACTGTGAATCTCTCACCACCTCCAGCTAACACAGTGCCGCTTATTGGTACTAGGAGGGCCATTGTCCAGGAGAGGGAATGTGGATTTGGGTTCAAATATGGTATTGGGGTGGCCTCTCAGAGAGTGTGGGCACTGGATGAGGCAACGTACCTGAAATATCACTGAATAGGCCCAACAAAACCGAAACATGTCTGGGCTTGCTTGTGTTTCCCTGCAGAGGGGACCTGGGCTCGCAGTTAAGGCAGGGCTTCTCCATTTGGTGGCAGTACCTGACTGATTTGCCTATGACTGAACCATTTTCGCAATGGCGCAGGTGGGCTAAAAAAATAGTTGTGTGGAAGGTTGCCAGGAGCAATGCCAGTGGCCCACATTAATTCAAAACCTCCCACCCATGACTTTCTTGGTTTTAGTGTGTCTCTCTATGTGAGAGAGGGTTTGCCCAGACGTGGGTTCTGAGGAGGCCCAACAAGGCCTAAATATGACTGGGGTTGCTTGTGTTTTCGTACAGGGGTACCAGGCCTAGCAGTTTGGGCAGGGCTGCACCCATTGGTGGCAGTACCTGACTGATTTGCATATGTTTGGACCCCTTTTGCAATGGTGTAGATGGGCTAAAAAACAGTGGTAAGGAAGGTTGCCCAGAGTAATGCCAGTGGGTCAGATTAATTCAAAACCTTACACCGATCCATTTTTTAGTTTCACCTTGAAATAACATTGGACGTATGTTTGGACCAGCTAAGGAGTATTTCTGACAGACTGCACATATAAGCATCATGGTATAATGGAATGCTCGCCTGTATGTGTGTGGCTATAGCAGTCTACAACACCACATCAGTTGACTCTACTGAGCATGGTCACATGTGGACCCACAGTCCGAAATCGTGCCCACTACCATGACCAGTTGACTCACTAATGTCACACGCAAAATGGCCCTGAAATTAGGACCCACAAATAATACATTCGACCCTGGATGATGACAAAAAATAAAGAATACAAATTACCTTGGACAGGGGTAAATAAAATATACACCAGGGAGTGGGTGGGTGGAAAAGGTAAAATCAAATAGAAGAAAGACATGCTCCCTCCACAGGCTCATGGACACCAGGGTGCACACAGAAGGGGTGGTGGTTGCAAGGACAGTGGTGTGTGTGGGGACATGGCCAATGGCATCACCTGAATTGTTTAACTGGAAACCCCATCCTGTGGTGGATCCTGTGATCTTGCACTGTGACGACAAAATGACAAAGCCTGGTCCTCAGTTTCTATGACCGTTGTGAGAGGGATGCATGCATAGCAACAAGGTACTTGTGATGGATGTCCTGAGTGGCCAAAGACTCATCATGCATGGTGACCCTCAACATCTCCAACTGCATGTAGAGAGATTGTCTCATGGAATCAATCTCTTACCGGTGGTTGTCCCTTGTGGCAAACATTTCATCATGCAGATATTGCCTCAAGTAATCCATGTCTACAGTGGGACTGTTAAAGCCAGCATCTCCACCTACAGTAGAGGTGTACCGAAATTCAGCTTCGAGTAAGTATTCGGATGAATTCAGGATGCAATTGAGATATTCAGCTTCAGTCAAACACTTACTCAATTATCACTCAAAGCTGAATAGTTTCACCTGCAAAATATGACTCCGGCACCAAGCTTACTCCTGCTTCTAGCCACCTCCCCCTACTGTCCCTTCTCGCTCTCTCCCTCTTTCTGCCCCTCATCTGCTCACTTTATCTCTCGCATTCCTCTCCCACCCATCACTCACTCCGTGCCACTCCTTTTCATTTCATATCATATTACTCGAGTTTGAAACTCGAGTCATCCATCTCCCACTCCATGAAACAGAGTGATTGATCTGTCTCTCCAGTACAGCAGCATGCCCCACAGGAAGTCGAGTAAACCCCGGCAGATCAAATATTAGTACTACTGGGGATGGGTATTAAGGGGTGGGGATGGCGTCCCTTAGAGCATAGGAAATGAATGCGGTCATCGGGGTCACCAAACAGAAACTCGGCGGGCAGAAAAAGAATGCAGCATTTAAATGTGAATGCAGGACATTGTTTGCCAACTCCAAACCTTGCTTGATGCTGTGTTCTGCTTTTCGCAGTTTATGTGTGTTGATTTTCTGCATTCTGTTATATAAGTATATAAGTATATAAAAGAGTACATACAAGAGATGGCTAATTTGTTTTCTTAACTTTGGCAAACAACTAACAACAAAGTACCATGCACCACAGCATATCAACTGAGCATGCAGAGAAGTGATTGAAAGCAATGCCACTGTCAAGGCTATCATTAAAACTGAGTGGCAAATAAGAATGATGGCAACTACAGGCAGTGTGTTACTTTATTATGAGCTGCTGATGCTACCTCGTGTATGGTGTTTTAGAGACAAGCTGACATTGTGTGAACGTGAAGTTCAACTTTGTGCTAATGCGTGACTGTGTCATTGTCGCTAGCTATGCAATATTACAGGATATTGCAAGGTCTATGCGAGGTTAATGTGTGTACAGTGGTTCAGTATGTGTATATAACACAAGGACAAAGAACTCAGTCCCTGTGAGTTTTAAGTTCAGCATCAGTCAAAGGAGTGAAAGGCACATAAGCCTGGCACCCTGGTATCATGAAATGAACCACTGATTCCCCAAACTCCGATGAACACTATTTGGCCTATGGCATAATTCATAGTAATAATCATCCTGTAAATTCTATGGCACCTCCAGAGAATTCAGCAGTGCATCCTTGACTGCCAAGGCAGGCACACTGTCAAGGATAGGGGATTCTAAAAGGCATGTGACAGGACAGAGGTCCTCAGTAACGGCAGTGTTTGGTTAGCTGCCCAGGCAGAGGCATCTGTGTGATAGCTGTGTGTGCTGCAAAGTTTGTCTTGGAAACTTTTCAAAGTCTTCTGCCAAAAACACGACTCAGGCAGGCAGTGTTCCCATTCTGTATTGTGTGCCTTTGCACATCAGTTGCACTCCAGCAGTCAGTAGGGTGTTAATTGATGTAATCACAAAAAAATAAATGCAATAAGGAATGGATATACATATTTGAAAGCATGTTTTTAATTTACAAAGTGGTTTTCTAAACTACATAACTTTATTTATTAAAAAGGCAACTATTCAGCTCTGTATTTGGTACACCCCTAGCCTGCAGGCATTTACTTTGGGATTCCGCATCTTGAAGTTGGGATTCCCTTGAGGCCACCATCGCCAGATGCAGTGTTTCCATCAAGGTGTCCTTCTCCTGCTGACAGCAGTCCCTTGAGGTCAACAACTCATCATATAGGGAGTGTCTCAAAGCCAAACCATCATCCCAAATCGCCTGCTGCAGTTGTTGCATGCCCTCTCACCTCTCCTGCTACAATAGGGAGAGTGTGGCCCTGTGTCCATCATTTGAGTAGATGAAATGATCTGCCGGGTGATGGATGTCCCAGGCCATCTCCTGGAGGACCTCACCCCATTGAGCACATGCAGACAGCAACTGCTCTACCCATTCTGAGTGTCTGGTAGGCACACGTCCACACCATGTACAGTGCTTACCAAACAAGGATGCCAAAGCCTGGGCATGTCAAAGTGAGTGCACTGTCATTGACTGGTGGTCTACAACCCTGCAACTGACACCAGTCTCTGCTGTTGGCTCCATGGTAGGCAAAGACAAACTTGCAGATACAGAAGTCACCATTGATGCAGGACTTCACACTGCCAGACCCAGGGTTTCCTGTCTCTCCTCCTCCAACTCAGCATCCGCAAGGAAGTCAAGAAGCTCTGTGGCATCCAGACTACTCAGTAGACCCTCCACCTTGTTCCTCTGTATTCCCGCCACATTGGACCCAGCAGCTTCATCCAAAGAGTCGGCAGGCCAGCTGAGGATGGCCTGCAACACAATGGGATTCTCACCAGCCACAGCACCCGGGCTGCACTGGTGCATGATTGTGCCTCATTCGCCTCCTCCTCATACTCTTCCTCCTTCTGCTCAATCTCCTCATCCACTGTGTCCTCACCTGAACAAAGTCAGACAACAATATTCAGATGCTGACCTACCTGTCTGAACATGCATATGTGAATTATTATCCATACTGATACAATAGTGTTGAACTTTCTGAAGAATCACTGGGCTAGATACAAAATGCAGACCCTAATGTGGAGGAAACAAGCCCCCGCTGCCAAGGTTTAATGGCCTAGCACCTTTTACTCATGACGGTAGCAAGTTGTAATTGGATTAGAACTCAAACAGCATTGTGACTCATCTGATTCCACAACACCAGAAAGCACGCTGAGACAGTTTGTAGAGAAATGAGTGGTAGTAGTTAGGATTGTGGGTACACCTAATAGGAACTGAACGCCTGTAACCCCCATCATTCCTTATTCACAAGCATTACACATTATTGCACATACACCCCTAACACTTCACTAAGTAAAGTGTTGCTTTATATCCTCACTGTACCAGCACACATTTCAAAAAAGGATAAAGAAGAAAAGAGAAGGCCACACTACTTCAACGCAATATGTATTGCAGATTGAATCAAGAATGACTACTGCTATACTATATAGAAGAATACAATTTATTTACAAAACATCTATTTCTCACTTCACCAACAAATCAGATCAAATACATTCAAATCAACCTTCTTAGAGGGTATGGATAATAGCTCTGTCAAACCACTTTGCAAGGTCCGCAAGAAAACTTATTTTCAGAAAATAACCCTAAAACTGCTCAGTTCATTCTCTCATGGTCATGTCACAATTCTCATTAAGAAAAAGCTAAAGGCTTCAATATCAACTAAGTTCAAAGAAACATGTTCAACTTCACTTCTAAAAATGCAAGCCTGTATTAGAGAAACCACATGTAATGTAATGCAAGAATAAAATCATTTTCTCTAGTGCATTAAACTATTCTCTTCTCTACCAGATACAACTGTAATTTTCGCATCACTGCAGGAATAGCCAGTGTATTAAACACTCAGAAATGCTAGCATTTTAGCATCATAAAAATAAATGCAACCATAGAAAATAGAAACACATTATACTATTTTACTAAGCACCTATTTGAAAATAAACAAAAAAAGACAAGCAATTAGCTAATCCCCAACTCAGTTATACCGAGCAAATTAAGGTGCACATTTTAAATGGTAGTAAACATGCCCTGTTAATGTTGTTGCCTTAACAGCTCTGTCCGGCAACAACTCCGTAGCTTGTCCCATCTGATGTAGTCAGCCTCCCCAAATAGATTTTGATTGGGTTTATATAGGACACAAATGGTAATTTCCCAATAATTAACCTACATATCACAGGATGAGCTGTGCATCAGTCTATGCACAATTTATGTTACCTGGCATTACAACTTGCCTCATTTTCTATGATCTAGGTAAATAGCTTTCAATGTTGCTCCTCCTCCTCAGCACAACGTCTTCATAGCAATGCTTAATTGTCTAGTGTTATATGGATTGCACACAATTCGTTTGGTCACATTGTACGATGCAACAAGGACAAGATGCTCTAAATGACATCTGCCAACTGTAGCATGGTGCTCTGAAGTCTGCTTGTATAGTTTATTCACCTCATCAATCTATTGCTGAGTAAGGCCAGTAGCAAGCTGTGCTGGGTGCAATGTGAAGGTCTCTTCATTGCCTTGGCTTCTTCAGCATTTCTTACTTTTTATTTATTCAAAGAATACAATTGAATTTGCTTGCATTTTTCTTGTTGGTTGAAAACTTAAAGCGATAAGATCTATTACAGAACCAAATAGCTGTGCTTGCCTATATGTGGACAAGCCAGCAAGCATCTAAATGATTACATATACTCATAAATGAAAATGTAACTTAAAATGCACACTGTACAGCATTTCACTAGCAGGTTTTGAATGGTCTAGCCTAAGCAAGGTTACATATATGAGGGAAATTATAGCATGTCATGGTATCTTTATATGAAGTCCTTCTCCCCCAAAGGGGGAAGAATGTGTGCCAAACATGACAATAGGGCAAACCACACATACGTCACACTTTGAAACTGGGCACTCTGACATGTGTAATGCAAAGGTGACTGACATTCAATGCCCTTTGCAATCATCTTGGTCAAAATTGGGCCCTGCATCATGCCACATATTGGAAGAGTAGGCAACCATACATACAAACAGATGTGTATCAGAGTGGAAGGTCTAACAGTAGACAGATAGAGGTCCATGCTCAATTACTGAGCTTCTACCATGCCTACCTGCAACATGTGGGAGCATAATGTATACTCTTGCTCAGAAAACCTGCATGCAGGCATTTGTGTAGTCAAAATCCCCATCAACCCCTGCCCTATTGCCCAAGTCCAGATTCATGGTTACCCACTCACGCATTCATTGCAACTATGTGTGAGAAGAGTGCAACATGGACATTACCTGTGTGCACTCGCATGACCACTGAACATTTGACACTCACAATGTGGAATGAACGTCACTCAAGCATCTATTGGCCAACCACTGCAACTCCTTCCTGGAACATACGCTCATGAGACTTTGCACTGACATTGTGCTCATCCATGTCCGCTGGCCGCCAGGGCCAACAAATGGATAACTGACAATGTCCACTGCTTGGTGTCATTCCATGTGAGTGAAACATTGGGTTCACAATGCAATATCCACAAGCATGACACTGAGCGTGTCAGGGAAATGTGTATTGCAGGTCATTTTCACATATAGGTGTATTGTCATTGTTAATAAAGATGAATACAGAAATGTATTCTGTAAGATCGATGCCAACCGCACACAGAGTTTAAACATCCACTTTATACGATGCACAACATATGATGGAAGTGGCCATGGAAGCATCACTGTAGTACTCATAGATGGGTTAGAAGTACCCTGAACATCTGTACCACAACATTTTACAGCATATCATGTGGTTATGGAGGCATACATGATATGCACAAATGGACCTAATCGATGTGGCTGCATAGTTGCCCATGCCTCCCACGCCAGACACATACATGCACACTGCTGATGTGTCCACTTTCAAACTCTCCAAAAAGGAATCTGCTCTTCTACATGTGGTGATCCACCCCCAGTACCCTGGGCAGAGGCCACATTTATGGGATGCTTCTCCTTGGTCTGTCGCATGATTTCCCATCCTCTTTTGGATCTCTTCCACAGTACAGGCATTGATATGATCTGTGACCTCTTACCACAACCTCCACTGCTGGAACACAGGAAGGGTACTGCCTGCCCAAATGCACAGGTCCTCATGGTGTTCATCAGCATAATTAGTGAGGATTGTCAGCTCCTCATCTGTAAAGTGTCTCTTCCTCAGTGGGCCCGTCTCCTTCACCTTTGCCTCTTCATGGGATACAACCTGTTCCTGCTCTGCAGGCTGACCCCTCATGCCCCCAGTGGGCCTTGGTGGTACAGGTGCACATGTAAGCTCACCACCACATCTAGCAGGTGGGCCCTTATTCTGCCCTTTTCCCATTATTCATCCTCTCCCTCTCCTTGGAGTCCTCCCACTTATGGTGCAAGTGGTTTCACTGCAATGTACACTCAGAATCCTGTGCAAATTCCACATTGCACCCCCTATCCATCTCTACCGGGAAATGCTCCTTGTTCCCTGTAAATGTCTCTGGTTCCATGCACAGTAGGAAATGAGTGTTGTACCACCTAAACTCTGCCTCTATGCATGCAAGGGAGTGCACATCATATACAGTGTAATGCCCATAGGCACAGTGCATGGTGAGTAAAGAATTACGTGCATAGGCGCCTTCCTTTGATTTTCACACTGCTGCCTTGTACATGTACGGGAGACATCTGTTCCTTACTTAGCAAAAAGAAAAATATGTTTGTGGCCTGCCGAAGAAGCCATAATCCATGTTCCCTGGGATGGGAAACAAAAAATGTATGGGAGGCGAATGGACCTGAGAGGCAAATGTGAAGTCAGGTAGCATTCCAGAAGTTTACACATTTTTGCTGCATGAGGTGAAATTACTTTTCCAGAGGATTTTTGTGAGATGGTGACTCCCGGCAAAGCGGTAAACCATGTTCACTGGGAAGGGAAAGAAAAACTTTAATTTCTCAACACATCCCGGCCCGACGAACAACACTCTAGGTCCCTATGGATGTTTGATGACATTTGCACAGCAATGCAACACAACAAACTTCACTATGCCGAAGTAAGGCGACATACAGAATCATTCATTTTCAACAATTAATGAGTTATCATTTCTGTCTACAGAATCCAATTTGCCGGACCCCTAAGGAAAGATCATATGATTGCAGTACTGACCAATGAGAGGCAGGCAAGTGCAGGTATACAGGGTGAAATAAATTGTATGAGTCTAGCGACCCTGTACAGGTGGCCATCTTGGAGGGGACAAGTATGTTTGCATGCTGTAGCACAGCTGGGCTTTTCAAATCATTAGTGCTTAGCAATATTTGCCAAGGCCCAACAGGGCCGGCCATCTCATCACGGTGCTGTGATTTGTATAGTAAAAGCTCAACAGGGCTTACCTTATTTTTGTGCTGGTCATTCTGCTGGTACACCGGTTCCACAGTGCCAATAGCAGTTCAGTACAGGCGGCCATCTTGGTCAATAGTCTGGAGTGTTGCCCAGAGCAATTTCCAGAGGTTTAAGATCAATTCTAAACCTTCCATTCATCACCTCTTTGTTTTGCAGCTATACATCAATGACATTTTTATGATCTGGCAGGGAACAGAGGAACTAGTTCAAGAATTTCTTATCCATCTTAATACCAACCAATTTGTGATTGAACTCACAAGTACCATACACAAACACAAGATTGATTCTTTTGACCTACACATATGTGGTGGGTAACAGACTACAAACCAAAACGTTTCGCAAACAGAAAAGAACTCGACATTAGATTCCACGAGTTGCCATCAAAAAAGATTTTAAGATAGTGGCTGCAAGACTTTGGCCATCATTACGAGTTTGGTGGTGAGTTTGGTGGTATTGTGGTGGTAAATCTACCAGATACTAGCAAACTGAATTACTGTTACCCCCACTTGGTCCAGCGGTATTACCGCTGGATTACAAGTGGCTGTGTCAGTCCCCACTCATATCACAAAAAATATAAGCTAGTGAAAACAACACTTCTAGTGCCTAAAATTAAGAAAACTACTAATGAAAATATAAGGGATTGCCATACATAATGGTGATAGCAACTTATAATATTGAATTTTTAACATACACGGGCATATTCTACTCATGGATACTGTGAGAAACCTGAATGTGCCTCCTTGAATTGTCCCCGGGGGATCTGTCACAGGTGACCATAACACGGCCTTCACTATTGGATCCAGTTCATGGGGGTGGACCGGTGAGGGAGGATCACCTGGATGGAGCGTCCTCAGTCAGTGGAAGTGGGACACTGATGGATGAGATGCAGTATCCCCCTTCTTCTACCACCTCTACCCCCCATTTCCAACTCAAACACTTTCCCACAGTACAAAAGACAACCGACTAGCACCAGAGCCATTTACCTGACATTTACCAACACAAGGGTCAGGCAAAGTCAAGCAATTGACCAGAATCAAACACACCTGACAGCCCTTTCTGTTCCCCACAGGGATAAAAGGTGGAGCACAAGAGCACACAACGAGCAAGGCTGATGGCAGGACGAGACAACTGTCCAAGCAAGGCAGTTCATGAGGAGGAGAAAGGTGGCGAGAACCGAAAGGGCGGCAAGGGTAGAAGTGACCTTCCCTTTTCTGACCCAGACCAGCTAAGCGTATATGGAAGGAATCGTAAGAGCGCAAACAATAGCCAGCGTGTGTTGCAGCAGATATCAATGGTACACGGAGCACGCCTACACTGATAATCAGAACAGAGAGAGATGCTTGCTATGGTTGTACCGGCCTTGACTCTAGAGACAAGAAAAGCCAAGTGGTTCATCACACCCGGTGAGTCGAGGGGAGAACTGGTAAGAAACCAAACTATGCTGAACGAAAGTCACGAATGGCAGATTCAAGAAAGAACTGTTAACATTAAGGGAAAACCAGATGCAGAGAGGTCTGGCACCACGTGGGTGCTCTTTCAAGAGACTCTGGTGAAGCCCAAATTTTGTTGAAACTACTGTTTCCAGAAGGCCATAGGAGTGCCGCAAAGCAAGGTCAAAGTGGTTATACAGGGGTCTGGCAAAGTCCTATGCACAGTCGAAAGTCTTTGACTGGCAAATGATTAGAAACCAAGGGAAGCTAACTGTAAGATTGGCAAGAGTGAACCTGGTGGAGGAATGCCTACAGAACAGGGCAAAACATGATGCCCGAGGAACATTGTAAGGAAAAGAGTGAACCCGACATGGGATATCCACAGTGAACTGTTTAAAAAGACATTAAAATGTGTAAATATGAAAGGTGAAAATATCTTTGTATACAAGCCATAGTGAACCTGACGGAGGGATGCTGACATTCGAGAAGGGTCTGAGCCCAGAAGAGGGGGACCCAGGGGTGAAGAAGCATCACCCAAAGAGAGGCAAACAGTTGACGCGGGTCTGAGCCCGGAAGAGGGGAACCCAGGGGTGAAGTCATCACCCAATGTACATTGGAAAAGGAACTTTGTGGTTGTTATTTTTGGAACCTATCAGGTCCTCGAAGGCAAGAGACTTTTTTGTAGAAAAGAGACTTAACCACCGAAGGTCCTGATACCTGTAGCGGAAATATCATCTCGTGCTGGGAAAGCTTGAGAGTGTGCGATGCTCAGGAGTCGCGCCTTGTTCCATGCTCAAAAAGTGGCAAAGGGAGACCCTAGGCTACCACATCCTGACTTTTCATTTGTGAACATTTCTTTCATTTTTATGAACACTATCCCACACTCTTTTTCTGTATTTATTTGTAAGGATTGACAATATGCTTTTTTTTGTTATATGCCCTTTATTTTGCCGAAACACCACTAGGAATGCTGTATTAATATTTGATGGTTGTAGCTTGCTCCCATCTTAGATTTAGGTTTAGATTAGGCATTTTTCCAACCTAGCAATATAGTTTAATAAACACCCTTGAACTGTGATCACTTGTGTCTGTCTATTCTTGATGTCATGCCTTCCTTAAATATGGTGTCAAAAGTGGGATGTGACTCAATTGAAAAAATTGGGAAGGCCTACAGTTTCAAAAACATTGTCAGAGAGCTTATAACCCTTCCATCGCCACCAAGGAATCAGTAGAGGTTGACATCTATAGCAGTAGGGAAGCTATTATTGCTCTGGGGAAAAGAGGAATGATGATTCCTACAGACTTTTTGGGCCTCATTACGAATCAGGCGTTAAGGGGTTAATGGCGCCGTAAACGGCGCCGACCCTTAACGCCTGATTCCGAGGTCCCTTTGCGCCATGGTGAGTTTAACGCCTGCTTTTTGCAGGCGTTATAATCCATGGCGCTAAGTAACCATGCTGCTAATTACGCCACCGTAATTTACGGTGGCGTAATTAGCGCCTTCCCCACTCCCATTATGCCCTATGGGGCAAAAATGGGAATGGGGAAGGGTAAAATGGGAAATGAGGATTTACCGCCCCACTCACCTTGGAATGGGGCGGTAAATCCACCATCCACCATGGTGTAAACATAGTTTACACCATGGTGGTAAGGGTACGACCCAGGCGGTAACTTACCGCCTGGGTCGTAATCAGGCCCTTAGTGTTGATACCCCACCAGGGTGCTACATAAGACTGGCCGCTATATCTGGCCAAGCGTGGAAGTTCAGGATAGACGTCTTAGCAGGCGTTATTGATCCCGACTTCAGTGGAGATGTAAAGGTTCTCTTACAGAATCCTGGTGAGATCCCCTTTGAGGTACACCATAGAGATGAAATTGCCCAGGGGATTTTGGAAAGAGCTCCATTTCCTCAGTTTAAAGAAAGTGAACCAGGCAAAACTGAATGGGTAACTTAGGCTTTGGGGAAGCTGATAAACCTCTTAACATAAAGGAAAGGAAGGGAGAAGAGTCTACCATCTATCCCGACCTAGCCTTCGCCCAGCCAAATGATCCAGGCCTCGCTGAAGCTTTTCTACAAGCAATTGCGGAAGAAGAGGGCTTAGAGAAGGGACGTCCCTTTTTCTTCTTAAGACAAGGATTGCTTTATAGAAGAGCGACGTCTACAAAATGTGTAATCAAAACCCACTTGGTAATACCAAAAAGTCACCAAAAGGTTTTGCTGGAGATCCCGGCATTATCATTTTACCTGGGGCGGGCGGGCATTTCAGGACAATCTGAAACCCAGAAGCATAGTGGGAAGTTTAACTGGCCCGGTATCCACTCCGATATAATGACATTGATCCAGGCATGCAAATTATGTCAAAATACCAGCATGTACATCCCATTACCTGCCTCTCTGAACTCTTTGCCGATCATAGAAATCCCCTTTTCAAGAATAGGTACGGATATTTGACCTCTAGAAACATCCGAACTAGGCAATAACTATGTCCTGGTGATCGTAGATAATGCAACTCGATATCCAGAGGCATTCCCAATGCAAAATAATACCACACATCAGATCCTTAAACACTTTCTACCGTATTTCTCCAGGGTCGGCTTTCCCAAGGAAATATTAACAGACAAGGGTTGAATTTGATGAGTATTTTTATGACCGAAGTAAAAGAGCTACTCCACATTACCACCTTGTGAACATCTGTGTACCTTCCTCAAACCGATGGTTTGTTAGAAAGAGTCAATATAACCCTGAAGCTAATCTTACCAGAACTAGTTGATAAGGACAAGAAAGACTTGGATCAAATGATCCCATGGGCACTATTTGCCGTAAGAAAAACCCCTCTAGCTTTTACAGGTTTCTCTCCTTTTGAACTACTCTACGGTAGAGAGCCCAGAGATGTCCTAGACATGGTCTGGGAAACATGGGAAGAACGAGACGAGGCCACCATTCCCATCTCACAAACTGCAACCAGAATGCGAGAACATATGAAATTGGTTCGGGACTTAGTTCGTACTGATATGGAAAAAGTCCCAGAGCCAACACCAATCCATTTATGATAAAAATGTAAGCTTAAGATCATTCTCTATAGGAAAAATAGTTCTGGTCCTCTTACCCATCACAGAAAACAAACTTGTCTCCAAGTGGCACGGACCTTATGAGATCACAGAACAAACAGGAACCTGTACTTATAAAGTAGCCCAACCGGGCAGAAATCCGACAGTTCATTTGTATCACGTAAATCTCTTGAAAGAGTGGAGGGAGAACCCATCAGCAACCCACGCCAACGTACTAGCCTGTCTGGTTCCCGAAGAGATAGATAACTGTGATTCAATTCCTCCCATGTTATCTGTCCAACAACAAGAAGAACTAAAATATGTAGTGGATTTGTTTTCCGATGTTATTGAGGAAGTGAACAAAATGTTGAAAGCCAATATTATCAAGCCTTCTTCAAGCTCTTGGTCCTTTCCTACCATGTTGGTTGCTAAATCTGACCATTAGTGGAGATTCTGCATAGACTTCTGTCAAGTTAATGCTATTTCGAACTTCGATGCCTATCTCATGCCATGCATCGATGACCTAATTGATACACTCGGAGCAGCCACCTATCTATATACCCTATATCTAACAAAAGGGTATTGGCAAGCTCCTATGCATGGACCAGATAAGAAAAACTATGCATTTTCAACACCTCTAGGAATGTTTCAATTCAAAGTCCTTCCTTTTGGCTTACAGGGGGCACCTGCCACTTCCCAACACCTCATGGATCAAATCCTACACATTTTTTCTGATTTCTGTCGAGCTTATATTGATGATATTGTCATTTATAGAAAGACTTGGGAGGACCATCTCTTCCATCTTTATACCAACATGAAAGTCCTCAAAATAAATGGCCTAACTGCTATTCCAGCTAAGTGCAGACTGGCCCATTTAGCCGTAAAATACCTTAGCTTCTTTGTAGAAGTCGCAACCCCGACATGAGGAGGTAATACCTGTCTTAGATACACCAACACCCAAGACAAAAAGAGATCTTAGAGTATTTCTTGGGTTGATAGGATATTACCATAGGTTTATCCCCAACTTTTCAGACAAAACAGCCCGGCTAACAGATAAACTTAACAATGCCTAACCACAGAAACTTTATTGGAATGACTAGGAAGAAAAATGTCATAACACCTTGAAACAAATTCTGTGCCAGAACCCAAACATGAAGGTAGTCAATTTTTCTAAATAATTCATATTGCAGATGGATACCTCCCTTACAGGGTTAGGAGTAGTCCTGCACCAGGTTTACGACGGATTGGAACACCCCATATTGTTCAACTGTCACAAACAGCTCCCACATGAAAATAATTGCTCTGTGTTGGAACTAGAGTCCCTGGCCATCAAATGAGCCATACTCCATCTTAGATACTACCTATAAGGACAAATGTTCACACTTGTTACAGACCACTCACCCCTAGTTTTGATTAGCAAACGCAAAGACTCCAGCCCTCAGGTGATGCAATGGTTTCTAGACCCACAAACATATTGTTTCACTGTGGAACTTAGAAAAGGAAAAGACCAGGGAAATGTAGATTTTGCAAATGTGGCTACATCGCATGGAGGTAGTGTATGTGAGAAACCTAAAGATGTCTCCCTGACTAGTCCCCGGGGATCTGTCATCTAGTTGGCCAGGACACAGTCATTGCTATTGGATCCAGTTCCTGGGGGTGGACAAGTGAGGGAAGATATCCTGGAAGGGGGATCCTCGAGGAGTGGAAGCGGGACACTGACTGTTGAGACACGGTATCCCCCTTCTTCTACCACCTTTTTCCCATCCTGCCATGTAGGATACTCAGAAACTGTAACCCCTGCCTTTTCTGACTTGAACACTGTCACAGAGTACGAAACACAATGGTCTAACACCAGAGCCGTTTACCTGACATGTCCCAACACAAAGGTCTTGCAGAGTCAGGAAATTTACCAGAATCACACACACCTGACAGCCTTTTCCCTTCCCCACAGGTTTAAAAGATGGAGCACAAGAGTACACGACGAGCAAGGCAGACTGCACAACAAAATAGCTATCCAAGCACGGCAGTTCAAGAGGATGAGAAAGGCTGTGAGAACCGAAAGGGTGGCAAAGAGAGACACAACCTTGCCCTTTTCAACCCAGTCCTGTGAAGCCTCTGTAGAAGGAATCATAAAACCGCAAACAATAACCAGCGTGTGTTGCAGCAGATGTCAACTGTACATGGAGCACACCTACACTGATAATCAGAACATGGAGAGATGCTTGCAGCCATGGTACCAGCCTTGACTCTAAAGACAAGAAAAGTGAAGCGGTTCATCACAGCTGGTGAGTCGAGTGGAGAACCGATAAGAAACCGAACTATGTTAAACAAAAGTCGCAATTGGCAGATTAAAGAAAGGGCTGTTAACATTAAGGGAAAACCAGCTGCAGAGGGGTCCGGCACCACGTCAGTGCTCATTCGAGAGACATTGGTTAATCCCACATTTTGTTGAAACTACTGATGCCAGAAGGCCATAGGAGAGCTGCAAAAAGAGGTCAAAGTGGTCATAAAGGGGTCTTGCAAAATCCTCTGTACAGTCAAAAGCCTTTGACCGGCAAACGTTTAGAAACCAAGGAAAGCAAAAGAACTGTAAAATTGGCAAGAGTGAAACCGACAGAGGGATGCCAACAGAATGGGACAAAGCATGATACCCGATGAACATTGTGAGGACAAAGAGTAAACCGTGCAGATGGATGTCCACAGTGAACTGTTTAAAAAGACATTAAGATTTGTGACTACGAAAGGTGAAAATATCTTTCATACAAGCCATTGTGAACATGACAGAGGGAGTCTGACATTCGAGAAGGTTCTGAGCCCAGAAGACGCGGATCCAGTAGTCAAGTCATCACTCAACGTACATTGGAAAGGAACTTTTTGTTTGTTATTTTTTTAACCTATCAGGTCCTCAGAGGCAAGAGACTTTTTGTAGAAAGGAGACTTAACCACCGAAGGCCCTGATACCTGTAGCGAAACTAGTGTCTCATGCTGGGAAAGCTCGAGAGTGTGCAGTGCTCAGGAGTTCCGCCTAGTCCCATGCTCAAAACCTGGGGAAGGGAGACCCCAGGCTACCATATCCTGACTTATAATTTGTGAACACTTCTTTTGTTCTGATGAACACTTTCACACATTCCTTTTTTGCATTTAGTTGTAAGGATTGACAATAGCTTTTTTTAGTATAGACCCTTTTATTATGAAAAGACGCCATTAGGAGTGCCTTATTATTATTTGATGGTTGTAGCTTGCTCCCATCTTAGTTTTAGGTTTAGATTAGGCATTTTTCCAACCTACCTACATGCTTTAATAAACAGCTTTGAACTGTGATCACTTTTGTCTCTATATTCTTGATACCATGCCTTCCTTATTATACAGATGTCAAGTAATTAATTTCCAGGTGACCAGACCTCATATATATATGAAAGCCCTTACATTAACATCACTATTGTGCCCCTGTTTTATGGAACATTGACAGCAGCCTCAAGGAAATCGGTGGCCTAAACAGAAAAGTGTTTTTTTTTTGTATGTGGTATTTCATGTGTCAAAAAACTCTGATACCAAAGCCTTGCAAATGAACCACTTGTTGTCATTTACAATTAAGTAATTCATAAACTGTCACACAAAATATGTCATTTATGCAATAATTTGTGTTTGATACAAGGTCTACATTGGAAGTACTTTTCAATGGTTGAGGACGACTTGAATGGTACAGTCTTGGTTCAAGGCCCGCAAGCCAATCTTCTCCTCTTTGATGGACGCTTCCCCCGTCTCATCAATGTCCTTCCTTCTCATGCTGTCCCCTCTCTTCCCACCACGGCTTCCTCGTCTTCCTCTGCTGGCTCCCCCTTGGTAAATCTGCCCTCTCTTCCTTCGTCTTCTACTCCTCCACAGGGCGTACCTCTGAATTGTACCCCTCTGGAAGTCTTCAAGGACGGCAAACTTCTCGATATTGCCACCCTTACCTCTTTCTCAGCCGTCAAACATTACTCTGACATCTGTCGCCTCCTAAAGGATCTTGACCTCAATGTCCTCGGTCTCAACGAGATATGGTTCACGGCAGCTCTATCACAAGCTTTGACTCTCTCCTCCCTGACAGCTACAGGATCCTCTCCGCACCCAGGTACAACCGCTCCGGAGGTGGTGTAGCCCTGATCTTCCCCGAGTGGTTTCCTGCCTCTTTTATCCTTAAACAGGCTTACTCCACTTTCGAATGCCTTGTCTGCAGGCTCTCTCTCTCTCCTAGCCATTCCCTTACTGTGGCTACTATCTATCGGCCACCTGGTCAGATCTCCTCCTTCCTCTCTGAATGGGCGGACCTTTCCTCTTCCCTCCTCGTCTTGCAAACTCAACTCCTCCTTATTGGAGACTTTGACATCCACTTGGATGCTTGCTGTCCTTCCTCAGACTCTTTTGTGACCTCTGCAACTCTCTCTCACTCTCTATTCTCACCTCTGACACAACTCACTCTGCCGAGCACACTCTGGATGTTCTGATCTCCTCAGACCTTACACTTTCTAGCCCTCTCACCACTCCTCTCTCCTGGAGTGATCACTTTCTCCTTTCCTCCTAGCTCACCCTCTCATCCCCCCAGGCTAATCCAATTCCAGCATTGCCACCCACCCTCTCGGGTATCCAACCCATGAAGGGTGTTTCAGTTGAGGCTTTTGCTGCCACTTTCTTACCCATCCTCCCCCTTTGGCTGACTCTCACCATGACACAGCCCATTCCATGCTCCACTGCGCTATATCTGATACTCTCGATGTTCTTGCCCCTGTCATGATGATCAGCTTGATGCCCAAAGCCAAGTGCAATTCCTGGTACGATTCAGACCTTGTCACCCTCAAACGCAAGTGCAGGGTGGCTGAGCAGAAATGGTGTGCATCTGGTACATCCTCGGACAAACTGGCCTGCGCCTGCTCCAAAGGCCATACCGGCTCTCAGTCTGCACCAAGAAGAGAGCTCACATTCAAGCCCTCGTCTCTGCGGCATATGAAAACACAACCAAACACTTTAAAATATGCAAGGAACTGGTCAATCTTGCTGCAGTCTCTACCTCTCCTGTCCTATCCCAAGCCCTCGGCACTGCCCTGGCTTCTCACTTCATCTCTAAACTCAGGATATCCTGTCCTCTCTCCCTTCCTCTCCCTATGCCCCATCTACTCCCTGCTTTTCCTCTGGCCCTTCTTTGGCCACCTCGCCTCCTTCCTTCTCTGCCTTTCCCTTGTTCTCCCCACATGAGGTTTATAGACAAATCCGATCTAAGAAAGTCTCATCAAAACAGGTTCATCCCTGTTCCTCCAAAACCATCAAGGACCACATTGACTCCCTGGCTCCTGCTCTGGCCAACTTCTGCAACCACTCCTTTGCAACTGGAGCCTTCCCATCCCCCTGATGCACTCCCTTGTGCACCCTCTTCTCAAGAAACCCTCTGCCGACCAGTTCTACCCGGCTAACTTTCACCCAATCTCCATCACTCCCTTCCTGGGCAAAGTCCTGGAAAAGCTGGCCATCTCCCAGCTTGATCTACACACTGAATCTGTCGGTTGTCTTCATGACCATCAGTCTGGCTTCAGGGCTGCCAGAAGTACAGAAACTGCTCTCCTGAACATCTGTGAAGACCTGCTCTCAAACCTTTACTCCAACACCCCCTGTGTCCTCATCTTGCTTGATCTCTTGTCTGCCTTTGACACAGTCAACCATGCCATCCCGCTCAACCATCTCCATGATAACCCTGGTATCACTGTTCAGGCCCTGGCGTGGATGACTTCTTTCCTCTCTTATCGTCCCTCCCATGTCCAACTTGGATCATTCCTCTCCTCTATCTCTTTCTCTACCTGTGGTGTTCCCCAGGGGTCTAACCTGTCTCCCTGGCTTTTCATCCAATACCTGGCACATCTTGCCCACTGAATTGCTGCTCTCTGCCGCAACTTTCAGTGCTATGCGGATGACACTCAACTCATTTTCAGGCTATTTTCAGGCTACCTTCGGCCACCTCTTCTCTGTCTCTCATCTCTGACTGTCTGTCTTCTATCCAGGAGTGGTGTGCTGCCAACGATCTCTGCCTCAATGCCAGAAAGACTGAGAGTCTCCTCATCGGCACACCCGCTCCCTCCTTTCCTGTCACTATCTGGCCGGCCGCTCTTGGCCCTCTTCCTGCTCTGACCTGCAAAGCTAAAAACCTCGGGTTCATCTTCGACTCCACACTCTCCTTCTCTCCTCACATCTCTGATGTCTATAAGAAGTCACACTACCAGCTGCACCTCCTCAGAGGTATTCTTACTTTCCTCTCCTTCCCCCAGAAGCTCACTGTCTCCAGAGCACTGGTTCTCTCTAGGCTGGACTACTGCAACAGCCTCTTTCTATATCTGCCTGCTTCTACTCTCCGCCCTCCACAACTCATCCAGAACAGGACTGCAAGACTTGTCCATGGCCTCAAGCACAGGGATTGTATCTCTTCAGGACTGAAATCTCTTCACTGGCTCCCAGTGGCTGCAAAGATTAAGTTCAAAACCCTCTTCATTGTTCACAAGGCCTTCTGGGGACTCAATACCTTGAACTCTGTCATCCTAAATAGCTTCCTTTTCGAGCTCTTCGCTCATGCGCCTCCAACTCCTTCAGGGTCAGTCGTTTCTCCAAGCAATGAGTTGGTGGTAGATCTCTTTCCTGGGCTGGGGCCTCCCTCTGGAACAGACTCCCTGCCACTCTGAAACTTGAGGAGAACCATCTCTGGTTCCGGAAGAACCTCAACACCTTCTTCTTTGCTTTTGCTTTCTCTCCTCCTCTCCCCTGCTGAATTCCTGGCTGAACTGTACTGGTTACCTGGCCACCCTCTGATCTAGGGCCTAAGTCACCTCCCCCACCAGTTACACACCTGCACTGCCTCCCTGGCCACCCCTGCACTTGGGTACTGTTTTCTGTATCCTACTGTCCCCCACCAGCATCTGACACCTGATGTCTGAACTTACTCTTGCACTTGCCACCAGCTGGCCCTACTTCTCATATTGTTTATTTATTCTATTTTCCCATGTACTGCACTGTCCCCACCCGCTTCCCTCTCTGCACTTTTCCTCTTCCGCTTCCCCTGCACTTGCGAAATCTGAATGACACTTGGTCTAGTCGGATCATTGTCTCTGTCTTCCCTCTGGCGTCGCGCCTTGAAACACTTGTGTATAGGCACGTTATAAATGCCTTATCATATCATATCATATCATATCATATCATATCATATCATACGATGCAACACTATTTCAACATAATGGGAAGTTAGGATTTGTGGTTACTGCTAGCAACTCACTGGCAATGGTGTCATAAACAGGACAACAAAGGAGACCTAAATGTGTATGTCTACAAAGTATAATCTGTAAGAAAAGAGGTGGTGATTGGGAACTCAGACTTAGCCAGAGTCTAAATATATGTGTCAGTTTCATGACTCATTGAGGACTTTGCAAAAATAATCATGAACATTACTCATTACTATTAGAATAATGTCTCTTTCTTATCTAATTGGTATGAGGCTATGAGATATGTTATGCGTACAAAGTATACAACAGCGGCTGAACTGACTCAATGATTAAAATACAGACGAGCTTACTGTTGGATTTTTAAGGACAGTCGTTTGGCTTATGAGTCTGTAATAAAATTGTTAAGTTTATAGGTAAGTGACTTTCATGGGGGACAATAGGCCGTGGACAAGGCTTAAGTTAAAACAAACCCAAATATCCTTGCCTCTAACTCACAGTAAAATCATGGACACTGAATTGCATTCAAATAGTATCATTAGAAGTGACCTTGAAACGGAAAGTGAAGCAAGACAAAGTTTACCCCTCGATGAAATCGAGGGAGGAGCTGAGGGCAGCAGATCGGGACTGACTAATCCCGTTCTTTCCGCTACTCCAACTACCATCTTAACTACCCAATGCTTTACGGCCACAACCTCGGAAGAGTGCACAGATGGCGCAACGCCGGACTCAATAGAAGCCCCACCTTTTGTGGAGCCCGAGACGGCGAATGCGCCGGTTTCAGATGAACTTGTAATTGAACTTGCTCCAGCCAAGACGCAGGTCGAGGCATGTAGAGCCACCACTTTAGCTAACTCAGATGTGGAATCATTGCCAATACCGAAGCAATTATACCTGCGTGATCAAGCATTGCCTGCAAATGCACGCGAGTCTGCTGAGAGCTTAGTGGTCTTGAGGAACAAAATGGAAGGAATGGTCAAAGCCTCCATCGAAGCCCGCACTGTATCTATGAATTCATACGTACAATCTATCAATGATGATAACGGCAGTAAAGCCAGGAGAATCCTAACTTTAGACAAAAATCCGAGGAATGGAACAAAGCACTCGGAAGTTGATTCAAGCAGAGATAATGAGGCATTAGAAGTGGTTGAGATAAACGCGGAGGCATTTCAATCACCATTCGATGTAACAGACAACGAACTGCTCGCACTTGAAGTGCCAAATATTGCACTTGATCCAAACTCACTGAAATTCACTTTTCCATTGTCTACCAAACCACATGAAAACCATCGGAAAGAAAGTACGCCAATACAAAAAACCATAAAAGGTGTCAAGAATTGCAACCAAACTATGGCAACCACGATGACAAGCAATGGAAATGTGTTAAATCCCTTACATTTACTACCTAGTGGCAACTCTGTATCCGGAGCAACAAGTAGCAACCAGCCCTTTGGTCTACAACAAGGCCTCTGTAATGTATTACAGCTAAAAGAGACAGATCTGGCAGCGCGCGAAGCACGCCTGACAAAAAGACTCTTAGCCGATTTTGAAGAAATGAAAGATAGATTAACAGTAAGTTTCACTCTTGGAGCCTCAAGCAATAACAGCACTGCGGAAACTGTTTCCGACATAAATTCTGAAGGCGACCAAGAACGTACCATCAGTGACAAAGCGCTAGGTCTGAAACAGACATCTTTGGATCAGAAGCGCAAAGCAGACCGCCTCGACTTAAATCCAGCAATTGACATAACTCCATGCCCAAAAAGTCATGGAACTCACCCTTGCACTATCGCCAATACTCGTCCAAAAACGCAAAGACAGGGGGGAAAAGCAATTGATGTGGAAATCCAACAACGGCCGAAAAGTACTCCAACAATCACTATGAACGAACAGAGTACTTCAAGCAAAGAGAACACTGGCAGCTCACACTGTAAAGATTCTGATTCAAAATCAAACCTATCAGTTGCGGCCGCCATACAGATCCATAATAACGTCTTGGCTGCAACATCTCTCGCCTTGATTCCATTCATAAAACTTTATGAAAGCTTGAACGATTCCTCCCAAAACAACGGAGCTATCATGAGACACATAGACGACAAAATAAACAAAATCGAAACAGAATTCGTGGCTTTCCAATTAAGACAAGAAGTCGAAAATACTCAGTCTGCCGAATACATGAGCAGGCACTTTGAACAACTGCTGATGGAACATAAAGGATCCAAAAAACGCATTGAAGAAATGCTTGAAAAATTAACACAAATGCAATTACATGAAGTAGAGAAAAGAGATACCACTAAGAATACTAATGACAAAATAGACATAGGGATACAATGCAAATTGGACATAGAAATACGTGACACAGAAAATGCAAATAATAAAATTATCTTAGTCACTGGTCCAATCTTGCAAGCTCCCATTGACATAACAGGAAATAGCTCTACCATGGTTCCGAATAAACGGACTAATGGAATTACGCCCGAGATAAATAAGATTGCTAATTTTTCAAATCAATCTCTGGCGGAGGGAATCATTGATTCAACTGTTGATTCGCGAAACAGATGCAGTGAGATAAACCCGAAAACGGGGAAGAGTTCTGAGCAGCCATCATGTTCCTCCGCAAAAGCATCATATGGCATTTTCAGCGGCCCCGCCAAAAACCTTGAGATTACGGCAAACAAAGAAAAAACAATCTCAGAGACAAATAGTCACCCAAAGAAAAAGCTAGAAAAAAAAAAGAACATTCAGACTGTCTCAAAACACAGAAGCAATATAAAGCAATTTATAAGAAATTTGACCACGCCGGTGAAATCAAAGTCTATCGTAAACAAAAGCTCCAGCAAATCAAATACAAATAGTAAAGTGGGAAAAGCTGAGATAACAGCTGAACCAAAGTGCAAATCGCCTGCAAACCCAAAAAAGCAGATGAGAATCGAATCAGACCAGAGATCTTCTGATCTCGGAGATCTAATAGAAGACCTATGTAACTTGTCTACATATGATGATAACGAGGCCGAGGTTTCTCTTCGAGGATCTGCTGTGGACCTGACAAACATGTCGACAAGTAGTTCAGATTCACCAATACAGACAAAATCAGGGAAACCTCTTTTAAAGAAAACAGGAAGCCAGAAAAGTGATATAGGTGAGGTCGGGGAGAAACAAAGAACAAATGTCGAATCTTTGTCTGGACAAAAGCGTGGAACACCGGATTATATCTCCAAGTCAGCAAACAACTTTCGTTCGGAATTAAATCCAAAACAAACGTCCGCTCACAACTGCAAGTCCTTTTATGACTTACATGATTTTCCCCGAACAGCACTTAAGGCATCCTATCAAAAGATCATGATCGAAAACATCTTCCGAAATGAATCAGATGTTAACTTGAATCGTGGAAACATCTTACGTCTACTACATGCAGTACCAGCGCTAAGGAACATCAGGTCCGACGACATCCGTATTGTCGAATACTTTTCGGAGGAGCGAGTTGACATTGTACTTCTCCACATAAATTCCCAAGCAGTACGTACAATGTTACTATCTGCAAAGCAGGACCTCTTGTGCTTGGGATTTGAAATCTCACTTTACGATCCAACAAACAGCCAAGGACCAACAGTGATCTCTGAGAAAATAAAAGCGAAAGAAACCTTGGAACAGCAACGTGATAGCTTGAGGAGACAGTTAAAAATCACACCACTTAGTAATGCAAAGAAAAGGAACCATGACAACAAGTTAACTAAGCTTTAGCGTAAGAAAAAAAGAAGGAAATTGATGCGCCTGCGACTGTGATTTCTTGGAACACAAGGGGCTTCAACCATCTATACAACGACTTCCCGGTTGATCTAACTGATAATTTCGCCATCTGCTTACAGGAAACCTGGTTGCGGGTGCCACCAACTAAAGATGGATATGTAACACTGCTAAACCCAGCAGAAAAAAACAGCAAGGGACGTCCATTCTCTGGCTTAATTACAATGATAAAATCAGGAACAAATTGGGAAATAACTGAAAAAATGAATCCAAATAGTTATGTTCAAGGAACACTACTTCAATCCACGAATACTCAAAACAACAAAGAATACCTATTAATCTTGAACGTGTACTGGAATCCGTTAAAAATCTCGACTGACGTATTTATATCTGCTGTAATGCAAATAATAGATAGCTACCAACGTACCTGTTTGGATCTTGCAATAATTATATGTGGAGATTTGAACATTTCGTGGTTTGATGAACATAAGAAACCCATCAAAGAAAATTTGTTAGATGGATGTCATGGAAATAAAAATAGAACGCAATGGAGAAAAGAATTGGAAGCCCGTGACTGCATGATGGCAAATGGTCAAGTGAGAGGTGACATACCACCAAATTTCACCTGGGTGAACATGGGACATAAAAAGACCTTAGATTATTTCTGGATTTCTAGAAATGTGTTTGCAAATATCATCAATCTTCAAACTATACCTACAACCAACAGTGATCATTACCCATTAGTAATGTCCTGGTTGTTGAAACATAAAAAGAAATGTAGGACCAACAGTAAAGCACTTGAAGTAAATCATGGGCGAAATCGACTAAGGATAAAAGAATACCAAATTATCAAACTGTCCAATGATATACAAGCGACAAACTATGATAACGGCGACCTTTTAAACTACATACCGTTGTTACCTAACCTGAATACAGGCTTTGCTAGGAAAGTATCCCAAAATAATAAAGATCATAAACATAAGTGGAGCCATACTTTGATAAATCAAAAAAACCAACTCAGGAAAGACATAACCAAATTAAAAAAACAGCATGGAGCGAATGTCTGGTGCCAAATAAAACAGAGAAAACAACAATATCGAAACTGGTTAAAATCTTTCTCTTATCAGAGAGATCAAGAGCGTGGCGAAGAAATGTTGGCCTTGATCAAAAAAAATAACTCAAGGGAAATATGGAAAATCCTGTATAAAGGCACGGTCAATCAAGACGCCCTAATGTCTAATGGAGTGTCCGAAAGTGACTGGATAACGCACTTTCAAAGTGTCTTTACAGGAAAAAAGACACCATACCTTGAAGAGAGTGAAAAAAACAACACAAATTGGGACATAATTGAGTCTAGAGAAAACATTCTAACGGCCATATCAAAATTAAAGACCTCAAGAGCTGCTGGGCCAGATGGAATCAGTAACACTATGTTAAAAGAACACAGCCATGCCTGGTCCAAATTCATTGGCAAACTTTTCGTGGCGATAGCCGAAAGAAAACAGGTACCGAGCTCATGGACTGAGGCAATAATAGTACCAGTACATAAGAAGGGCAGTCGTGACGACCCCGCCAACTATCGACCGATAGCCCTCCTGGACATTATTGGCAAAGTGCTGGCGACTTTCTTACAAAAAAAGCTATCTGCATGGGCCAATGAAGTCAACCTACCTGATATAAGACAAACTGGTTTCACAAAGGGTGTGGGAGTAGAGAACAACCTTGTTCTGGTAAATCTGTTAAAACTTGATGCCCTAAATAAGAAAGATCAATTATACATGGCATTCATCGACTTACAGCAAGCGTTCGATTCAATTAATCGAATTAAATTATGGGAGAAGTTGGAAAAGCGAAACTGCCCAAATGCCTTGCTTCAACCGATAAAGGCACTACATTCCAATACAACAATTAGAGTAAGACTAAACGCAAGTGGAGACCTGTCTAAACCTATTACTACCTCCAGAGGAGTAAAACAGGGATGTCCACTTGCTGCCATCTTATTCAAACTCTACATTGCTGACATCTTTACTGCATTGGCAAACGTCATCTGCTTCCCCCCAAAAATCAATGGACATCCAATAAGTTATGTGATATATGCAGATGACTTAGTATTGGTTGATAAAACCCAGATAGGTCTACAAAGGCTCTTGTCAAAGCTTGAATCCTACATGATTGATAATGATTTATCAATCAACGTGAAAAAAACAAAAATTATGAGGTTTGGCAGTGATCGAGTCGCCAAAAAAAAAAACTTCAAATGGCGAATTGATAATAACATTCTTGAAGAAGTCAGGGAAATTCGATATTTAGGAATAATGATGAACACCTCGATTCGTGAGCAGAGCTGGGTTTATGATCTATTCCAGCGGACCCGAATGCTCGCCCTACAAGGAGCAAGAATACACTCTTTATACGGAAAATTTTCAGTAGTACCGCTACGTACGTTTTACACCCAAAAAGTGGTACCTACAATAACTTTTGGGGTAGAAGCAGGCTGGAACTTGGATCTAAAGATATGGCCCACCCTGGAAGGCTTATTCTGGCGCCAAGTCTTGAGATTGCCAAAATACCTCTCAATGACCATAATACGCCACAAATTGGCACTAGAAAGCCTGTACGGAACAGTTCTATGGAAATCTCTGTCACTGCTACGAAAGATGGAGATGTCGAACCCTGCACCAGCTTATAAAATCTTAAAATCTGAAGGAATACATCAACATAAGGGGCTGCTCTTAAGATGGTCTGAGAAAGTGAAAGCCATCTTGCACAGTGCAAATATTTCAATGGAAACCCTGATGAATCGCCCACAGAACGCGAGAATAAAATGAAAAGAATGGCTATGGATAGACAACGTGAACAAACTCGAAACAATGCCGACAGCATTGAATCTTGGGCCAACAAAGAATAAAGTGGACAATATGCCAAACTATCTGTGTCAATTTCCATCGAGATATCACAGATATAAATTTCTTAGACTCAGATTAAATCTGCTGAAAACTAACCACATGCAGGTGACGAGAAAAATGAAACCAGATACTGAAGAAGCCTGTCGGCACTGCAATCTCTTTGCAGAGTCACTAAAACATCTGATAATTGAATGTGTGGCCCTAAACAAGTTGCGTTCCATCCATTTGAGCAAATTTAAGCCAGTAAACGAAGAGATGGAAGATCTGTGGTTTCGGATACTGAGTGGAAGCTCGACACATCTTACCTGTTCAGTGATAAACTTTCTAGACAGAGTCCTAATCTGAAAACACATGAACTAAACTGTCAATGGAAAGCGTCACTAACGATCTTAGGATAAGTTGTAATAAAAGTTTTTGTAAAAACTAGATGTTACAAATAAAATAAAAAAATAAAAATAAAAAAAAAAATAATAAAATTGTATCTCCCCTAAACTGATATGATCATATGAGGATTATAGTGAGAGAATTGGAAGGCTCTGCGAAAATTCCTTGACCATGCTATTATTAGAATAGACAGAACAATGTTTCTGCTCTCAGTGATCATATATTACAGTACCTCGTATTATTTTCACAACGAAAGTGATACAACATCCATCGTGATTGACCAAATTGATAAGAACTACTGTAAAACATAATTAGTAACCAGTAGCAAATAAGTAAACACGTATCTCCTGGCAACCAGTGACGTGTATGAAGTGTATAAAGAGTGACACAACATAGACAGGGTATGGTCTGAGAGGGCAAGGCCCATCCAAAATATGTAAATGTTTAATCAGCATCCCTGCGGGCATTTACAGATGTTAATGTCACTGTGGTGGGTCCAGCTACATTAGCTTCTGGCCCCACGTGTTAGCCAATCCTGTCAATGCCTCTACATAACGTTCCACCACACTTTTTCGGCTCATGCTTGAAACACTGCAAACACTTTTTCGTCACAATCATGATGTCACTAACGTCCCAAATCTCGGGAAGGAAAATAGAAAAACGAAATTCCTTGCAAACCATCTTGTATCCAGAGATGGACACAGCATAAACGTTGCAGCGCACATTGTTGGGTCTCGTCTGAGGCAATGTAAAAGCTTCGTGTCACTATCATGACGTCATTAACGTCCTCGTAGCACATACTCCGGGTGCATAAGAATAGAAACACAAAATGGCACCTTTGGTTAAACACTCGTAATGTCGTTAAGCCGAACACGGCCATCTGGATTCAAGACAACCTTATATATGTTTGGTAAGTTCTTCAGTACACATTAATTATTGAGGTGTTTAGCATTGCGGGCCCGACCTCTAGGTGCCCAATTATGTGCTCAATTGGTGAATCTGTTTCTTTTCTTTATGGGTCATTTATAGAATGAAAAGATGCCAGACAAAAGTGAGCAGGCAGATAACATAAGCCATAGAGACACAAGCGCTTCAACCATAAAATGTCATGGAACACCGCAAAATCAAATAATGGAATGAATATATTTGTCTTTGTATTAACTAGTTCTCATTTTAATATTTGAACATCTGTCCTTTGATGCAATTGTTACTCTTAGTTTTGAGAAAGAGCAGTAAGATCGAAACTTTTGTTGGCTGCAAAGAGCTAGAATGCACATGTTGATGTGCTCTTTTACTTCCTGACTGTAACATGAGATGCATGTAACAGAAAGACCGTACATGAATTACAATGCCTTATCATCAGAATGTGGTCTCTATACTAACTATACATCAAGAAGATAACTGACAATTGCTCTTTGAATGAGAACATAATTATACATTGTTTCTGTGATTGTGCTACTGTAAAACTCCTTTTGCACTGATTGATGTGGCTGACGGCAGAGCCACTATTTTACGACAGAACACACTGCACCCAGTACATCAAATAATATATGAAGCACAGTTAAAATTGCACCATGTTGGCCTAAACCAGTTGACTATAGTTGGCAACACTGAAAGCCACACTGAGGAACCGTTTCTTATATGTAGCTGCCTGTTTATCACCGCATAAGGCCAGTAAAATCAGTTTCGAATCAGCAGGAATATTCCCTTTAAGGACTTTTGTGAAGAGGGGTACGATTTTATTCTAGAATGCCTCTATCGCTCAGAAATTGCAGACTGGTTGCATGAATATGCCCGATACTGTTTACAGCAGAGACATTAAGGGTTATGGTAATGGCCCCATTCATGGAGTTTGTCTCCGGCGTAGTATTCTCCATGTAAGTATTTTAGTCGTGTTAGTTGCTATTAAGCTGTGATGATGTATTCCCTAGCGTGTGTCAGTGCCTCCACTCATTCCTTCGAATAAAGCGGGCCCAGGTCTCTGACCCATTTATCCTTCACCTTCGGCTTGAACCGTGTAGTAAATGACATGATTGCTTGGTATAATGTTGAAATAGCCTTATGTGATATTCTATCCATGTATTTATTTTTACATTTATAAAGCCACAAAACCCACAGCCATTAAGGAACTGGTTGCAGTGGCGGGTAAGAGAGTTGATGGAGAGGGGCGGGGAGAGAAAATGGGGAGGGAGTAGAAAGGCAAGCGAGGAAGTCAAGTTCATAGAGTCATAGTGGAACAGTCTGGTTTTTAGTTGTTTCCTTAAGGGTCAATAAGAAATGTCTGCCATGGCATTCGTCATCAGAAGTGATTGGGCCTGTAATGCCCCCATGTCTGATATTTGTGCTTTCAGTGCGTGTGTCAACTGAATATATCTAAACTGTTCCGTCAATGGAAATGTGTGCCTCTGTGCTAGTCTTGCAAAGGGGATTATCTGTTGTAACAAATCTGATGATGTCGGCCCTTCTACCCTAGTGGGTGGGGGCTTTCCCATGGTGCCAGTGTGCTGCATCCAGAGTACAATAGTCCCTATGGGGGTGGTGCACCAAGGGAAGACCACATGGGAGAGGAAGCCCCTTATGGGATTAGGGATGACCATTCCCAGATAACTTCTTTTTCTACCTCTTTAGTAGACCCACCCTCCATCCCCAAGCAAAACCCTCCTTCCCTGTTCCTGGACAGTGCTAATATCTGCTTTTGTGAGGCCAACCTACCTGATATATTAGAGGTGACTAGCTGCCCTGGAAATACCAACTGTTTCTGATATAGCTCTATTATAAGTACTGTGAAGAAGAAGATGATCAGGAGTTCGATGATCACTCCAAAGAACCATCGTGAACAATCTAGACCCTCGTCGTATTTGATTGGCCCAGAGAAATATAAAACTGCAGAGATAAAATAAAATGGTGAGAGCCACCCTCCAGTGAAGAAGCCCAGGAGACGCCGACCCAGCAAACAGGGGACCGCAGCAAGAGACGCAGAGTACGGGGGTAAACAGGAGCAAGAAAGTAGTGAGAGGAGGAGGAGCTCCTTTGCACACTGCCTGAACAAACAGGGCATCCCCAAGTCTGGCAAGCTGATGGAAAACAAAGCCCCATCCGGAGAAGGCAGAAGCGACTGTCGAACACAGATCGATAAGTGCTGCTGCCTTGCAGACACACGGCACCGAAACAGGCATGCAGAGTGAGGGATGTTGGAGGTCCGCGATGTATCGGGGAGCAACTGCAGAACAAGAATAAGAGGCTCTGGGAACCTGAAAGAAACAGAGATGGTGCAGAAGGGATCATTTGCTTGGCAGGAGAGTAGCCCGAGCTATTGCAAAAGCACAGTGCAAGTCTGGGAACTGCACCCACATGAGACACGATAATAATATGGTCTGGTATCCTGAAATAAGCAGACACTGTGCAGAAGGGAGCATTTGCTTGGCAGGAGAGTAAACCAAGCTATTACAATAGAACAGTGCAAGTCTGGGACCTGCCCCCACATAAGAACAAGAGAATAAGAGGGTCTGAGACTTTGAAAGAAGCCAAGACAGAACAGAAGGGAACACATGATTGGCAGGAGGATAAACAAAGCTATTGCAACAGCACAGTGCAAGTCTTGGACACACAACCATATGAAAGGAAGCAACTAGAAGGCTCTGGGACCCTGAATGAAGCAAAAGCAACACAGAAGGGCTTATATGATTGGCAGGAGAGCAAACCAAGTCATTGCAACAGAACATTGCAAGTCTGGGACAGGCACCCATATAAGAGCTGAAGAATAAGAGGGTCTGGGACCCTGAGAGAAACAGAGATAGCCTACAAGATGGCATATACTTGGCAGGAGAGTAAACCAAGATATTGCAATCACACATTGTGCGTCTGGGACTCACACCCACATAAGAATTTAAGAATAAGAGGGTCAGGGAACCTGAAAATAAAAGAGAATGATCAGAAGAAAGCCCATACTTGGTAGGAAAGTATGCCAAGCCAGTATAATAAAAAACTGCAAGCCTGGGACTGGCACCCTTATACAAATATAATAGTACAGTGACATTTACCTAAGAAGCTACTGTGTCAGGAGCCCAAAGAAAGGAAAGTAGAACCAGAAGGAATCCATGGGTAGGGAGTAAAACCCTAATCCTTGGAGTTATACATTTTAGAAGATGTATTTTGTCATTTTGATAACCCGAGACATTGTGAACTTTTTTGTTGGAAAGAGTTGTCATGAACACTTAACTTTGGAAGAGATCATCCTTGAACAGTTGATTTGGGATGTTAGTGTTAGGGACAGAAGAATCATTTTTAGGACACAAAGGTAACAGACTCTTTATTTGTCATGCTGACATATTCGCTAGTTCTCTTTGAGGCAGGGAAACCCTCTTAGCTTTAGGGACAGAGAGGCATTGTTTCCAACCCTTTACTGGTTTCTGTCCGAGCCTTACTCCTGCACCCTTACACTGTCCATCCTGTATAATGTATTTTAACGTTTTTATTTTCCACTCTGCCTATCCCTTACCAATGCCGGTTTTCTCGACTTCTCCTACTGTCTTGTCATTCCACAACAATGTATCCAGAATACATATCCTGGCCCAGCCCATATTTTTCAGAACCATTATTTTTAAGCCACTTATTTGAATCAGCGTTCTAGCTCGAGTGATATGTTCAAGATCGGCTGATCTGTAAAGCCTTTCATAATATTGTGCAAAAGTTTCCACTACATCCCTTGGCCTGGAGATGCTTTCCCCCAATGTCGTCCATAATTGTACGAGTGTGGCTGGAAGCTTCATCTCTACATTCTAACCAGGCAAACATCTTTCCCGCCTTGTCTCTCACTTAATAGATTTGTCCCAGAGTGTTCCAGTAAGCCTGTTTGGTGCTATCATTATAACAGTTACAGTATTTTTCCCACACTAGCTTCCAGGCCCACAGAGGCCTTGGGAGTGGGTTTGCAAGGAATACCCTTTCTTTAGTTTCCATCTTTTAATACATTTCTAATTTCTTTTGTGTATGGTGGCTAGTGTCAATATTGGCGGCTGCCCAAGTAGAACTGTCTTGTATCCTTACCGTAGTACCCTTGAGTCAGTTACAGATGTTGTGTTTAATTCGTAGTATTCTGAAGTTTTAGATTGAAGGGCTTCATTCATTTCTGATACGTTTGGTAGTATGAGATTGGTCTCCAATCACGTCTCAAACTAGAAACTCTCCTACATATAGTAAACAACAGTGGGGAGTGGTTCGAGATTCCTTGGGCCAAAAACAAAATGCCCATTAACCTGTGTGTTGTGCTATTGGGTGTGGAAAAATAGTCCAGGAGGGACATTGACAGTTGTCTGCCAGAGTGGAAGGAACCTGGGTGGGGTTCGCATCCCTCCATATGTCCTCTAGGCCCACCACCTGAATACAAGTGGATAATTCTGTTTGCCTTCCACTCGCTCCTGTGTTCTTGTTGAAGCAGATTTGTGTACGGTCAATAACCCATACATCCACTGGTTGTGTGGTCATTATCTCTTGTACCTAATGTAGTATGCTCAACTGAAAGGTGGGGGATTAAATATTAAGGAGACACCACATGTCTTCATCCACTCAGCCGCAAGTCATGAGCAAGTCCATTCCCTGATGGGGATGTTTCAGTCTTTGCAGTGATCAGCACAGGAGTTACCACTGCCTGACCGTGCTGAGTGTAGATGCCTGGATGCCCTCACCTCCACGCTGCCTTTCCTGCTGCACACCTGGCCGCTTCACCGCCGTCCTCTGTGGTCACACCAGCACTGCATGCCACTCTGGGCTCACCAGATCTTAGTTGCCACCCTGTGTCTTCAGGTCTCCACTTTAGGATTAGCAAGATGGTCCTCTCCACTGCAGTGTGTTGAGCTGCGAGCCAACTTTTTCCAGTGCCACCATCACTCTTTGGACTGTGCCTAGCTCAATGTTCCCTCACCTCCACAGGACTTCTGATGATCTGCAAGGTGGGATTTACTGGATCTACCTGGCATGGAAGGCCCATCGACCCCCCTATTGACAAACAATGAGAGTGTATTATCTTTAATGTTTTAGGATACATTGGGTGCAATAAAGAGTGATTGCAAAGTGCTCCCTGCTGTCACCCAGCTTAACTACCTCTTGACTAATTATTTCCCACTGAATTTTAAGGGTGTTGTTTAGCAATTGTTAATAACAAATTAAGTGATACATTTTGTTATTTTGATACCGTGACTGATGCCATACGCGATGTTATTATTGTGCACTAAGATAGGTACCATGGGGATTCTATTGTCAGACTGTGGGCTATGGGATTTGTCTTACGGCTAGTGGATGCTTCTCCAGGGGCATGGGCTTTGACCATACAACAAAGATATGTCCTGGTGTAGAGAATGGGACATGCTTTTGGCATCTACGAATCCCAGAACAACTTGTGGTGTTGGGTGATTTTTCAACCAATCACGAACCTCGGATCTCAGATTCAATTATCAGATCACTCTTCTAGTTTGTCAAGTCATTTAGAGCCCTCTCAGGAAGATTTGTCATTTTGTTTGCATTGTTTGTCCAATCAGAGCCCTAGAATGTTCCAAAGCACGTCTGACCATCTATAGAATGCCCGTTTCTCTTCATGTCTCTCTGTGGTTTTTTGATTCTCGTGAAAGAAAGGGCACAAAGAGCAGGCTCACACTTCGATGGTGACTTGAGGTTTTTGGAGTCTTGTTGCGGGTATTTGATGAGAATCTATGGGTTATAACAATTTGGTGTTGAATCTTTGTTTACTTTCTTTGTCTTCACTGTTATTTGCAGGGCATGTTTGGTCCCCTTTAATTAGTGTCTTCTCAGTGTATTCATAGTGTAAGGTTTCACTGTATTGAAAAAGATGAAAACACACTTTTTATTTTTCTATTTTGACATTTCCCTTTTTGTTTCTATTTCAATATTTAAAAAATGAAAATAAATGTTTCCTGACCCCGTCCGCAAAACCACATATAAAAAAACAAAAATGATGGTTTAGCCTCTACAGTGTCCCCTTGCATGTTTTTCTCATTACCCCAGCTGATGTTTGTTGTTTGTATAGGGCAAGTATAATAGTTATTAGTATGTATTTACTTGTTGTATTGGGACTGTGCTTTGGTTCTTGGGGCTGATTTAGTGTTCCATAATTTTGTTTTGTCCATAGGTGCTTACACAAGGTTCTCACTCAACTTTGCCAATTGTTATTTGTGCTTCTCATAAAACATATACAACTCTGGGAAGAAGAAGGAAAGATGATTGCAAGTGAGGCAGAGGATATCAATTCCTTCTCAGAGGTGTGAGATAATCATCTGAATATGGATAAGGAGTGGGAAAACCATGTGATATTTGTGGGGCCTGGTTCATGGGACTGAGCCAGGCAGTATCGCTGATGCTATGAAATGGCAGTGAAAGCTGAGGCATTAGGGGCGTTGAGGGAAGAAGTGGGGGATGAGGCATGGCCATCAGAGGAGGCCCAAACTAGTATTATTGATGCAGGGTTGACAGGGCCTCTTCTGAAACCCCAATCCACCCCATGGAGGCAGTGGAGGTAAGGTTTCTAATTAATGTCCAGAGTCGGGGTGATTTGAGGAAAAGAAAAGCATGTTCCTTATGTGTACGGTGCAGTCTGCCGCAATGTGCACCCTGCAGGGCAAGTGTGGTGATGTTTACTGTCCCGCGGGTCCCCTAGAGGAAGATCACATCGCCATTCTGCAACCTGCTGCTGAGGATGAGAGGTCGAGCCATACAGAGGACACCCCTAGAGTGAGAAACAGCTTGCATAGGTGTCACATCAGCTGGTGTAGATAAATGAGGGGAACGCAAATGGAGGAAGTGGAAGAGAAGCCTCTTTCTGATCCTGCCATGCTGGAGGTGGGCCTACCAGTTACAGGGGCAGCGATAGAGAGTGGTGACCTATACCACCTAACACAGCTCCGATGTCCTTGAGTGTGGGACTAATTTGACCTGCCATAAGAGAATAAAGTCAGTGGGAAGGATCCTAAGTGAGAGCCATTGAAAGTGAGTCAATCAATGGCAGAAAGGTAGAAGCAAGGGTTGTGCCCTAGGGAGGACAGTAATGAGGAAATGTGTTCAGAGGTGGCACAAAAATGCCTACTTGGTGAGCAAATCATCTGCTTCTGTGATAGCCATGGGTTTGCCAGCATTTCTCCCTGCAGTGGTGGTTAGGGGGAGCTAGGTCCAAGCATATCCCACAGTTACAGTGCAGCACAACTGTGACATCAGACAGGCAATGGCATAATACCTGCACAGGTCCATCCTTCCCAATCAGTGTCAGTGTCAATGGCAATTGTGGCCTGCAGCAGGAAACAGTTGTTGGTGCCACTGACACTGACAAGTGATGCTGGGGCATGCATTACCAGAAGCATCCATATTTGGGCAGGGCTACAATATTATTCGCAGGGACACCGACTTCCATTATTGCAACCAGTCTATTAGCAGGAGGGATCCAAACAGCAGAGTGGGGTCGGCCAATCTGGGGAGGCACATGACGCTTCACCACCTTCAGATCCAGCACATCATTTGGCATGGGGAAGAAATGAGCCAGTCATGTGGGAGCGATTGTCATCACAGGGTGACTTCCCTCGTGCACACAGGCAGCAGTATGTGGGAAAGGTTGAAAACATTAGAAAATGCTCCGTAGTTGAGCTTGATAACTTTAGTTTATGAATACACCCTGTGACAAAAACCCAAGAAATGTTGTGGGCAACTTTGCCCTGTGAAAAACATGAAAGAACAGAGAACCTTAGTGGGTGGCTGTGTTAAATCCTGATTACCTTAAGTGATGTGCAATGTGAAAACCAATAAGAATGGTAGTGGTAGGCTGTCCTCTGTGAAAAGAATCAAGAAACTTAAATGGTGCTGCACCCTGTGGGGGAAAGGGAGAACCTTATTGGATTGCTGTGCCCTATGGAGAAAAAAAAAACAAAACAAAAAAACAAGTGAATATTAGTTGGTGGCTGTGCCTTGTGCAAAAACCCAAGAAAATTAGTGATTTGTAACTGGTTGTACCAGCCTTAAGTGGTGGATGTGCCCTATGTGAGAACCTAATTAGCTCTGTCCAGCAGGAGAACCCGAGAACCTTAGTGGGCGTTTGTGCACAGGGAAAAAAAACCTGAGGACCTTAAAGTATGACTTTACCTTAGGAAACTTAAAGAGTGACTTCATCCTGAAGAAAACCTAACCTCCATATTGTGTGTTTGTACATCTGATAATGTTAGTTGAAGGCTGCACCCTGTGAATAAACCAATAAACAAAATGGATGATTGTTCAGAACTTTAGGGCTGAGCCCTGTGGGAGATACTATGAAACTTAGTGGGTATCTACTCCCTATAATAACACATGTGGGAGAAGATTTAAAAATGTTCCAAGTGGTATAAATATCACAAAACAAGACAGGGATTACACATAATGTAATGATAAGCAACAATGTGTCTAAGACAGCAAATGACTTGCCCCATCACATTGTTGTTTTCCTGCACATGTGGAGTTTGTGCCTGGCTGCTGACCATTCCATTAGGTGGGTACACTTTCTGTGGATTACTGCACCTCCAGGGGAATTATTGAACCTGAAAAATCGAAATTGGAAAAAAGAGAAGAAAAAGAAAAACATGAAATTTGAATAAAATTGTTGGCAAGGACTGTTTTATTTGGCATTTTCATTGTGCTGCCATTGTCTGAGCTTTTTAATACCTGGAGCTACCTTGCTATTTTCAAAGCACAAGTGTTTCGCCACTATTGCCTGCTTATTTGACTGTTTTTTGGCCCATCCAAGATGGTCGCCGTGGTTTTCTTTTTTTTGTAGGCAGGCTGTACTGAACCACCTCTCCCTGTGCTGCACTCCCATTGGTTGCTGAGTGTTTTCTTCCATCCAATCAGGGACCAGCAGGATTCAGCCGGCCCTCTCGGCAAAGGGCCACTTCTAAGGCCCCTGTCTGCTCCCTGTCCACTTCCAGAACGCTAATTGGGGACCTCAATGCACCTTAACCACAATGATGCTGCCACCTCACTCCTCTAAGAAATCTGGACTGCCTTGACTTTGCCTCATCCAGAACTATGGGTTAGTTCCCTCCTTATGGATTCACTCCTACTGCCTTTGACTATCACTGTTCTGTCTGCTTGTTACTCCAATGTTGTCATCCTGATGCACAGTGCTTCCTAAAACCCTTTGCTAACATCCGATTTCAAGATTGAAAAGTCAACTCTTGCTGCCTGTGCTTTGCTCTAAAAAGTCAAATCTTGCTGTTTTTGCTGTGTGCTAAAAAGTCAAATCTCCATGTTCTTGCTTTGTTCTACAAAGTCAAATCTTGCTGTTTTTGCTTTGTGATAAAAAGTAAAATCTTGCTGTATTTGCTTTGTGCTAAAAAGTCAAATCTTGCTGCCCATTGCGAAATTCTCTGTATTTTGCTTGTATATAGTTTCTTCTCTGAAACCTGCCAACCCAGTGACCTCACCACTCTCTTTTGTCCCACACCTACCTGCCTTAGCCCCCCAGTATCTCCATCCTCTCCTCACTTCCACCCAATTGGCGCTTTATGTTTATCCGATCTTTTCCAACTGCTTCTCCATTGACTATCCTTCCTTTCTCACTAAGTCTGGTAGGAAGAAGTTCAAAAAGGATATCTTGGCCTCTAACCCTGGTCTTCCTGTCACCGACACCTACTCCAGTGCTTCCGCCAGACAGACCCTCACCGACATTCTCTTTGCCGTTCCTTCACCAGATCTATGGACTCCTCATATGGTCTCTGTGCTCTGCCCTATCTCCTCCTCTCCCATTAATGGTGGCACTCGCTGTGAAGTTCTCATGGCCTCCTTTGACTCCTCTAAAGTCATCATTAATATCTACCTAAATGGCACTGTCATGGTCCAAGGCCCTCAGGCCAATCTCCTCCCCTTTGATAGGGGCTTCCCTCACCTCATCAATTTCCTCTCATCTCCTGCTGGCCCCTCCAATCCCCCTTGGCTACCTTGCCCTCTCTCTCCTCCTCCTCCTCCTCCTCCTCTGCCCCTCTTAGGGCTCTTTCTCCTCCACAGGGCGTACCTCTGATCTGTACCCTTTCCTGGAAGGTCTTTAAGGCTGGCAACCTTCTTCATATTGCCACTCTCAACTCTTGCGCTGCTGTCAAACACTCCTCTGACATCTACCACCTCCTTGAAGAACTAGACCTTGATGTCCTTGGTCTTACTGAGACATGTTTCACGGCCAGCTCTGTCACAAGCTTTGACACTCTCCTCCCTGATGGCTACAAGATCTTCTCAGCACCCAGATCCTCCCGGTCCGGTGGGGGGTAGCCCTGATCTTTCCTGAGTGGATTGCTGCCTCTATCATTCCCACTCAGACCTACTCCTCTTTTGAAAGCCTTGTCTGTAGGCTTTCTCTCTCGCCTACCCATTCTCTTATTGTGGTTACCATCTACCGGCCTCCTGGTCAAATCACCTAATTTCTCTCTGAGTGGGCAGACCTCGCCTCCTCCCTCCTGGCCTCTACCACTCAACTCCTCCTCCTCAGTGACCTCAATATACATTTAGACTCTCCTTGCTCCTCCTCTGTACTCTTACATGACCTCTGCTACTCCCTCTCCCTGTCCATCCTCCCCTCTGGCCCGACTCACTCTGCAGGGCACACATTCGATGTTTTGATCTCCTCTGACCTCCCCCTCTCAATTCCTCTGACCACTCCTCACTCCTGGAGTGATCACTCCCTCCTCTCTTCTCATCTCTCCTTCTCTTCCCACCAAGCCAAGCCTACCCCAACACTGCCACTTACATTCTTGGACATCCAACCCATGAAGCGTGTGTCAGCTGAGGCTTTTGTCACCACTTTCTCTCCCCCCCTCCACCGTTGGCTGTCTCACATCCTGCAACAGCCCTGTCTCTCCTCTACTCTTCAATTTCTGATACGCTAGATGGTCTTGCCCCTGTCATGAGGATCTGTTTGAAGTCCAAAGCCAAGTGCAATTCCTGGTATGACTCTGATCTAGGTACACTTAAATGTAAGTGTAGGGCGGCTGGGAGGAAATGGAGGACTTCCTGTTCATCCTCTGATAAACTGGCCTGTCACCTGCTACAAAGGCAATACCGACTCTCTGTCCTCACCAAGCAGAGAGTCTACATTCAAGCTTGTGTCTCTGCGGCATCTAAAAACTAGGCTGAACTCTTTAAAATCTGCAAGGAGCTGGCCAACCCTGCTGCAGTCTCTATCCCTCAGTTGCCTCCCAGGCTCTTTGGAAAGCCCTTGTCTCTCACTTCCTTTCAAAAACCCAGGACATCTTGTCCAGCCTCTCCACCCACACCCCTACAAACCCCTCTCCATCTGTGCTTGCTGACCCTACTTTAGCCACCCCCCACTTCCTTCTCGTCCTTTCCTCTTTTGTACCCTGACAAGCTCACTAGACAAGTCTGATCTATGAAAGCCTTGTCAAAACAGATTCATCCCTGTTCCTCTAAAACCATCAAGGACCACACTGACACCCTCGCTCCAGCCCTTGCTGATTTTTGCAACCACTCCTTTGCCTCGGGATCCTTCCCCTCCCCTCTGAAGCACTCATTTGAGCATCCTCTTCTCAAGAATCTCACATCTGATCCTTCTTGTCCATCTAACTATTGCCCAATTTCCAATACTCCCTTTCTGGGCAAATTCCTGGAAAAGTTGGCCATATCTCAGCTTAACCTTCATTCCAATTCTGTTGGCTGTCTCCATGACAACCAGTCTGGCCTCAGAGCTGCCCGTAGCACGGAAACTGCTCTTCTGAACATCCATGAAGATCTGCTCTCCAACCTTGACTATAACATTCGCTCTGTACTCATCCTCCTCGATCTCTCTTCTGCCTTCGACACGGTCAACCATTCCATCCTGCTCAACCGTCTCCATGAAAACCTGGGAATCACTGATCATGCTCGGGCCTGGATGACCTCTTTCCTCTCAGATCCACCCTCCCAGGTCCAACTTGGTTCCTTCCTTTCATCTATCTTCCTCTCTACCTGTGGTGTTCCCCAGGGGTCTATCCCCTCACCCTGGCTTTTCAACCAATACCTGGCAACTCTCGTCCACTGCATTGCCAATTTCTGCTCAAATTTCCAGTGTTAGGCTGATGACACTCAACTCATTTTCAGGCTGCCCTCTGCCACCTCCTCTCCTTCTCTCATCTCTGATTGCCTAACTGCCATCCAAGATTGGTGTGCCGCCAATGATATTTGTCTGAATGCCAGCAAGACAGAGATCCTCCTCATCGGCACACCTTCACCATCCTTTCCCCTCACTCTCTGGCCGGCCTCCCTTGGCCCTCCTCCTAGCCCCACCTGCAAGGCTGAGAACCTCAGGGTCATCTTTGACTCCACCCTTTCCTTCTCCGCCCACATCTCTGAGGTCTCTAAAAAGTCAAATTTGCTACGGCACCTCCTCAGAGGTACTCTGCCTTTCCTCTCCTTCCCCCAGAAGCTCAAGGTATCCCAAGCTCTGGTTCTCTCTAGCTTGGACTATTGTAACAGCCTCTCTCTAGCTTTACCTGCCTCTGCAACTAATCCAGAACAGGACTGCAAGACTTGTCCTTGGCCTCAAGCCCTGGGATCGTATCTCTCCAGCTCTGAAATCTTACCATTGGCTCCCAGTGGATGCAAGGATTAAATTCAAAACCCTTTGCATTGTCCACAAGGCTTTCTGGTGCCTGCGTCCAAAATATTTTCAGCTATCCCTCTGCAAATACCTCCCCTCTTGAGCTCTTCACTCCTCTACCTCCAACTCCCTCAGGGTCAGTCGTTTTTCAAAGAAACAAACTGGGGGTAGATCTTTGTCTTCGGCTGGGGCCTCCCTCTGGAACAGCCTCCCTGCCACTATAAAACTTGAGGAGAACCATTTCCGGTTCTGGAAGCATCTCAAGACCGTCCTCTTTTCTTCTGTCTTCGCTCCCCCTCTCCCCTGCTGATCTGTTCTCTCTTGGCACCGTGCACCTGGCCAACCTCTGTCCTCCGGGGCCAGGTACCTGCTCACCCTGCCACCTTTCTGCACTGCCTCCGGGCCACCCCTTGCACTGGGGTCTGTATCTGTATCCATACAGTCCCCCCTTTTTCTTCCTGCACTTATCAGACCTACCCTGTCTGCCGCCTTAAACCTAGCACTTGCACATTGGTGGCTGCACTACCACTGTTGGTTGCCTTTATTATTTATTTATTGCTATTTATCTGTTTCTCCTCTGCTTCACACTTTCCACTTCTCCCCCTTCCATGCACTTTTCCCCTCCCCCTCTCCCATGCACTTGCACGTTCTCAATGTCACTGGGCCTAATAAGATCGCTGTTTTGATCTCCCCTGTTCCCCTCCCTTGCCTTGTTGCGCTCTGAAACACTTGTGTTTGAGCGCGATAGAAATAAAATATCAATATCAATTCACTTATCCAGTCATATGTTTCCCAACCCATACACACCATAAAACAATTATTTTCCACTGTTCAGTGTCCAACACTTACCGAGTAACAAATCATTGCTATCGTCTGAGCTGGTGTGTTGGCTGTGGGTAGATGTCGTTCCATGATTTTCCACAATTAAAAGACTGTTCATTTTTTTTTTATTTCTATTGCCCCACATGCAACACTACAAGCCTTCTTCTGAGATTCAAGCCAGAGAGCCAGGATACCCTACAAAGTATCTCACACTTCATTCTGGTGGGGGCAGTTTAGCAATTCAACAATTAAGCATGAACTCGCAACAACTGTTGCCGGGCAGACAGACATATAGCTGTATGAGTAGTGTAAAAGGGTCATCATCACATCCCTCAAGTGCTAGTAGATAGATATCAAGCATCTGTGTGGTTGATGGTTCACTGTTACTGGCCTCTCTGTATTTAGGTAGGCTGCACCAGCACTGTTAACTAACGGTTCAACAGGTGTCAGTGATATACTGCAGTCAGTTTTGAGCTTTTCATTTCCAATGTACTAGGCAAATTATAGGTTAGATGGTGTTTCTAACAGTGTTCTTTCTTAGTTGGTGTTCCAAGTCGGGGAGCAAAGCACCCTTGCACATTGTTATGGTGTCTCTTCCAGGTGATATCAACATGTAGGCTAAAAGCAGCAACTCTTTCTTTCAAGCATGGGTAGAGGAGGAACACAGGTTTTCAATATTACCTTTAAACCCAACTACCGTTTAATCATCACACACGTTTAAAACAGGTCCTTCGCCTGCTGTGCAGTATCAACTTCAGCTGCTATGGTACAGGCATTCAACATGTTTCGTAGACTGAGATCAAACAAGTACAACACAGGGAGAATTTAACTTGTGGAATCATTATGATGACTAACTCATTTGCTGGCCTCCTCAAAAGGCTCTAGCATGGCAAGACAATATACAGCAGCTGCCACTGACACCGTGCTTATTTGTTTTTTGTATTTGTGATCCTGGTTGTTCTAAGACAACCATGTACAAAAACTAACACAAATATCATAGACATCCTTAACAAGTTCATCACGATAGTCAAAATGTGTGCAAACTAAAACTATAAATATCTTGACAACTTCATTACGTTAGTCAACTATTATCTGGGGGAGTGTGTGTCTCATACACAGGTTGCCCTCAGGTATCTCTCGCTCCTCGCACTCCTCTTTCAGGTGTCACTAAATTGCTTGTCCACTCACCTCAAGAGACAGACACTGGCTGGTGTGGTACCCAACTCCCTTAATATCTATTCACTTTAACAGACAATTTGTGATGTGTCTCCTACCTCCTAGAACTCTACTGCTCACCCCCATCAAAATCAGTTGAGGATGACTCTCCTGTAAGGTGCTCTCAGGGATTTCTTGCTGCTCCCCCTCGTATTACCTACCAGATGTTAATCAATGGCACATGTTGCAAAAAGAGAGAGGGCCAATGACTGCTGTATCACATATCTGCCACACTCTCTGCTGCTCTCCCCCATAAAAACCATGTCCATGTGTCACTCCCACAAGCTGCTTTCAGGGATCCCATCTCTTTCAGCTCCTCCCCCATGTGTCCCACAATGTCACATGTCTTCCCACTTTCCTCAATAGATGGACACTGATTGCTGTGTCTCCAGCCTCTGTGGTCACACCAGCACTGCATGCCACTCTGGGCTCACCAGATCTTAGTTGCCACCCTGTGTCTTCAGGTCTCCACTTTAGGATTAGCAAGATGGTCCTCTCCACTGCAGTGTGTTGAGCTGCGAGCCAACTTTTTCCGGTGCCACCATCACTCTTTGGACTGTGCCTAGCTCAATGTTCCCTCACCTCCACAGGACTTCTGATGATCTGCAAGGAGGGATTTACTGGATCTACCTGGCATGGAAGGCCCATCGATCCCCCTATTGACAAACAATGAGAGTGTATTATCTTTAATGTTTTAGGATACATTGGGTGCAATAAAGAGTGATTGCAAAGTGCTCCCTGCTGTCTCCCAGCTTAACTACCTCTTGACTAATTATTTCCCACTGAATTTCAAGGGTGTTGTTTAGCAATTGATAATAACAAATGAAGTGATACATTTTGTTATTTTGATACCATGACTGATGCCATACGCGATGTTATTATTGTGCACTAAGATAGGTACCATGGGGATTCTATTGTCAGACTGTGGGCTATGGGATTTGTCTTACGGCTAGTGGATGCTTCTCCAGGGGCATGGGCTTTGACCATACAACAAAGATATGTCCTGGTGTAGAGAATGGGACATGCTTTTGGCATGTACGAATCCCAAAACAACTTGCAGTGTTGGGTGATTTTTCAACCAATCACGAACCTCGGATCTCAGATTTAATTATCAGATCACTCTTCTAGTTTGTCAAGTCATTCAGAGCCCTCTCAGGAAGATGTGTCATTTTGTTTGCATTGTTTGTCCAATCAGAGCCCTAGAATGTTCCAAAGCACGTCTGACCATCTATAGAATGCCCGTTTCTCTTCATGTCTCTCTGTGGTTTTTTGAAAGAAAGGGCACAAAGAGCAGGCTCACACTTCGATGGTGACTTGAGGTTTTTGGAGTCTTGTTGCGGGTATTTGATGAGAATCTATGGGTTATAACAATTTGGTGTTGGACCTTTGTTTACTTTCTTTGTCTTCACTGTTATTTGCAGGGCATATTTGGTCCCCTTTAATTAGTGTCTTCTCAGTGTATTCATAGTGTAAGGTTTCACTGTATTGAAAAAGATGAAAACACACTTTTTATTTTTCTATTTTGACATTTCCCTTTTTGTTTCTATTTCAATATTTAAAAAATGAAAATAAATGTTTCCTGACCCCGTCCGCAAAACCACATATAAAAAAACAAAAATGATGGTTTAGCCTCTACAGTGTCCCCTTGCATGTTTTTCTCATTACCCCAGCTGATGTTTGTTGTTTGTATAGGGCAAGTATAATAGTTATTAGTATGTATTTACTTGTTGTATTGGGACTGTGCTTTGGTTCTTGGGGCTGATTTAGTGTTCCATAATTTTGTTTTGTCCATAGGTGCTTACACAAGGTTCTCACTCAACTTTGCCAATTGTTATTTGTGCTTCTCATAAAACATATACAACTCTGGGAAGAAGAAGGAAAGATGATTGCAAGTGAGGCAGAGGATATCAATTCCTTCTCAGAGGTGTGAGATAATCATATGAATATGGATAAGGAGTGGGAAAACCCTGTGATATTTGTGGGGCCTGGTTCATGGCACTGAGCCAGGCAGTATCGCTGATGCTATGAAATGGCAGTGAAAGCTGAGGCATTAGGGGCGTTGAGGGAAGAAGTGGGGGATTAGGCATGGTCATCAGAGGAGGCCCAAACTAGTATTATTGATGCAGGGTTGACAGGGCCTCTTCTGAAACCCCAATCCACCCCATGGAGGCAGTGGAGGTAAGATTTGAGGAAAAGAAAAGCTTGTTCCTTATGTGTACGGTGCAGTCTGCCGCAATGTGCACCCTGCAGGGCAAGTGTGGTATGATATGATATGATATGGCATTTGTAACGCGCCTATACACAGGTGTTTCAAGGCGCGACGAGGCAGGGAGGGGAGGAACAAGGGGAGACAGACAACGATCCTACTAGGCCAGGTGTCATTCAGATCGCGCAAGTGCAGGGGTAGGGGAGGGGAAAAAGTGCAAGGGGAAGGGGAGGGGGGGAAGTGCAGTACAAGGTAAGTGGCGTAAAGTAATAAATAAATAGGGCCAGCTGGTGGCAAGTACAAGGTAGGTGCAGAACAAGTGCTGGGAAAGGGGGGGGGCTGTAGGGATACAGAGACAGTCCCGCAGTGCAGAGGGGTTCCAAGGCATCAGTGCAAGTGGAGAGTGACTGGGCCCAGGACCGAGGCCGTTAAGAGTGGTCCAGTTGCAGAATCAGTGCAGTTTCAGTGAGGACTATTAGCTGTTCAGCAGGGGAGAGGGAGAGAGAAAGCAGAAGCAAAGAGGAAGGTTTTGAGGTGCTTCCGGAACCGGAGATGGTTCTCCTTCCGGAACCGGTGATGTTTACTGTCCCGCGGGTCCCCTAGAGGAAGATCACATCGCCATTCTGCAACCTGCTGCTGAGGATGAGAGGTCGAGCCATACAGAGGACACCCCTAGAGTGAGAAACAGCTTGCATAGGTGTCACATCAGCTGGTGTAGATAAATGAGGGGAACGCAAATGGAGGAAGTGGAAGAGAAGCCTCTTTCTGATCCTGCCATGCTGGAGGTGGGCCTACCATTTACAGGGGCAGCGATAGAGAGTGGTGACCTATACCACCTAACACAGCTCCGATGTCCTTGAGTGTGGGACTAATTTGACCTGCCATAAGAGAATAAAGTCAGTGGGAAGGATCCTAAGTGAGAGCCATTGAAAGTGAGTATATCAATGGCAGAAAGGTAGACGCAAGGGTTGTGCCCTAGGGAGGACAGTAATGAGGAAATGTGCTCAGAGGTGGCACATAAATGCCTACTTGGTGAGCAAATCATCTGCTTCTGTGATAGCCATGGGTTTGCCAGCATTTCTCCCTGCAGTAGTGGTTAGGGGGAGCTAGGTCCAAGCATATCCCACAGTTACAGTGCAGCACAACTGTGACATCAGACAGGCAATGGCATAATACCTGCACAGGTCCATCCTTCCCAATCAGTGTCAGTGTCAATGGCAATTGTGGCCTGCAGCAGGAAACAGTTGTTGGTGCCACTGACACTGACAAGTGATGCTGGGGCATGCATTACCAGAAGCATCCATATTTGGGCAGGACTACAATATTATTCGCAGGGACACCGACTTCCATTATTGCAACCAGTCTATTAGCAGGAGGGATCCAAACAGCAGAGTGGGGTCGGCCAATCTGGGGAGGCACATGACGCTTCACCACCTTCAGATCCAGCACATCATTTGGCATGGGGAAGAAATGAGCCAGTCATGTGGGAGCGATTGTCATCACAGGGAGACTTCCCTCGTGCACACAGGCAGCAGTATGTGGGAAAGGTTGAAAACATTAGAAAATGCTCCGTAGGTGAGCTTGATAACTTTAGTTTATGAATACACCCTTTGACAAAAACCCAAGAAATGTTGTGGGCAGCTTTGCCCTGTGAAAAACATGAAAGAACAGAGAACCTTAGTGGGTGGCTGTGTTAAATCCTGATTACCTTAAGTGATGGCTGTGCAATGTGAAAACCAATAAGAATGGTAGTGGTAGGCTGTCCTCTGTGAAAAGAATCAAGAAACTTAAATGGTGCTGCACCCTGTGGGGGAAATGTAGAACCTTATTGGATTGCTGTGCCCTATGGAGAAAAAAAACAAAAAAACAAGTGATTATTAGTTGGTGGCTGTGCCTTGTGCAAAAACCCAAGAACATTAGTCATTTGTAACTGGTTGTACCAGCCTTAAGTGGTGGATATGCCCTATGTGAGAACCTAATTAGCTCTGTCCAGCAGGAGAACCCGAGAACCTTAGTGGGCGTTTGTGCACAGGGAAAAAAAAAACCTGAGGACCTTAAAGTATGACTTTACCTTAGGAAACTTAAAGAGTGACTTCATCCTGAAGAAAACCTAACCTCCATATTGTGTGTTTGTACATCTGATAATGTTAGTTGAAGGCTGCACCCTGTGAATAAACCAATAAACAAAATGGATGATTGTTCAGAACTTTAGGGCTGAGCCCTGTGGGAGATACTATGAAACATAGTGGGTATCTACTCCCTATAATAACACATGTGGGAGAAGATTTAAAAATGTTCCAAGTGGTATAAATATCACAAAACAAGACAGGGATTACACATAATGTAATGATAAGCAACAATGTGTCTAAGACAGCAAATGACTTGCCCCATCACATTGTTGTTTTCCTGCACATGTGGAGTTTGTGCCTGGCTGCTGACCATTCCATTAGGTGGGTACACTTTCTGTGGATTACTGCACCTCCAGGGGAATTATTGAACCTGAAAAATCGAAATTGGAAAAAAGAGAAAAAAAAGAAAAAAATTAAATTTGCATTAAATTTTTGGCAAGGACTGTTTTATTTGGCATTTTCATTGTGCTGCCATTGTCTGAGCTTTTTAATACCTGGAGCTACCTTGCTATTTTCAAAGCACAGGTGTTTCGCCACTATTGCCTGCTTATTTGACTGTTTTTTGGGCCATCCAAGATGGTCGCCGTGGTTTTCTTTGTTTTGTAGGCAGGCTGTACTGAACCACCTCTACCTGTGCTGCACTCCCATTGGTTGCTGAGTGTTTTCTTCCATCCAATCAGGGTCCGGCAGGATTCAGCCAGCCCTCTCGGCAAAGGGCCACTTCTAAGGCCCCTGTCTGCTCCCTGTCCACTTCCAGAACGCTAATTGGGGACCTCCCTGCACCTTAACCACAATGATGCTGCCACCTCACTCCTCTAAGAAATCTGGACTGCCTTGACTTTGCCTCATCCAGAACTATGGGTTAGTTCCCTCCTTATGGATTCACTCCTACTGCCTTTGACTATCACTGTTCTGTCTGCTTCTTACTCCCATGTTGTCATCCTGATGCGCAGTGCTTCCTAAAACCCTTTGCTAACATCCGATTTCAAGATTGAAAAGTCAAATCTTGCTGTCTGTGCTTTGCTCTAAAAAGTCAAATCTTGCTGTTTTTGCTTTGTGATAAAAAGTAAAATCTTGCTGTATTTGCTTTGTGCTAAAAAGTCAAATCTTGCTGCCCATTACGAAATTCTCTGTATTTTGCTTGTATATAGTTTCTTCTCTGAAACCTGCCAACCCAGTGACCTCACCACTCTCTTTTGTCCCACACCTACCTGCCTTAGCCCCCCAGTATCTCCATCCTCTCCTCACTTCCACCCAATTGGCGCTTTATGTTTATCCTATCTTTTCCAACTGCTTCTCCATTGACTATCCTTCCTTTCTCACTAAGTCTGGTAGGAAGAAGTTCAAAAAGGATATCTTGGCCTCTAACCCTGGTCTTCCTGTCACCGACACCTATTCCAGTGCTTCCGCCAGACAGACCCTCACCGACATTCTCTTTGCCGTTCCTTCACCAGATCTATGGACTCCTCATATGGTCTCTGTGCTCTGCCCTATCTCCTCCTCTCCCATTAATGGTGGCACTCGCTGTGAAGTTCTCATGGCTTCCTTTGACTCCTCTAAAGTCATCATTAATATCTACCTAAATGGCACTGTCATGGTCCAAGGCCCTCAGGCCAATCTCCTACCCTTTGATAGGGGCTTCCCTCGCCTCATCAATTTCCTCTCATCTCCTGCTGGCCCCTCCAATCCCCCCTTGGCTACCTTGCCCTCTCTCTCCTCCTCCTCCTCCTCCTCCTCCTCCTCTGCCCCTCTTAGGGCTCTTTCTCCTCCGCAGGGCGTACCTCTGATCTGTACCCTTTCCTGGAAGGTCTTTAAGGCTGGCAACCTTCTTCATATTGCCACTCTCAGCTCTTGCGCTGCTGTCAAACACTCCTCTGACATCTACCACCTCCTTGAAGAACTAGACCTTGATGTCCTTGGTCTTACTGAGACATGTTTCATGGCCAGCTCTGTCACAAGCTTTGACACTCTCCTCCCTGATGGCTACAAGATCTTCTCAGCACCCAGATCCTCCCGGTCCGGTGGGGGGTAGCCCTGATCTTTCCTGAGTGGATTGCTGCCTCTATCATTCCCACTCAGACCTACTTCTCTTTTGAAAGCCTTGTCTGTAGGCTTTCTCTATCGCCTACCCATTCTCTTACTGTGGTTACCATCTACCGGCCTCCTGGTCAAATCACCTAATTTCTCTCTGAGTGGGCAGACCTCGTCTCCTCCCTCCTGGCCTCTACCACTCAACTCCTCCTCCTCAGTGACCTCAATATACATTTAGACTCTCCTTGCTCCTCCTCTGTACTCTTCCATGACCTCTGCTACTCCCTCTCCCTGTCCATCCTCCCCTCTGGCCCGACTCACTCTGCAGGGCACACATTCAATGTCTTGATCTCCTCTGACCTCCCCCTCTCAATTCCTCTGACCACTCCTCACTCCTGGAGTGATCACTCCCTCCTCTCCTCTCATCTCTCCTTCTCTTCCCACCAAGCCAAGCCTACCCCAACACTGCCACTTACATTCTTGGACATCCAACCCATGAAGCGTGTGTCAGCTGAGGCTTTTGCCACCACTTTCTCTCCCCCCCTCCACCGTTGGCTGTCTCACATCCTGCAACAGCCCTGTCTCTCCTCTACTCTTCAATTTCTGATACGCTAGATGGTCTTGCCCCTGTCATGAGGATCAGTTTGAAGTCCAAAGCCAAGTGCAATTCCTGGTATGACTCTGACCTAGGTACACTTAAATGTAAGTGTAGGGCGGCTGGGAGGAAATGGAGGACTTCCTGTTCATCCTCTGACAAACTGGCCTGTCGCCTGCTACAAAGGCAATACCGACTCTCTGTCCTCACCAAGCAGAGAGTCTACATTCAAGCTTGTGTCTCTGCGGCATCTAACAACTCGGCTGAACTCTTTAAAATCTGCAAGGAGCTGGCCAACCCTGATGCAGTCTCTATCCCTCAGTTGCCTCCCAGGCTCTTTGGAAAGCCCTTGTCTCTCACTTCATTTCAAAAACCCAGGACATCTTGTCCAGCCTCTCCACCCACACCCCTACAAACTCCTCTCCATCTGTGCTTGCTGACCCTCCTTTAGCCACCCCCCACTTCCTTCTCGTCCTTTCCTCTTTTGTACCCTGACAAGCTCACTAGACAAGTCTGATCTATGAAAGCCTTGTCAAAACAGATTCATCCCTGTTCCTCTAAAACCATCAAGGACCACACTGACACCCTCGCTCCAGCCCTTGCTGATTTTTGCAACCACTCCTTTGCCTCGGGATCCTTCCCCTCCCCTCTGAAGCACTCATTTGAGCATCCTCTTCTCAAGAAACTCACATCTGATCCTTCTTGTCCAGCTAACTATTGCCCAATTTCCAATACTCCCTTTCTGGGCAAATTCCTGGAAAAGTTGGCCATATCTCAGCTTAACCTTCATTCCAATTCTGTTGGCTGTCTCCATGACAACCAGTCTGGCCTCAGAGCTGCCCGTAGCACGGAAACTGCTCTTCTGAACATCCATGAAGATCTGCTCTCCAACCTTGACTATAACATTTGCTCTGTACTTGGGGGGCGTGGCTTGGCGCCGATGGCGAGCGGTAGCTGATCCGCCGAGCTCCGGCCGAGACGCCGTTTCCTGATCCTTTTTCTCCGGCTCGCGTGCGACCCCGACTTCTGAAAAGGAACGAGCGGTTGGGCGAAGCAGCCCTGCACCTGAATAGTTGCTGGGCCCACCAAATTGGACCCCCCTGAGACTCCGGTGGCCCTGAATCGGTTCTCCCCCCCTCCCGTTCTTACTGGATCCAAGATGGCGCCCCGCACAGCATAGCGGTGCCTGCGAGGGGTACCCCCTCCCCCAACGGATTCCAGGGCCCGGCGGGGAGAGGCAGCAGCAAAAGAGAGGCTCCGCTCTTCTAGAGACCACCTCTACGGACCACACCATCACACACGGGGGCAGACCACAGCTCACGGCCCGATATTTGGCCAGGTGAAGGGCCCCACCAGTGATCTCACAAGTGAACTAACTTTTGAGGCCTAAAACACCCGCAACCATCGCCCCAAGATGGCCGCCAAGAACAAGACCAGAGCCGCCACCATGGACTCCTTTGTTTCCACCAGGGCGAAGACCCCCACTCAATCCAAGGCCAGCTCCTCTGAAGTTGCCCAGTCGAGCGAAGAGGTGGCGGCCGATAACCACTCTCAGATACTTGATGCTATAGCCTCGCTAAAGACGCATATAGACTCCAAGATCGACGAATTCAAAGTCGATATTCAACTGATCCGCCAAGACGCTCGCAACTTAACGGAGAGGGTCGCGACCGTTGAACAGTCGGCAGAGGAAGCCTCCACGGCCATCACAGCCATAAAGTCCGAAGTTGTCCTCCTGAAGAGGAAAGTCACCTTTTTGGAGGAAAAGGCGGAGGAGGCCGAAGGTCGGGCCAGACGGAGCAACATCAGGATCCTGGGGGTCCCGGAGGGGAACGAGGGAGTAAATACCACATCCTTCGTCGAAACCCTTCTGCTACAAGAAATAGGGGCCGGCAAATTGACCCAGGGATTCTCTGTCGAAAGGGCCCACAGATCCCTTCAGAGGCGCCCTCCCCCCGGATCGCACCCCAGACCCATAATCGCTAAGATACTGAACTTTCAGGACAGAGAAACTATCTTACGGCGATCCAGGGAGGGGGGCCCCATCGAGCGAGGAGACTCCAAAATCTCCATTTATCCGGACTACACGCAGAAGGTACAAAGAGAGCGGAACTCATTTGTCCCGATAAAAGCCCGGCTCCGACAACTGAACCTAAAATATAGACTACTTTATCCATCGCGCCTAAGGGTTGTCTACAGGGAGAGAGTGGTATTTCTCGAGAACCCAGATGCGGCCAACATGTGGCTTGAGGATAATAACCTGGCGGATGGCAAGGACAACTCACAGACTGAGACCTAACCCCCCAGCGACCCCCATGTAAGAAACATCGCACGTGAGACCGGAATACAGAAGATAATCCAACTACAGTTTTTTCACTTGGAAACGGCCTCGTTCGGCTCTGCCGCCAGGCCCTTGCCCCACCCCCAGCGTAGTATTTACCCGGTCTGGGCACCCGCCTGACCCAGCTCGCGCCCGACTCCCGGATGGGCTCCGACGGCTCGAGAGCGCCTGAGCACCGCGACAATGTTGTAGTTGCTGGGCGCACCAGTTTAAGTTTTGTTGTTAGTTTTATTAGTTGTACAGTCTTCATGCCTCTTTTGCCAACGCAGACCGAGATGGGTCTGGGACATGACACCGATGAACGAGATGCAGTGGTATCCCCCCTGCAGCCCACCCGAACAAGACTAAAGTGGAGTCGGACCCCAGAGTCCCACACCAAATCTGAAACTCGAACCGGATGGCGGCACAGCTTACTGTAATGACCTGGAATGTGCGGGGCATGGGCTCATACCTCAGGCGCAATCGTATACAGTCCTACCTCAGGAGGAAGAAAATCTCCATTGCACTCCTTCAAGAGACTCACCTCACGACGGAGGCCATGTCTAAAATTGCAGACCGATGGGCTGGGACTGTTAGAGGGTCCCCCTACTCTAAATACGCCAGAGGGGTGCTAATATGGATAAGCCCGGACGTCCCCTTCCAGATGGAGGGAAGTGAACAAGATAAAGAAGGGAGATTCACAGCGATTTGGGGCACATTGGAACAAACCCCAGTCTGCTTCATCAACTCTTACTTCCCTCATCACGGGATATCGGCGTACCTCGCCACATTGATAACGAAGCTGACTCGGTACCGGGACCGCACCTTCATATGGGGAGGGGACTTCAACTGTGTTGCTGACACGAGTGCAGACAGATCGCTGCCCCCCCCACGCCCGAGCAGCCTCACATCCGGTGCCTTGAGGGAAACTCTGGAGCAACTCAACTTAGTGGACATCTGGAGGGAACACCATCCGACCGACAGGTCCTACTCCCACTACTCAGCTCCACACGGAGTTCACACAAGAATTGACTATCTGTTCATCAATAAGGAACTTACCCCACACATAGCAACCACAGAATACCTGGGGCGGACGATCTCCGACCACTCCCCACTGACCATGTTATGGCAAATGAGAGGCCCCAGACCCCCGATCCCCATGTGGAGGATGCCGACCGCGGCACTTGCGGACCTCGAGTTCAGGGAAACCCTTGCCGAAAAATTGGAAGAATACTTGGAGAACAACATCGGTTCGGTCCCCTCCTGGGGCACATTATGGGAAGCAATGAAGGTGGTGACCAGAGGCGAAATCATATCGAGAGCCGGCGGAACTCGCAGGCAGTTGCGGAGAACCCTGGAAGCACAGGAAGCTGAGATCTCCCGACTGGAGTCCACATGCGACAACTCTATGGAGACAGAGACCAAGCTGAAGGAAGCCCGCACAGAATGTCAGCAGGCATGGGAAAGACTGGAAAAATTTGATTTCGCCACGCACACCGCCAGATCTCATAAAGAATCGGACAAACCGGGAAGACTACTAGCATGGCTCTGCAAACGGGAACACCCCAAACATCTCCCAGTGGAGATACGGGACGCTAATGGGTCATCCCACTCGACTCAGCTAGGGATCAATGAAGCCTTTGCTAAATTCTACACAGAACTGTACACCCACAAGACCCAGATTCCTGCTGCAGACATCATAGACACACTCGAGGAGATAGAACTTCCCCACATTTCGCTCGAGCAGAGAGAGGAGCTGGAAACCGAGATCACTCTTGAGGACGTTCAAGGGGCAATCAGGTCCCTCTCCAACAACAAAGCCCCTGGCAGTGACGGCCTCCCACCTGAGTTCTATAAAGCGTATGAGTCCATCCTTGCCCCAGTTCTCCACGAGGTCTACCAGGAGGCACACACGGATGGGATTCTCCCCAACACCATGAAGGAAACCATAATAGTCCCCATGCTCAAGCCACACAAATCGCCCACCGACTGTGAGTCCTATCGCCCTCTGGCTATGCTAAACTACGATGCCAAGATCCTCACATCCATATTGGCCCGCAAGCTAGCCAGGGTGGTGGGTTCCATCGTTCACGAAGATCAGAACGGATTCGTTCCTGGGCGCAACACCACTGCTAACCTCCGGAGGTTGCAGCATGTAATGGCCGAAACATATGACAGGGACGAGGACCTGGCGGTGTTGTCGCTCGACGCCATCAAGGCCTTCGACTCCATATACTGGGAGTGGATCAGGGAGGTCCTGAGAAGATTTGGCTTTGGAGGGGGCTTCATCAGGTGGGTTGAGGTCCTCTACAATTCCCCGACGGCGAGAGTAAGAACGGGAAGAGTGGTTTCAGCGGCTTGGGATATACAAAGGGGAACAAGGCAGGGCTGCCCGTTATCACCCATGCTGTACATACTGGGCCTGGAACCGATTGCATTATACTTCAGGCAGCAGCTTTTCGATGCTGGCATTAAGGTGGGCAATGCACACCACATAATATCCTTGTATGCAGACGACGTCCTTCTTTACCTAAGCTCCCCCGAAGTTAACGCGCCAACCGCGTTGGAGATACTGGACAACTATGCGAAGTACTCAGGGATCCGCTTTAGTAGGAATAAGTCCTCTGCCTTCCCCTTGGCGGGCTTACGCAACATTCCGGAAAACAATCTCCCAGAGATAGGAATAAGCTGGCAACTGGTCCAGTTCCGTTATTTGGGGATCAACATAAGCCACACCCCGCTACTCATGCATGAACACAACACCGAGGCCGCCATCACGAGTCTCCGAAGTTCTATAAAGTTTTGGTCCAAGCTCCCATTGGCCATGGTGGGCAGGGCAGCGATTGTCAAGATGATCGTACTCCCCCGATTCCTGTATTTCTTCGTAAACATTTGCCATTACATTAGACCGTCCTTCTTCAAGAAGCTGGAGGCCATCATCAGGGACTTCCTTTGGGGCCCACACAGGCATAAACTGTCGCTGTCCGTCCTCTCTCTCCCACACAAAGAAGGCGGAATAAAGTTGCCGGATCTCCAGTTGTACTACCTGGCTGCCCAGCTGAGTCACATAACGAGATGGCTCTCGGATGAGCCTTCAGCAGAGACCGAACTGCTGAGGCAACCCTTGGACAATGTGATCCCCAAGGAGATCCTATGGCACCCTACATGGCAACCCCCGGTCACCTCCATGGTGATTGACCTGGGAAGAAAGATATGGGCCAGGTCCTGCTGCATCAGGCGAATACGACACCCATACTCTCCGGACAATCCCATCCTAGCAGACACCTGTCGAACGGCTGCAGACATCTCTACGGCAAGGAGGTGGGAAGAGGCCGGCATTTACACATGGAGCGACATGTATGAGGAGGGAGAATTCAGGGATTTCGAATCTCTTAAGGCTGCCGATGGAATTCCCCCGGGCCAGTTCCTCTGGTACCATCGCCTCAAACAAACTGCTAAGAAACAATGGACCGGATGGCCGGAGGAGCCCTCCCCTGACCCTCTGCTACAAGAGATGCATGACCTCTCGGACGGCTGGAGACCTGTCTCCAGGCTTTACAGCAGACTATGTGATAAAACCAACCCTAAATGCGAAGATCTGAGGACAAAATGGGAGGCGGACCTTGAGACCCCGATTTCAGATAAAGAATGGGAAAGAGCGCTGATATTTCCCAAAAAAGTATCCAGGAACACCAGGTTTGGCCAGATCCAATTGAACGTTCTCTACAGGACATACATGACCCCACATAGGGTTGCCTCCTTCAATAAGACATCCTCCCCTGCATGCCCCTGGTGCGGGAATGATAAAGCAGATGTGATTCACATGTTCTGGACCTGCACCAAGGCGATGGCACTGTGGTCCAAGGCCAAACAGACCTGCATGGACGCCGGAATGACAAGATACGAATGGACTCCTGGCGAGTGCCTCCTGGGGACCTACCCCAGACCTAGCAAATCCAAGCACGCTGTTAAATTAATGGACATATCATGTATCCTGGCTAAAAGAACAATAGCGATGGCCTGGAAGACGCCGTCGGGCCCCAGGCAAGTGAGATGGCTCAAAGAACTCGAGAGATGGACAACAGCTGAAACCAGGGCCTGGCAGGAAGGAATCACGAACAGTGGCGAAACCGAAGGTGGCACTTTGGAATCATGGAAGGCCCTCCTCAGAGACATACGCTTCAGCGCTGACTACAAACCCCCCTGAAGTCCCACACCACTGCATTGACACTGCTCAGATGCCGGCATTGGTGGAACCACCCCTGTGTTTGACCCCTCTTGCTTCCTGAAACTTTGGGTCATTGCCCCTAACCCACCCGTCCACTGTAAGTTTGCTACAACATGAAGACTGTTGTTGATTTGCTCGTTCCCCCCCCCTTGTTTCCCCCTCACCGTCTCCTCCCCAGTTCAAACCAATGTTGATTTCTTGTTGTATTGCACGTTTTCTTTCTCTTTTTTCTATCAAAACCAATAAAATACGTTTTAAAAAAAAAAAAACATTTGCTCTGTACTTATCCTCCTCGATCTCTCTTCTGCCTTCGACACGGTCAACCATATCATCCTGCTCAACCGTCTCCATGAAAACCTGGGAATCACAGATCATGCTCGGGCCTGGATGACCTCTTTCCTCTCAGATCAACCCTCCAAGGTCCAACTTGGGTCCTTCCTTTCATCTATCTTCCTCTCTACCTGTGGTGTTCCCCAGGGGTCTATCCCCTCACCCTGGCTTTTCAACCATTACCTGGCAACTCTCGTCCACTGCATTGCCAATTTCTGCTCAAATTTCCAGTGTTAGGCTGATGACACTCAACTCATTTTCAGGCTGCCCTCTGCCACCTCCTCTCCTTCTCTCATCTCTGATTGCCTAACTGCCATTCAAGATTGGTGTGCCGCCAATGATATTTGTCTGAATGCCAGCAAGACAGAGATCCTCCTCATCGGCACACCTTCACCATCCTTTCCCCTCACTCTCTGGCCGGCCTCCCTTGGCCCTCCTCCTAGCCCCACCTGCAAGGCTGAGAACCTCAGGGACATCTTTGACTCCACCCTTTCCTTCTCCGCCCACATCTCTGAGGTCTCTAAAAAGTCAAATTTGCTACGGCACCTCCTCAGAGGTACTCTGCCTTTCCTCTCCTTCCCCCAGAAGCTCGAGGTATCCCAAGCTCTGGTTCTCTCTAGTGTGGACTATTGTAACAGCCTCTTTCTAACTTTACCTGCCTCTGCAACTAATCCAGAACAGGACTGAAAGACTTGTCCTTGGCCTCAAGCCCTGGGACCGTATCTCTCCAGCTCTGAAATCTTACCATTGGCTCCCAGTGGATGCAAGGATTAAATTCAAAACCCTTTGCATTGTCCACAAGGCTTTCTGGTGCCTGCGTCCAAAATATTTTCAGCTATCCCTCTGCAAATACCTCCCCTCTTGAGCTCTTCACTCCTCTACCTCCAACTCCCTCAGGGTCAGTCGTTTTTCAAAGAAACAAACTGGGGGTAGATCTTTGTCTTCGGCTGGGGCCTCCCTCTGGAACAGCCTCCCTGCCACTATAAAACTTGAGGAGAACCATTTCCGGTTCTGGAAGCATCTCAAGACCGTCCTCTTTTCTTCTGTCTTCGCTCCCCCTCTCCCCTGCTGATCTGTTCTCTCTTGGCACCGTGCACCTGGCCAACCTCTGTCTTCCGGGGCCAGGTACCTGCTCACCCTGCCACCCTTCCGCACTGCCTCCGGGCCACCCCTTGCACTGGGGTCTGTATCTGTACCCATACAGTCCCCCCTTTTTCTTCCTGCACTTATCAGACCTACCCTGTCTGCTGCCTTAAACATAGCACTTGCACATTGGTGGCTGCACTACCACTGTTTGTTGCCTTTATTATTTATTTATTGCTATTTATCTGTTTCTCCTCTGCTTCGCACTTTCCACTTCTCCCCCTTCCATGCACTTTTCCCCTCCCCCTCTCCCATGCACTTGCACGTTCTCAATGTCACTGGGCCTAATAAGATCGCTGTTTTGATCTCCCCTGTTCCCCTCCCTTGCCTTGTCGCGCTCTGAAACACTTGTGTTTGAGCGCGATAGAAATAAAATATCAATATCAATATCAATTCACTTATCCAGTCATATGTTTCCCAACCCATACACACCATAAAACAATTATTTTCCACTGTTCAGTGTCCAACACTTACCGAGTAACAAATCATTGCTATCGTCTGAGCTGGTGTGTTGGCTGTGGGTAGATGTCGTTCCATGATTTTCCACAATTAAAAGACTGTTCATTTTTTTTTTATTTCTATTGCCCCACATGCAACACTACAAGGCTTCTCCTGAGATTCAAGACAGAGAGCCAGGATATCCTACAAATTATCTCACACTTCATTCTGGTGGGGGCAGTTTAGCAATTCAACAATTAAGCATGAACTCGCAACAAGTGTTGCTGGGCAGACAGACATATAGCTGTATGAGTAGTGTAAAAGGGTCATCATCACATCCCTCAAGTGCTAGTAGATAGATATCAAGCATCTGTATGGTTGATGGTTCACTGTTACTGGCCTCTCTGTATTTAGGTAGGCTGCACCAGCACTGTTAACTAACGGTTCAACAGGTGTCAGTGATATACTGCAGTCAGTTTTGAGCTTTTCATTTCCAATGTACTAGGCAAATTATAGGTTAGATGGTGTTTCTAACAGTGTTCTTTCTTAGTTGGTGTTCCAAGTCGGGGAGCAAAGCACCCTTGCACATTTTTATGGTGTCTCTTCCAGGTGATATCAACATGTAGGCTAAAAGCAGCAACTCTTTCTTTCAAGCATGGGTAGAGGAGGAACACAGGTTTTCAATATTACCTTTAAACCCAACTACCGTTTAATCATCACACACGTTTAAAACAGGTCCTTCGCCTGCTGTGCAGTATCAACTTCAGCTGCTATGGTACAGGCATTCAACATGTTTCGTAGACTGAGATCAAACAAGTACAACACAGGGAGAATTTAACTTGTGGAATCATTATGATGACTAACTCATTTGCTGGCCTCCTCAAAAGGCTCTAGCATGGCAAGACAATATACAGCAGCTGCCACTGACACAGTGCTTATTTGTTTTTTGTATTTGTGATCCTGGTTGTTCTAAGACAACCTTGTACAAAAACTAACACAAATATCATAGACATCCTTAACAAGTTCATCACGATAGTCAAAATGTGTGCAAACTAAAACTATAAATATCTTGACAACTTCATTACGTTAGTCAACTATTATCTGGGGGAGTGTGTGTCTCATACACAGGTTGCCCTCAGGTATCTCTCGGTCCTCGCACTCCTCTTTCAGGTGTCACTAAATTGCTTGTCCACTCACCTCAAGAGACAGACACTGGCTGGTGTGGTACCCAACTCCCATAATATCTATTCACTTTAACAGACAATTTGTGATGTGTCTCCTACCTCCTAGAACTCTACTGCTCACCCCCATCAAAATCAGTTGAGGATGACTCTCCTGTAAGGTGCTCTCAGGGATTTCTTGCTGCTCCCCCTCGTATTACCTACCAGATGTTAATCAATGGCACATGTTGCAAAAAGAGAGAGGGCCAATGACTGCTGTATCACATATCTGCCACACTCTCTGCTGCTCTCCCCCATAAAAACCATGTCCATGTGTCACTCCCACAAGCTGCTTTCAGGGATCCCATCTCTTTCAGCTCCTCCCCCATGTGTCCCACAATGTCACATGTCTCCCCACTTTCCTCAATAGATGGACACTGATTGCTGTGTCTCCAGCCTCTGTGGTCACACCAGCACTGCATGCCACTCTGGGCTCACCAGATCTTAGTTGCCACCCTGTGTCTTCGGGTCTCCACTTTAGGATTAGCAAGATGGTCCTCTCCACTGCAGTGTGTTGAGCTGCGAGCCAACTTTTTCCGGTGCCACCATCACTCTTTGGACTGTGCCTAGCTCAATGTTCCCTCACCTCCACAGGACTTCTGATGATCTGCAAGGTGGGATTTACTGGATCTACCTGGCATGGAAGGCCCATCGATCCCCCTATTGACAAACAATGAGAGTGTATTATCTTTAATGTTTTAGGATACATTGGGTGCAATAAAGAGTGATTGCAAAGTGCTCCCTGCTGTCTCCCAGCTTAACTACCTCTTGACTAATTATTTCCCACTGAATTTCAAGGGTGTTGTTTAGCAATTGATAATAACAAATGAAGTGATACATTTTGTTATTTTGATACCATGACTGATGCCATACGCGATGTTATTATTGTGCACTAAGATAGGTACCATGGGGATTCTATTGTCAGACTGTGGGCTATGGGATTTGTCTTACGGCTAGTGGATGCTTCTCCAGGGGCATGGGCTTTGACCATACAACAAAGATATGTCCTGGTGTAGAGAATGGGACATGCTTTTGGCATGTACGAATCCCAGAACAACTTGCAGTGTTGGGTGATTTTTCAACCAATCACGAACCTCGGATCTCAGATTTAATTATCAGATCACTCTTCTAGTTTGTCAAGTCATTCAGAGCCCTCTCAGGAAGATGTGTCATTTTGTTTGCATTGTTTGTCCAATCAGAGCCCTAGAATGTTCCAAAGCACGTCTGACCATCTATAGAATGCCCGTTTCTCTTCATGTCTCTCTGTGGTTTTTTGAAAGAAAGGGCACAAAGAGCAGGCTCACACTTCGATGGTGACTTGAGGTTTTTGGAGTCTTGTTGCAGGTATTTGATGAGAATCTATGGGTTATAACAATTTGGTGTTGGACCTTTGTTTACTTTCTTTGTCTTCACTGTTATTTGCAGGGCATGTTTGGTCCCCTTTAATTAGTGTCTTCTCAGTGTATTCATAGTGTAAGGTTTCACTGTATTGAAAAAGATGAAAACACACTTTTTATTTTTCTATTTTGACATTTCCCTTTTTGTTTCTATTTCAATATTTAAAAAATGAAAATAAATGTTTCCTGACCCCGTCCACAAAACCACATATAAAAAAACAAAAATGATGGTTTAGCCTCTACAGTGTCCTCTTGCATGTTTTTCTCATTACCCCAGCTGATGTTTGTTGTTTGTATAGGGCAAGTATAATAGTTATTAGTATGTATTTACTTGTTGTATTGGGACTGTGCTTTGGTTCTTGGGGCTGATTTAGTGTTCCATAATGTTGTTTTGTCCATAGGTGCTTACACAAGGTTCTCACTCAACTTTGCCAATTGTTATTTGTGTTTCTCATAAAACATATACAACTCTGGGAAGAAGAAGGAAAGATGATTGCAAGTGAGGCAGAGGATATCAATTCCTTCTCAGAGGTGTGAGATAATCATCTGAATATGGATAAGGAGTGGGAAAACCCTGTGATATTTGTGGGGCCTGGTTCATGGGACTGAGCCAGGCAGTATCGCTGATGCTATGAAATGGCAGTGAAAGCTGAGGCATTAGGGGCGTTGAGGGAAGAAGTGGGGGATTAGGCATGGTCATCAGAGGAGGCCCAAACTAGTATTATTGATGCAGGGTTGACAGGGCCTCTTCTGAAACCCCAATCCACCCCATGGAGGCAGTGGAGGTAAGGTTTCTAATTAATGTCCAGAGTCGGGGTGATTTGAGGAAAAGAAAAGCTTGTTCCTTATGTGTACGGTGCAGTCTGCCGCAATGTGCACCCTGCAGGGCAAGTGTGGTATGATATGATATGATATGGCATTATTAACGCGCCTATACACAGGTGTTTCAAGGCGCGACGAGGCAGGGAGGGGAGGAACAAGGGGAGACAGACAACGATCCTACTAGGCCAGGTGTCATTCAGATCGCGCAAGTGCAGGGGTAGGGGAGGGGAAAAAGTGCAAGGGGAAGGGGAGGGGGGGAAGTGCAGTACAAGGTAAGTGGCGTAAAGTAATAAATAAATAGGGCCAGCTGGTGGCAAGTACAAGGTAGGTGCAGAACAAGTGCTGGGAAAGGGGGGGGGCTGTAGGGATACAGAGACAGTCCCGCAGTGCAGAGGGTTTCCAAGGCATCAGTGCAAGTGGAGAGTGGCTGGGCCCAGGACCGAGGCCGTTAAGAGTGGTCCAGTTGCAGAATCAGTGAAGTTTCAGTGAGGACTATTAGCTGTTCAGCAGGGGAGAGGGAGAGAGAAAGCAGAAGCAAAGAGGAAGGTTTTGAGGTGCTTCCGGAACCGGAGATGGTTCTCCTTCCGGAACCGGTGATGTTTACTGTCCCGCGGGTCCCCTAGAGGAAGATCACATCGCCATTCTGCAACCTGCTGCTGAGGATGAGAGGTCGAGCCATACAGAGGACACCCCTAGAGTGAGAAACAGCTTGCATAGGTGTCACATCAGCTGGTGTAGATAAATGAGGGGAACGCAAATGGAGGAAGTGGAAGAGAAGCCTCTTTCTGATCCTGCCATGCTGGAGGTGGGCCTACCAGTTACAGGGGCAGCGATAGAGAGTGGTGACCTATACCACCTAACACAGCTCCGATGTCCTTGAGTGTGGGACTAATTTGACCTGCCATAAGAGAATAAAGTCAGTGGGAAGGATCCTAAGTGAGAGCCATTGAAAGTGAGTCAATCAATGGCAGAAAGGTAGAAGCAAGGGTTGTGCCCTAGGGAGGACAGTAATGAGGAAATGTGTTCAGAGGTGGCACAAAAATGCCTACTTGGTGAGCAAATCATCTGCTTCTGTTATAGCCATGGGTTTGCCAGCATTTCTCCCTGCAGTGGTGGTTAGGGGGAGCTAGGTCCAAGCATATCCCACAGTTACAGTGCAGCACAACTGTGACATCAGACAGGCAATGGCATAATACCTGCACAGGTCCATCCTTCCCAATCAGTGTCAGTGTCAATGGCAATTGTGGCCTGCAGCAGGAAACAGTTGTTGGTGCCACTGACACTGACAAGTGATGCTGGGGCATGCATTACCAGAAGCATCCATATTTGGGCAGGACTACAATATTATTCGCAGGGACACCGACTTCCATTATTGCAACCAGTCTATTAGCAGGAGGGATCCAAACAGCAGAGTGGGGTCGGCCAATCTGGGGAGGCACATGACGCTTCACCACCTTCAGATCCAGCACATCATTTGGCATGGGGAAGAAATGAGCCAGTCATGTGGGAGCGATTGTCATCACAGGGTGACTTCCCTCGTGCACACAGGCAGCAGTATGTGGGAAAGGTTGAAAACATTAGAAAATGCTCCGTAGGTGAGCTTGATAACTTTAGTTTATGAATACACCCTTTGACAAAAACCCAAGAAATGTTGTGGGCAGCTTTGCCCTGTGAAAAACATGAAAGAACAGAGAACCTTAGTGGGTGGCTGTGTTAAATCCTGATTACCTTAAGTGATGGCTGTGCAATGTGAAAACCAATAAGAATGGTAGTGGTAGGCTGTCCTCTGTGAAAAGAATCAAGAAACTTAAATGGTGCTGCACCCTGTGGGGGAAATGGAGAACCTTATTGGATTGCTGTGCCCTATGGAGAAAAAAAAACAAAAAAACAAGTGATTATTAGTTGGTGGCTGTGCCTTGTGCAAAAACCCAAGAACATTAGTCATTTGTAACTGGTTGTACCAGCCTTAAGTGGTGGATGTGCCCTATGTGAGAACCTAATTAGCTCTGTCCAGCAGGAGAACCCGAGAACCTTAGTGGGCGTTTGTGCACAGGGAAAAAAAAAAACCTGAGGACCTTAAAGTATGACTTTACCTTAGGAAACTTAAAGAGTGACTTCATCCTGAAGAAAACCTAACCTCCATATTGTGTGTTTGTACATCTGATAATGTTAGTTGAAGGCTGCACCCTGTGAATAAACCAATAAACAAAATGGATGATTGTTCAGAACTTTAGGGCTGAGCCCTGTGGGAGATACTATGAAACTTAGTGGGTATCTACTCCCTATAATAACACATGTGGGAGAAGATTTAAAAATGTTCCAAGTGGTATAAATATCACAAAACAAAACAGGGATTACACATAATGTAATGATAAGCAACAATGTGTCTAAGACAGCAAATGACTTGCCCCATCACATTGTTGTTTTCCTGCACATGTGGAGTTTGTGCCTGGCTGCTGACCATTCCATTAGGTGGGTACACTTTCTGTGGATTACTGCCCCTCCAGGGGAATTATTGAACCTGAAAAATCGAAATTGGAAAAAAGAGAAGAAAAAGAAAAAAATGAAATTTGCATAAAATTGTTGGCAAGGACTGTTTTATTTGGCATTTTCATTGTGCTGCCATTGTCTGAGCTTTTTAATACCTGGAGCTACCTTGCTATTTTCAAAGCACAGGTGTTTCGCCACTATTGCCTGCTTATTTGACTGTTTTTTGGCCCATCCAAGATGGTCGCCGTGGTTTTCTTTGTTTTGTAGGCAGGCTGTACTGAACCACCTCTCCCTGTGCTGCACTCCCATTGGTTGCTGAGTGTTTTCTTCCATCCAATCAGGGACCGGCAGGATTCAGCCGGCCCTCTCGGCAAAGGGCCACTTCTAAGGCCCCTGTCTGCTCCCTGTCCACTTCCAGAACGCTAATTGGGGACCTCCCTGCACCTTAACCACAATGATGCTGCCACCTCACTCCTCTAAGAAATCTGGACTGCCTTGACTTTGCCTCATCCAGAACTATGGGTTAGTTCCCTCCTTATGGATTCACTCCTACTGCCTTTGACTATCACTGTTCTGTCTGCTTCTTACTCCCATGTTGTCATCCTGATGCGCAGTGCTTCCTAAAACCCTTTGCTAACATCCGATTTCAAGATTGAAAAGTCAAATCTTGCTGTCTGTGCTTTGCTCTAAAAAGTCAAATCTTGCTGTTTTTGCTGTGTGCCAAAAAGTCAAATCTCGCTGTTCTTGCTTTGTTCTACAAAGTCAAATCTTGCTGTTTTTGCTTTGTGATTAAAAGTAAAATCTTGGTGTATTTGCTTTGTGCTAAAAAGTCAAATCTTGCTGACCATTGCGAAATTCTCTGTATTTTGCTTGTATATAGTTTCTTCTCTGAAACCTGCCAACCCAGTGACCTCACCACTCTCTTTTGACCCACACCTACCTGCCTTAGCCCCCCAGTATCTCCATCCTCTCCTCACTTCCACCCAATTGGCGCTTTATGTTTATCCTATCTTTTACAACTGCTTCTCCATTGACTATCCTTCCTTTCTCACTAAGTCTGGTAGGAAGAAGTTCAAAAAGGATATCTTGGCCTCTAACCCTGGTCTTCCTGTCACCGACACCTACTCCAGTGCTTCCGCCGGACAGACCCTCACCGACATTCTCTTTGCCGTTCCTTCACCAGATCTATGGACTCCTCATATGGTCTCTGTGCTCTGCCCTATCTCCTCCTCTCCCATTAATAGTGGCACTCGCTGTGAAGTTCTCATGGCTTCCTTTGACTCCTCTAAAGTCATCATTAATATCTACCTAAATGGCACTGTCATGGTCCAAGGCCCTCAGGCCAATCTCCTACCCTTTGATAGGGGCTTCCCTCGCCTCATCAATTTCCTCTCATCTCCTGCTGGCCCCTCCAATCCCCCCTTGGCTGCCTTGCCCTCTCTCTCCTCCTCCTCCTCCTCCTCTGCCCCTCTTAGGGCTCTTTCTCCTCCGCAGGGCGTACCTCTGATCTGTACCCTTTCCTGGAAGGTCTTTAAGGCTGGCAACCTTCTTCATATTGCCACTCTCAGCTCTTGCGCTGCTGTCAAACACTCCTCTGACATCTACCACCTCCTTGAAGAACTAGACCTTGATGTCCTTGGTCTTACTGAGACATGTTTCACGGCCAGCTCTGTCACAAGCTTTGACACTCTCCTCCCTGATGGCTACAAGATCTTCTCAGCACCCAGATCCTCCCGGTCAGGTGGGGGGTAGCCCTGATCTTTCCTGAGTGGATTGCTGCCTCTATCATTCCCACTCAGACCTACTTCTCTTTTGAAAGCCTTGTCTGTAGGCTTTCTCTCTCGCCTACCCATTCTCTTACTGTGGTTACCATCTACCGGCCTCCTGGTCAAATCACCTAATTTCTCTCTGAGTGGGCAGACATCGCCTCCTCCCTCCTGGCCTCTACCACTCAACTCCTCCTCCTCAGTGACCTCAATATACATTTAGACTCTCCTTGCTCCTCCTCTGTACTCTTCCATGACCTCTGCTACTCCCTCTCCCTGTCCATCCTCCCCTCTGGCCCGACTCACTCTGCAGGGCACACATTCAATGTCTTGATCTCCTCTGACCTTCCCCTCTCAATTCCTCTGACCACTCCTCACTCCTGGAGTGATCACTCCCTCCTCTCCTCTCATCTCTCCTTCTCTTCCCACCAAGCCAAGCCTACCCCAACACTGCCACTTACATTCTTGGACATCCAACCCATGAAGCGTGTGTCAGCTGAGGCTTTTGCCACCACTTTCTCTCCCCCCCTCCACCGTTGGCTGTCTCACATCCTGCAACAGCCCTGTCTCTCCTCTACTCTTCAATTTCTGATACGCTAGATGGTCTTTCCCCTGTCATGAGGATCCGTTTGAAGTCCAAAGCCAAGTGCAATTCCTGGTATGACTCTGACCTAGGTACACTTAAATGTAAGTGTAGGGCGGCTGGGAGGAAATGGAGGACTTCCTGTTCATCCTCTGACAAACTGGCCTGTCGCCTGCTACAAAGGCAATACCGACTCTCTGTCCTCACCAAGCAGAGAGTCTACATTCAAGCTTGTGTCTCTGCGGCATCTAACAACTCGGCTGAACTCTTTAAAATCTGCAAGGAGCTGGCCAACCCTGATGCAGTCTCTATCCCTCAGTTGCCTCCCAGGCTCTTTGGAAAGCCCTTGTCTCTCACTTCATTTCAAAAACCCAGGACATCTTGTCCAGCCTCTCCACCCACACCCCTACAAACTCCTCTCCATCTGTGCTTGCTGACCCTCCTTTAGCCACCCCCCACTTCCTTCTCGTCCTTTCCTCTTTTGTACCCTGACAAGCTCACTAGACAAGTCTGATCTATGAAAGCCTTGTCAAAACAGATTCATCCCTGTTCCTCTAAAACCATCAAGGACCACACTGACACCCTCGCTCCAGCCCTTGCTGATTTTTGCAACCACTCCTTTGCCTCGGGATCCTTCCCCTCCCCTCTGAAGCACTCATTTGAGCATCCTCTTCTCAAGAAACTCACATCTGATCCTTCTTGTCCAGCTAACTATTGCCCAATTTCCAATACTCCCTTTCTGGGCAAATTCCTGGAAAAGTTGGCCATATCTCAGCTTAACCTTCATTCCAATTCTGTTGGCTGTCTCCATGACAACCAGTCTGGCCTCAGAGCTGCCCGTAGCACGGAAACTGCTCTTCTGAACATCCATGAAGATCTGCTCTCCAACCTTGACTATAACATTCGCTCTGTACTCATCCTCCTCGATCTCTCTTCTGCCTTCGACACGGTCAACCATACCATCCTGCTCAACCGTCTCCATGAAAACCTGGGAATCACTGATCATGCTCGGGCCTGGATGACCTCTTTCCTCTCAGATCCACCCTCCCAGGTCCAACTTGGGTCCTTCCTTTCATCTATCTTCCTCTCTACCTGTGGTGTTCCCCAGGGGTCTATCCCCTCACCCTGGCTTTTCAACCAATACCTGGCAACTCTCGTCCACTGCATTGCCAATTTCTGCTCAAATTTCCAGTGTTAGGCTGATGACACTCAACTCATTTTCAGGCTGCCCTCTGCCACCTCCTCTCCTTCTCTCATCTCTGATTGCCTAACTGCCATTCAAGATTGGTGTGCCGCCAATGATATTTGTCTGAATGCCAGCAAGACAGAGATCCTCCTCATCGGCACACCTTCACCATCCTTTCCCCTCACTCTCTGGCCGGCCTCCCTTGGCCCTCCTCCTAGCCCCACCTGCAAGGCTGAGAACCTCAGGGTCATCTTTGACTCCACCCTTTCCTTCTCCGCCCACATCTCTGAGGTCTCTAAAAAGTCAAATTTGCTACGGCACCTCCTCAGAGGTACTCTGCCTTTCCTCTCCTTCCCCCAGAAGCTCGAGGTATCCCAATCTCTGGTTCTCTCTAGTTTGGACTATTGTAACAGCCTCTTTCTAACTTTACCTGCCTCTGCAACTAATCCAGAACAGGACTGCAAGACTTGTCCTTGGCCTCAAGGCCTGGGACCGTATCTCTCCAGCTCTGAAATCTTACCATTGGCTCCCAGTGGATGCAAGGATTAAATTCAAAACCCTTTGCATTGTCCACAAGGCTTTCTGGTGCCTGCGTCCAAAATATTTTCAGCTATCGCTCTGCAAATACCTCCCCTCTTGTGCTCTTCACTCCTCTACCTCCAACTCCCTCAGGGTCAGTCGTTTTTCAAAGAAACAAACTGGGGGTAGATCTTTGTCTTCGGCTGGGGCCTCCCTCTGGAACAGCCTCCCTGCCACTATAAAACTTGAGGAGAACCATTTCCGGTTCTGGAAGCATCTCAAGACCGTCCTCTTTTCTTCTGTCTTCGCTCCCCCTCTCCCCTGCTGATCTGTTCTCTCTTGGCACCGTGCACCTGGCCAACCTCTGTCCTCCGGGGCCAGGTACCTGCTCACCCTGCCACCCTTCCGCACTGCCTCCGGGCCACCCCTTGCACTGGGGTCTGTATCTGTACCCATACAGTCCCCCCTTTTTCTTCCTGCACTTATCAGACCTACCCTGTCTGCTGCCTTAAACATAGCACTTGCACATTGGTGGCTGCACTACCACTGTTTGTTGCCTTTATTATTTATTTATTGCTATTTATCTGTTTCTCCTCTGCTTCGCACTTTCCACTTCTCCCCCTTCCATGCACTTTTCCCCTCCCCCTCTCCCATGCACTTGCACGTTCTCAATGTCACTGGGCCTAATAAGATCGCTGTTTTGATCTCCCCTGTTCCCCTCCCTTGCCTTGTCGCGCTCTGAAACACTTGTGTTTGAGCGCGATAGAAATAAAATATCAATATCAATATCAATTCACTTATCCAGTCATATGTTTCCCAACCCATACACACCATAAAACAATTATTTTCCACTGTTCAGTGTCCAACACTTACCGAGTAACAAATCATTGCTATCGTCTGAGCTGGTGTGTTGGCTGTGGGTAGATGTCGTTCCATGATTTTCCACAATTAAAAGACTGTTCATTTTTTTTTTATTTCTATTGCCCCACATGCAACACTACAAGGCTTCTCCTGAGATTCAAGACAGAGAGCCAGGATACCCTACAAATTATCTCACACTTCATTCTGGTGGGGGCAGTTTAGCAATTCAACAATTAAGCATGAACTCGCAACAAGTGTTGCCGGGCAGACAGACATATAGCTGTATGAGTAGTGTAAAAGGGTCATCATCACATCCCTCAAGTGCTAGTAGATAGATATCAAGCATCTGTGTGGTTGATGGTTCACTGTTACTGGCCTCTCTGTATTTAGGTAGGCTGCACCAGCACTGTTAACTAACGGTTCAACAGGTGTCAGTGATATACTGCAGTCAGTTTTGAGCTTTTCATTTCCAATGTACTAGGCAAATTATAGGTTAGATGGTGTTTCTAACAGTGTTCTTTCTTAGTTGGTGTTCCAAGTCGGGGAGCAAAGCACCCTTGCACATTGTTATGGTGTCTCTTCCAGGTGATATCAACATGTAGGCTAAAAGCAGCAACTCTTTCTTTCAAGCATGGGTAGAGGAGGAACACAGGTTTTCAATATTACCTTTAAACCCAACTACCGTTTAATCATCACACACGTTTAAAACAGGTCCTTCGCCTGCTGTGCAGTATCAACTTCAGCTGCTATGGTACAGGCATTCAACATGTTTCGTAGACTGAGATCAAACAAGTACAACACAGGGAGAATTTAACTTGTGGAATCATTATGATGACTAACTCATTTGCTGGCCTCCTCAAAAGGCTCTAGCATGGCAAGACAATATACAGCAGCTGCCACTGACACAGTGCTTATTTTTTTTTTGTATTTGTGATCCTGGTTGTTCTAAGACAACCTTGTACAAAATCTAACACAAATATCATAGACATCCTTAACAAGTTCATCATGATAGTCAAAATGTGTGCAAACTAAAACTATAAATATCTTGACAACTTCATTACGTTAGTCAACTATTATCTGGGGGAGTGTGTGTCTCATACACAGGTTGCCCTCAGGTATCTCTCGCTCCTCGCACTCCTCTTTCAGGTGTCACTAAATTGCTTGTCCACTCACCTCAAGAGACAGACACTGGCTGGTGTGGTACCCAACTCCCTTAATATCTATTCACTTTAACAGACAATTTGTGATGTGTCTCCTACCTCCTAGAACTCTACTGCTCACCCCCATCAAAATCAGTTGAGGATGACTCTCCTGTAAGGTGCTCTCAGGGATTTCTTGCTGCTCCCCCTCGTATTACCTACCAGATGTTAATCAATGGCACATGTTGCAAAAAGAGAGAGGGCCAATGACTGCTGTATCACATATCTGCCACACTCTCTGCTGCTCTCCCCCATAAAAACCATGTCCATGTGTCACTCCCACAAGCTGCTTTCAGGGATCCCATCTCTTTCAGCTCCTCCCCCATGTGTCCCACAATGTCACATGTCTCCCCACTTTCCTCAATAGATGGACACTGATTGCTGTGTCTCCAGCCTGTCCGAATCTCTGGTGGTCCCTACCAAGGCAAATATAATAGCATATCTCTCCCCCATTAAACCCTTAATAGTCTATGGCTCCTCCCATTCCTACTCTAAGGTGTCACTTAATGGAACAATTCCAATCCATTCACTTCAAAGTACGGGCACTGACTTGTGCTGTGTCATTTACCTGTCTGGATCGTATCTGCTCATGCACAACAAAATAAGACATGCCTCTACCACAACCTGTACATGTCTCATCCACTCACCTCAAGAACGAAATGGACACTGGCTGTAGTGTCAGCCACCTCCTTCAATATCTGCCTCTCGCAAAATCAGGTGAGTGTCCTGCCTGCAGCACACTGCCTTAAGGGGTGCCCCTGCTCCTCACTGTTTCTTGCACTCACTTCAAAGGATTGACAGTGACTGGTGTGTAACTCTCTTCCCCGAATATTTGGTGATGGAATGTCTGTTGTTCACTCACTTCTCATCACAGAGTGCATCACCCAGCGCTGTGTATGCAATGCCAACCCAAACACGAATTCTCTAAATGGGTCCCTAGTTAGTGACTACGTGTTCTTTCCCTTCTTCCAATAAACTACTGTAAATGCACTCCAGTTGAATAACCCTTCCCTATATGTCGTAAGCCTGACTCTGGCAGTGTCCTACTGCCTCCCTGAACGCTGCCTGAAACTGATTAGGAGCTCCAGCTATGTGGTTGAACTTTAGACAAACATTTTATAAAATTCGTCTGAAGTGTGACCTGGACATGTAACTTTAAATATGAGTGATCTGAGATGTTTGAGCAAAATTTCATCCAGGCTTAATTGGAACAATTTCAAAGTAAGGACATTCATATATGTGTTTGTTGTACACAAAGACACGTGATCCCCTCAGTTGCCAGGGGCACTTCCACATAGCAGTGATGAACATGTATCATTCTGGTACTGTGAAGACTGATTTTCCAAGGAGACATTTGTTATTGGTCCTAGCTCGCCCAGAGTGGGAAAGATTTGTTGATGCCAATGGTGGGTTTCTGGTGCAGTTTGGCACACACCCTGAATCAAGGGGTGCCTATGTTCATCCTGACTTCCCATAAGGAATCATTGTAGACGCGCTCACTCCTGCACAAGACCACACAGACCAAGAAGAATACAAACCCATGACTACATACTCAACCCGAGAAGATGGAGTAATGAGGCTCAAGCCTCGTATCCAAAAATCACAGCTGATGGATAAAAATCTATCAGCAAGAAGAAGAACAAGCGGGCGCGCTCACTCCCGCAGTTAAGCTAAAGGCCCGCCAATGAGATAGTTTGCCTGGCAGTGCAAACATTATTTTGTTAGAAATATATTTTGCAGGTATTTCTCTGCAAAGCTGATACAGAAAGAAACAATAAAAAAGAGAGGTGTGGATGGAGAAGGAGGAGTTGACAATTAAGAAAGAGAAGACAGAATTGATTGATGGGGTCTGAATAGTTTTTGTTATTTTGTACACAAATCGTGAAAAAATATGCCTGATTTGGTCGAGGATATTACTCTGCGTAAGGGAAGCAATGAAGAAAGAAAACGAGGGGAAGATGCAGAGTGCTGCATCAGTTCAGTGCCAGTTTGTTGTTCCTTGTTTTCTTTTTCATACATTTGCTAAGACAAATTAACAAACACATGAATTGCATCCAACGGCGATTTTACAATAGTTTCCACGTGCACTATTTATGAGAGTACAACACTAGTTTACTCAAAGTGCCGTGTTTCATAACCAAAGCCTTTTTCTCTGCCGCATACATCTTGACGAAAGCGAAGCTCGAAATCAAATGTGAGCCGTGAGCACCCTATTCCCCGTGCACGCCTAATATATCTTAAAGACTGCAGCACTGATCTAACATATTACTTTGTCCGAGCCCTTCATTTCTATCCATCGAGAATGAAAAATCATTTGGCAAAATAAATGTTCTCTTTTCGCTGGGCACTCGCAGTTATTACTGAAGTTTTGTGATGTAAAAAAATAAAAAAAAAAAGGAGCTGGAAATGTAATCATTGTGGTTTAGTCATCGCCTTTGATCAATGAGTTTGATCTTTCCTGACGATAAAAGGACGAAGTAAAATTATGCTGCATTATTGTTGAGAAGGTATTTGAGGTCAGCAGTATTATATCCCTTCATGTCTTGGCGCACAAATAGAAACAACTTCCAACTTATGTGCCCAGTGATGTATTTTAGTTCTCTTCAATTTTTTTGTCTGAGACTTGATAAAACTAAGAGAAAAAATGTTTGCGTTCTATTTACAGAGAGATTGTTGATGTGTTTTCTGAAATTGTCTGTGTAATCCACATTTTAACCACTTTTGAGAAACTCTTAGGACCAGTCTGTTTGAGGCTCAATATAGCTTTATAGACCAGCAGCAAGGGCCGTACCGGGCATTATGGGACCTGAACACAGAGTTAAACAAGGTATGAGGTACCATAACGCCGGTACACCCTTTGGGTGCACTACAACAACCATGACCTTGTGGCAATAGGAACCCAACCTTTGGTATAGGTCTGCGTCTGGAGCTGTTTTTTTTGCTGTGCTTTTGCTTTGCTCTGCTGGGACAATTTAAACGCTAAGAAAGCGTGTTTCTTGTGCTTTCCTGGGAGCTCATGTGCTCCGTGACTACTGCTGGACATATACCGTATAAAAAAGAACCTGTCTCTTCCATCTGTCGGCACACAGCTGCTCCTGCATCTTTAAGGGGCTCGTCACCTCTGGCCATGCCCATCAGGGGAAGCAGCTGACTTAAGGCTGCTCACGTGACCCTTGCGGCGATAAGCCCTACGCGGAGACAAGGGAAACACGTCTGGAGCTGCTGTTTTTGCTGTTCGTGCTGGAGTGTCAGGAGGAGGGGCTGCCCTGAATCTTATTTGCTTCCCTAATACCCTCGTAAAACACACGCTCTGGCGGATCGTCCCCATTCAAATTTTCATAAAAGGAAGGTAAGGTTGATCAGTGTCACTGCATTTTTTTTTTCCATAACAATATTTTATTGATCTTACAAGATAGTATGTTCCATACAACAATGCAATACATATCAGTTTAAACATTAATTAGTGCCTTATAGTCTCTTGTGAGTTGGGGGGTAGGTGAGATGGTGAAAAAGGTTCCTGGTGGTGGCAGGTGGGCGGAAAAGTCCTGAGAGAATGTTCGAGTAGTTCCGGAGTGCTTGGGGCCTGGTCCGGGGTTAGTAAAGGGGGCTGCATTGGAGCCAACCTGTGAGTGGAGGCCTCCTGGTGAGAGTTGGGTATTTGGCTGCATATTCCAAGAATGGGTCCCTTATATTCAGGGTTCTATTTAGGGAGTCTGAGCGAATTGCTGTGATTTTTTTCTGATACTGCGATCTCCCAGCATTTGGCCCACCATAGGGCGATCGAGGGGCCATTTTTGTCTTTCCATAATCAAGCCATTGTAATCTTTGCAGCTAGTAGTAGGTGGTTGCATAAGCGGGAGATATGACCTGAAATCGGAAATGCTCCGTCGCCGAATTCGCCCAGCAGGACAATTCCCGGGTCCCAGGGGATTGAGAGACCAGAGATTTATTTGATGTGTTTCAGCACTTCCTTCCAGTATATCTCTGCCTTTGGGCAGGTCCATACTAGGTGAAAAAGAGATTCGGGGGCTTGGCAGCCACGCCAACATGTGGCGGGAAAATCTGGGTTAGCTTTATGGATTTGGGTAGGTGTGATGTAGTATCTGTAGCACAGTTTATAGCGTCCTTCCTTATTTGTGACGCATTGTGAGCTTTTATGTAATCTGGACCATATTTGCTCCCAGTTTTCTACTGCTATTTCCCGGCCAATATCCTTTTCCCATTCTGTCATGTATCTTTCTTTCTTTGCTGGGTCCGATCTGTCTAGGAGCCGGTATATGGTGGATATTCTGCCTTTGTTGGTCGGGGATGATAAGGTGAGCTCCAGGGCTGTTGGTTCCCTCGAGCATTTGTCCCGGGTTCTTCTGTGTGTCAACCAGTGCCTAATTTGAGAGTATCGGAATCTTTCTCGTTCCCCCACTCTGAATTTTGTTTTGCATTTCTTGAAGGTAATGGGAGAGCCTTCTTCCAGGAAGTCGCTAGTTTTTGCTAGGCCCCCTGCTATCCAGGCATGGAAGTAGCCCATTTAGAGAAGCACGAGAGACTGCTGGATGTATATCCTTTGATCTCCTGCTCCCCAGGGTTTACCCAACTGAAAACATTGTGCTCAATTTATTCTATTACCTGACTCCAATAATCTTGTAAAACCTGCCCCACGCCGTAGCGGCGAGAAAGAGAATATCTTCTGTGAACTCCGTTCCTTTGTCACCCACAGAAGACCAGACTGAGGACTGCAGGTCTAGAGACCTTTGTCTCAGCTGGAACCTGTAAGCGTAATCACCTAGAGCACATTCTGCAAAAGTGGTACGCTGCTGGCAAGAAAGGAAAATGTCAACCACATATTATCTACGAAGTGGCCCAACGGCGGACAAACAGCTGTTTCAAGAGCCACAAGCTATATCTACTCCTGTGGCTCAGAGAAATTCAGGAACAAACCTCCCACCACCCCATTTCAAAGAGGGAGGTGGTACTTTTTTCCACCAATGAGCACTTTCGTAGAAGACTTGGAAGTACCTATTAGCTCGGGACTATCAGCCATTAAGAAAAAAAAAGATCTACCACATGTCTCACACCTCCAATTTAAACTTTACAGTCACGGCCGCTACAATGAAAAATGCGATTGAAGATAACTTTTCTAGACCAACTGAGGCATTAACAAAAGATAATGCTCTTATACCTATGGATCAATTTCCTCAACCAAATCAAGTATTAGATAACTCAGACAACCAAATTGTGATCAATGCACTCTCCTCGACTGTCTCCTCACAGTTGAAAACCCGGATTTGTCAATGGCGCAAATTCCAATATTGGAGAATAGGCATGCATCTACAAATACTGTTCCTTTAAAATGCAATACAACAACTCAACCTTCTGAATATCAAAACGATAATGCAATATTAGCACCAAATGTTCCTACCATCGTAGCTTTGAATTTTGTGCTAACCTCGCTGGTTAAGGTCTTTGAAAATATTAAATCGAAAGTGGAAATGCACTCTGGATTTTACTGGAACTATTGAAGGACATGTAGTCTTTGGACTCAAATATGGTGGCATTAAAAACAACTACAAACGAGGAGAGAATTGTCTCAAGAAACCTGTGGCAGTCCTTTCAGGAAGTCCAAGTAAGTAAAATGGACACTCTTTGCTCACAAGGAGTTGAAACTAAACAGATCTTGTCTCTACTAAAAGAATCTTGGGAACAGGCCCAAATAAACAGAAAAGAACCCAGTGAGCCCACGACTCCAGAGAATCGTGAGATGGCGGATAATTGGGATGACACACCTCTGTCCACCTCTACGATGGAAGTATTTATGTGCCTGGCACAACTGGCTGAGGGCGAAATTATACCAACTGTAATGATAAGTCTCAACAAGCTGATCCGGTAGAAGAACAGACCGGTAATAAGGGACCTCTACCCAAAACCTTTAAGAAGCTGAATGGAAAATCCAAAAGGAAAAGAAAAAAGAAAATGGAAGAATTACAAAAGGGACAAAAGAACAAAACAATGAGTGCTAATCAAAAGGAGTCTGAATCCTGTATACCTAACATGAAGCATTCTGCTAAACTTGCAAAAAATGACGCTGCCGATTGTAGTTAAATCCAGTCGGAAAGGCCCTAAGCAAGGCTCGGGCAAAAATCAAAAACTAGAAGTGGTAGAGTCGGAGACAAAAAATACTTTGGACACGGCTCCTTCACCTACTAGTAAGGTGACAGTGAGTAGTCAGACAGATTTGATGGCTCCCCCAAAGAAAATTGCCTCGATATGTCTTCCTCCAAAACAAAAAGTGAATACTATTACGTCCTCCTTAAAAATAGCCCCAATCTTCTTGAAGCATATAAAGAAGAAAGTACCATCTGATGCCCATGAAAATAGGAGGGGAACGAATATTCCAGTGGTTGAAAAGAAGGATTTACAGAAAGAAGAAGCTATGGAGGATGATGAAATGAAACTTATAGGACATACTTTCGGAAAACCAAGTATTTCAAGGCTGATCATACCTAAATGATTTCAAGGGGAATAACCCTCTAATCTTCGAACTCGAAAGAATATCCTAGTCTGAATGGGAATAATTATGCAATTAACATCCCCTCACAGGAAAGCTTCCTCTCTAAGACCAACGACAATAAATCAAGGAGTCTTATTAATCGACCAGTCATCTTGGAGGAGATGAAAACAATGAATCTATTGAAGTTCCTTATCTCCTGTGATATTGATCGAGTAAGTTTTCCAAACTACCCAAATACAACAGTAACAGAAATTCAGCTGAAATCAACATTAGCATCAGAATTTATGCTTGAGTCAAAGGAGGAATGGCAAAAAAGAGATTATGTTGTATCAAGAACTAATCCCAGTGCCACCTCAAACATGGTCTCTGAAAGGGGGCACTCAATGAGGAAGGGATCTGGAAATCTTTGGGAAATGGTTCCGGAAATCCTAGCACAAGTTTTCCAGAAGATGGGTTTGCCTGAACAAAGGCTCTAGCAAAACAGGATGTTAGATGCCTATCATGGAAATCCGGAGGATACAATTCTTTTGTTGGAGACAAACAAAGAGATTTTATTTTTAAGAACTTTGGACTGATCTCCTAACAAGAAACATGGTTAGTTGTAGAGGTGGGCATTACAGGTTTCTATGTCTTTCAACAAATTGCTGATCACAAAGGGGTCGGTCGTCCAAGTAGAGGCTTGCTGTTAGCATGTAACAAATAGTGTTTTAAGGAATGTACTTTGTTATCAAATAATCTCCAGGGCAATTGGTGGTCAGAGTCCAGACCAAAGAAATCTCAACACTATCCAATTGGATTGTAATTACTGTATATTGGAATCATGTAGGTTCTGCTCTGATCCTCTTCTTACAGCAGCTCTCCGATTTACTGGTTATAATCTTAACAACATTTCCCATAGATGAACTGATGATACTGGGCGATTTTATTTTGTTAATATGGACCCAACTCTGCATTTGTCAAAAAAGAAGTTCATGAATGGAAAACTGTTGGTGGAATTTATGTTGAACTGGCATCTAATTATGCTGAATGGGAATGTGAGGGGGGATATACCATCTGTACCATCTTGGGAGAGAGGTGGCTCCTTCTCCACTATTGATTACATTTTTGTTTCTGGCAATATCTTTAACAAATGTGTATCCCTGAAGCTCACCCATACTTTAGAGAGTGATCATGCCATCTTAGAATTCAGTATAAAAATGGATGCGATATCTGTAGACCAGTACTATTTGCAACCCTTGGAGATAAATCTAGATGGAAATCAGGTTGTAAAGTTTGAAAAAGGGGCCAAACTTTGAATGACAACCTGGAGGAAGCGATTGACAAAATATCGGCTAAAGGTTTGAGAAATCATTGTAAACCCAGTAACTATATTGGTTTCATATGGTCTCTAAACCCACCAATTTCTGGAAAGGACGAACCAAATCAAAGGCATAAATATGGTTATGATAATCAGATCCAAGGCAAAAAGAAACAGTTAAGGGCCGAAAGAAACAAACTAAAAAAAACAGTGAAAGATGAGAGGTAATGCCAGAGCCAAATTAACTACAGAACCAATATAAGAATTGGGTCAGAAGTTATAGATATATGCTCCTGCAAAAACAAGGGGAAGTAATGTTGCACGTTGTTTCCTCTCAAAATTCAAAGAATTTCTGGTCACGTGTTAATCATGCAGACCCCTTCACTAATTGTACCCTAGAATCAGGGGTAGAAGAAGAGGCTTGGGTGGCCCATTTCATAAAGGTTTATGCTCCAATTCTCTCTGAGTCCTATTATTACCAGCAAGACTTCATATGGGCTCTCAACTTCGAGGTAGAAGACATTATGCGTCTGATAAAAAAAATCTTCAAACTCAAGGGCACCAGGGCCAAATGGTCTACCAAACTCAGTTCTGAGAAATAATCCAGCTTTATGGGCACGTCTACTGAAAATCTTGTTTGACAACAGTATTGATACAAAAACAACTCCGGATACATGGAAACAGGCTATTATTATTCCCGTTTATAAAAAGGGAGATCAGTCTCTGCCGATTAATTATAGGCCAATTTCTCTTCTGGATGCAGATGGAAACATTTTCAGTGGTTTAGTCCTCACGGAACTAGAGAATTGGGAGTCCTCAAGTGATATAATCCCCAAGCAACAAACAGGATTTTGGAGAGGCTTATCAACTACTTTGAATATACTCATCCTCATTGTCCTTTGTCAAAAATGGGTTTCCCCTCTTTGCTGCCTGGGTGGATCTCTCCCAGGCGTTTGATTCTATCATTAGAAAAAGGCTGCGGCTCAAATTAAAAAAATTGGGTTTATCGGATGGCCACCTTAATATTCTTATTAATCTTCATGAAGACTCTGTCATCAGAGTTAGATTAACAAATTCTGGTCTTCTAACAAAGAATATTTAAACGGAGAGGGGGGTCCGTCAGGGTTGTCTCTTGGCTCCTTTTCTGTTTATATTGTTCATGGTGGACCTGTCAAATTGGTTGCTAGAGAATGGTTTGGTGGCTCCTAGGTTTGGGGGAGGCAAAATAGCATGGCTTGCCTATGCAGACGACATAGTGGTTATGGATCACACACAAGTCGGCGGGAAGAAGCTTATGACGGCACTATCTGAATACACTAGTCTGAATGATCTGACTATAAATCCAGCCAAATCTAAGATTGTAGTCTTTAAACATCCCCTCAAAATAACTAAATACTATCCATGGCAACTGAATGATATTATGGTACCAATAGGCAAGGAGGTTACCTATTGGGGTTGTCAGATTCCATCTTACCCATCTATGTCTCATCTCCTAACTACAATATAACCCACACAAAGAAAATTAGAAGCGCAAATGAAAAAAGTCTACAGTAAATACTGTAAATTCTCATTAATTCCACTGATAAAATTCTATGGGGCTAAGGGTCTTCCCTCTAACAGTTATGGTCTAGAGTGCTACCCAGAGTCTTTTGAACTCAAATGGGAAAAAATAGAGTCTCAGCTATGGAAAAGGGTATTACTCTTACCAAACTGCATACCAATGTCAAGCCTTAGATGTGAGCTAGGCCTTGCTTCCCTGTTGTATTTAATGGAATGGAAATGGGTAAGTCTACATAGACTAATTTTGGCTACTCAAAAAGGGACAATGTATCAGGATGCAGCAGATCAGCTGGAAAAGGGGGACAACACATTTCTAAATATATTAAGCTCTGTCTGTAAAAGAATATTGGTAGTAGCAGATACTTCTATAGATATTCTAATCCAGAATCCTCTAATGGTAAAGAAACATCTAACCCAATGGTTTGGATTACAACTATCGTGAAAATGATAGAGGCCAAATTTTCGGCTTCCTGGGCAAAAATCGATAAGCCTATTTGATCTCTGCCGGCTTATCTTAAACAATCCTCAAACCAGAGAATAATATCAGATTTCTTAAGATTTAGACTAAACTTGGTTCTAACGCTAGAAGTAAAGCATATTAGAGATCCAATTGTTTATCCATGTAAAATCTGTGATAAATGTGAGCAAGGTGTTAAGCAAAGTATGATACATTTGTTGTCGGAATGTGGGGGGACGTGGACAGTGAGACAGAAAAGATTTCAAAGATTTGTACACAACCCACAATCACTCAACTCCACTCTTTTCTGGGAAAGACTCGAGCAAGGTCAAGAGACCTTTCTTACCTATGAAGTAATCTGCTTTCTAACATATATGAACTTATTGTCTGAGAATAGTTAAGGGAATGTTTGCTGTGCATTGTCAAAGCTGATAACTAAATTCCTTCTCTGTTGTTGTTTGATTTGACTTTCCCTTGATTCTCACTTTTCTTCTTTTTTCTTCTTCTTTCCTCTCTTTATATATAGAAAAGTCTAATTTTTAAATTGTTTCTGCTTCTTACTGTTACTTGTTTTGTGATAATGTTTTAAGTATGTATCCATTTGTATGTGTAAAAAGTCAGATTTTGACTAATATCACAATAAAAAAAAATAGGTCTGTACTACACAGCTTGGTAGTGTGGCTGATCAGCCAGGGTAATCTCAACAGGGGTCTATGTGAGCAGTAGGGGAGTTACACACAGATTCACAGTGACAAGTATTCTAATAAACACTTACACCAAGGTGTCTTGTTTCAACAATTATTAATTTATTTAACAGTCAGTTTGAATAAGCCTTCTTCAGAAGGGGGAATATAATAGTAACACACAAATACACTTCACAATACACACTCTTAGTTTCTCTAAATCAACAAGTACCCATTTGGGATGGCACACATATATGTCCTCCACCCTCAGGTGACTTAAATAGCTATGACACTGTGGACATTAATATATCACTGGTACTGAAGTTGGTGTCAAAGAAAAGAGTTTTCAAAATGAGACAAGAGATCTCACAAATATTCTGAAGCATGTAAGTACTTTTGAACCCCCAATGCAAAGTAAGTTAACCCTTTCCTGGAAGGAAGGTAAAAACACACAATCAGAGGAGAGAAGAGTCATTCAGAGAGCCAGGCCAGCCAATGTCAGTTAGGCAAAGTCTAGGTGAACTGAAGCACTTCTTGCAGGCAAGTAACATTCTTGCACAATGTTTCAGAAGTCTGTGTAGAAAAAGTAGAATCAAGTTGGCCGCAATTTGGGAGGCTTGTGAGTTGTAGAAGATGGAAGCAACTCTAGAGAAGCAACCAATACATGTCTCAACTGAGAGCAAGTAAGGCTACAAGACAAGAGGTAAGTTCTCTCAGACTGTACAGTACCTTTCATTAGAAGAAATGGTTCCAGCTGGCTTCTGTTCCTCTGTGGCTCTGCACATCCTTTTGTTCATGAGCCTCTGTCGTGGGGACAAGACGGAGGACGTCTGGGGACTCCTGCAAAACAACAGGACGGTCAGTGGTAGCAACAGGTAAAATTAAATTCAGTGGCACTTCGGCATTTCAGCTCACGTCTGACAGCAAATAGCAACACTGCGGTTCTCGAATACCACTTCAGACGTTCCTTTCTTCTGCGGTCCAGCATTCTATTGAGGTGGCTCAGGCTTGGTCAGTCATGCATCAAGGAAGTCCGCAGGATCTACCTAGCGCTTGTGTCTGACTTAAAAGCGATCCACTCGATTTGGTGTTCCTCTTGCTGGCACTTTGGTTCCAGCAGCAGCAGCAGTGGAAGTACAGCCAGCTTCGAGAGGATGTCCAAACGAGTACACTTTGGAGTTGATTAGTCCCACCAACTCAAGGAGAGAAGTCGTCCTTGGATGGCTTCTCTAGTCTAGGTGAATTCGGAGCTTCAGCACAGCAGCAGGGCTTAATCGGGCAAACCAACAGTCCAGGAGTTGCAGCAGGCATCTCTTCCAAGTTCTTCTTCAGATTCCTTGTTCCAGTGGTCGACTCCGTCTTCCAAGCCAAAAAGCCTCACCTTTTATGTAGGTTTCTCGCATTCATTCCAGTCTAGCTGTCAATTACACAGCAGGGCGGTTGTACTTGCTAGACAGCCAGCCGGCCAATCACCTTTGGGTGCATTTGTGTAACCAAGGGGATTAAAATCCCTCACTTCCTGCCCCTGCAAGACATACTGGAGCAAGAAGCGGACTTCACTCGTGAATCCTGCCAAAGCCAAAATTAACTTAAAACCTGGTTTGGCGCACAGAGTAAATCTCAAAAAGGAACTTTTCAACAAGAAATGGTGAAAAAAGAACACCAGGGCCATTTTGACAGAATGGGCACCCATGGGTGCTTAACTGCAGCTGTGAACGCAGCCCACAGTAAAAACTCCCAATGGTAGTTAAAAGTAAACAAATTTCACCAGCCATTCATTGTAGAAAGGGTAACATACAAATGTTACATGAGAAACTATACAAAGGGGATACTAAGTAACCCCCCCAGTACCCTATTGTAAGATAGTGTGTGCTGGGTCTAGAAAGTTACAAATGTAAGTAAAGTCAATTTCACTACACTGCTCTTGAAAACAGTAGTTTATCCAAGAGAAGGTATTTAAACCCTTGGGAAATCTGAAAGACTTCCCTGTGGCACTGCACGGAAGGTGCTGTGTGCAACAATGTAAACAGATGATGCCTATGGAGTTTGTCAGATTCCATAACGCAAAGAAACACAGAGTTCACATCACAGAATAATACATGAGAGAGTGGGAAAAAGGTCTCACTCCAGGTTAAAAATCAAAAAGTCCTAGAGTCCAGCAAACATGCTGGGGGTCTCCAAGGTAGAGAGGAATTAACACATTTTTGAGAATTCTCCCTGACACTTTTCAAAGCTATTAGATCCCCCTCAGTATTTAATTACATTCGAAAAAAGACCAATGGCCGATAAATGCTGCAGAAATAAATGTGTATTGGGAAAAGGTTTAGCATTTGATGTATAGGCTACAAACAAGTGCTCAATAAATAGATAAATAAATAAAATAAACTGCAGGTGTGAGTTTTTTTTTTTTTATCAGGCAGGGCAATGCAGGGGTAAAGGTACTTGTTTTAAAAGTAAATATAATATTGAATTATTTCAACCACACACACACGTGTATTTTTATCTTTCATTTGGGGGCACTACATAATAATTACTTACTTGTGTTTGTTTCCTTGCTTGCAGTGTTTGTATTGCACTGTTCTGGAGCTCAAAAGAAGGGTTTCCTTTACTTAGTTTTGTGGAGGGGGGCAGGGACACATCAAATAGGCTCACACAAAAATGCTATAGATGAAGGGCCTGATTCATAGAGTGTTTTTCAATGGGTTTGCGCCATTGTAAAACTCTTCTGTGAATCAGACCAAAAGTGTTGCCGGAATTAATAAGAAAGACTTGATATTGTTAGATGTCTTGAGGGGCTGAGCTATGTCATGTATACACACAACGAAATACGGCAGATAAAATGTTGCCGGTGTTCATTAAAAAGCTTTCATCTTTTTACGGCTACGTTACGTATGCACACACAGCAATGCAACTGCAATTCCTGCAGGAGCTTCATTCATCGCTTAGCAGAGCTTCCTTGCGAGGGCGGGGCCACGTAAGGCACGCTCTGATGTTTGCAGGGCAACTTGTTAGGTTAACTGTTTCAGGTGCTGAATGGGACTCAGGTGGAATAGAAATGCAGCGGCAACTTCTTTTCAGGCCGTCATCAGCAGCTGAGGAAAGCAAAATAATTATCTTCCGGGCTATATTCAATCTGCGGGCTATACCAGTTCATACAGCCCTTAGATTGACCAATCAGGTGTTTGGAAACACTGTTAGGGTGTTCTAATATGTATAATTTGCACTGCAGTGATTTTAAATGATTGTTGGCAGGTCGGGAATACCTAAACAATAAACTTGTTAGAAGATACAGAGATCAGTTTCCTGGAAAGAATGTGAACATGATGGAACCAAGTTAAACAGTGAACAATAAAGGCAACATATAGCTAGTATGTTTTTGTTAATGCTTGATTACACCCGGGGCAGGGGAAGCTGTCAATCTGGTTTCTTGGTTCCTTGGTTCGCGGTCTGAAACTGTTGATCTCAGCCTGTGTAGCTTGGAACCTGCTGGCTACCTCCCCCACCCCAGACCACCACCTTCTTCCTAACCTCTGTTCCCTTTTTAAAAATAAAATATGCCAACCCCCTTCTCCAGCCAGACTTACCTAATTATGGCAGTGACAACAACTTCCCCTTCTGGTGCTTCTCCGCATCGCCTTTTGCTTACTACAAGGGAAATGAAAGAGGGTCTCCATAAGGAGCCCCATCTTCCATCTTCTTGGGGCACATCTTGTAACTATTTGTTCTGTGAATGAACGGGACGCTGTGAGGCATCCCATTTATTCATAGAAAATACCATGCTGACAGCACCCCGGGTTACCGCTTTGGTAACCCGAGGTGCTAATGGCGTTAGACACCAGTTCCATGAGCTGTACCAGGGGGGTAACGTCGCGGTGCCCTCGTTAATCTCTGGCCTTTAGCCTGGTTGGGACACGGTACATGCATCCCATCATTTCCCCTTTAGTTAATACTCCATTAACTAAGCCAGCTTCTTCTATATTCATTGTCTTTGGGTATCCATGCCCTACCCACAGGGCATATTCTTTGGAGTGCATGTCATAAAACGAAACCCCCCATCTCCTGCTAAGTCAACCCAATGATCTACATGCATCTCAAAGTCAGGAAGAGGGGAAGTCAATGTACCTGGGGGTAAAGCTGGTACTACCATCACCATTCTTGGCTTTAAAACACCATCCCCCTTATCACTCTATGTGTATACGAGTCTTGCGAGGGGAGGAGCTCTGCCCATTGTGATAGAGAACATCAATGCCGCATTCTTTGGCAGGACCTTCGAACAGCATCTCAAAATCATCTGGCACAAGCAAAAAAACTCAAGCAGAAAAACCACAATAGGAACTAGTTACTTTACTGCTATTTCCAACCACAATAGGGCCCACAAGAACATCAATTGAGCAAAATGTACTCATGCTTCCTTCTCCATGGCAATCCTCAAGTTGTGAATGCCCCTATCACATGGGTCAGTTTGCTATTATCTGCATTATTTGGGGGAGGTACGTGCAGCAAGACAATTTTCTTGCACATGCCCCCTCTCTCCCCCATAGCATTGAGCAAATCCCGAACATATCTTTTCTGGAGGGTCATGAGTCTCATAGCCCAAATTCAGTCTTAATAGAATTAAGACCCTGCACCGTCTGATTCACTAACTGAAGCATCTCCCACCCGGAGGGAGGTGAAACATGTCTCTGTCCTACTGAACAGACAAAACTGGTCTGGCATCGCCTTCAGTTTGTCGAATGAGTCTAGCAAACAGTATTTGCATATTTTCTGGTGATGGGGCCTTGGTGAGCGGTGGGCATGCTGTTGGGACAGGGGTTTAGTTGCTCTTGGGCGCGGCACATTAATAATTGTCAGATGGGAGTCAGGAACTGCAAAGTGGTGCGCCAACAAACAAACCCTCGAAGATGGCGGGAGCTGGAGCTACGCGTACTGTCCATACACCCAATTCGAATCCATCAACGCTGCTGCACTTTTGGTAAGATGAGTGATTAATAGGGTTTGTTGAAACAACTGTTCTTCCGTAAAGATATAGTGCAATTTTCTCAGAAGCAAATAGAATATGCCACTGGTATCTACACGTTTGTTGGTTGCTCACTTAGCTCAATACATGTTAGCTTTTGCACATAATCTCCCAATATTTTGCTACAGTTCTGATTGACAATTGCCACTTCATCCCCTGGCAATCCTAGTAAGCAACCCGCTGAACAGCACACTACTCTTGTCACCCATCTATCTTTGGAAAACAACACACTTTCATTTACAACAGTGGTCTTACTTTACAACAGGCTTGTTGTTTGTTCTAGGCACAATCTTCATCATCTCTTTCCATTATGACCAATTGGACCGTGTGCTAATGGAAAATATTTCTCAATTGCACAGGGTCAGGTGTACTAAACATAAGGCTATAATAGGCAGCATTTCTTGAGGTATTAACAACTTGGGTGTACCTGTCGCGAGGTATCAAAGAGCACACATCGAAGCTCTCATTTGACCTTGCCCTCCTCACCTCACTCGCGCATGGGATTATACTACTTGTTGTCTGTGTTAGGGTAATGCACATCTGCCATGGTACCCAACATTACTCCATTAGACTAATTGTACTCTATCTCTGTGTCAAGTTCCCACATGGTCCATGTCATCAACAAATGATGTGCCTATGTGCCATTCTCATGCCCCCCCTTATATGCTGCAACCATATAAAATAACCACAGAGTCAATATAGAAAAAAACAAAGTAAAATAATATATGCAACACATCATATGTATTACACAACACGTGACGTTCTGAACAGACAGAGGGGTAGAAAGAACAGAAAAAAAAACAAAAGACAATACTTTTTATCAAGTCATGGGGATGGATAACTTGCAACATTGTAAACAAACAAGATGCTAAATGTACTGTCACTTTATTGAATGGCTTCTTCATTTTCCTGAGAAGGTGGAGCAGTACCAGGTGCTTTCTTAACATCACACAAGTGAAACCAGTACCACAACACCTTCACATACACCACAAATGGGGTTGCATACACTATGGTGTATGGGCCCAGAAACTGTTTCTCGTGCCACCACCACACAAAGTTAATACCATACACCTGGTCCCCGGAACTCAACTGTGGTGCTGGTAAGCTCACTGGATCGGTTGATGGTGTTGCAGCCATATATTCTCTACTTGGAGCAATCTGTTGAGATAAGAGATCCTTTTTGTTAGTCCCTCATATACCCCTGAAACTCCTCCCCCAAAAGGCCTGCTGCCCTCTGTGCGTCTGAGGCTGTGCATGTAGGTGTGAGAGGTGTATAGATTCTTCTCCCTTCATGATCTCGTTTTTGGACATGTGGTTTTTTGTGTGTTTTATTATTTGTAATGTGCGCCAGACCCAGGAGTAGCAGGGCTCAACAGTTACAGCACTATGCAAAGCTTATTAACAATGTTACAGAGAATGACATACAATTATATAAAGTGGCATACAGTACATACATGGATCGATGAGGTCTAGAAGATCTATGGTAGGTTACAAATATGACACACATACATGAATGTGCATTTTTACAGTGGATCAGGAGTAGTGCTAAATTACATCTTAGCTGGAGAGGCATATGGTCACAGGGTGGAAATTACAACAACGGGTTTACAGGTCGTAGGATTTGAGCCATGTGATAATGTTTGATCTGAAATTCAGGTAGGATTGGTCTTCTTTGAGTGATGGGGGCAAGGAGTTCCAGAGTTGGGCCGCTTTTATAGGGAAGCTAAAACCTCCAACCTTGGATAGTTTGAATCTGGGAACGGACAAACAGTTCAGGTTGACTAGTCTGGAGGGTCTTGCAGATGTCCGTCTGTGGAATCTTTCAGAGAGGTTAGTCGGAACGGCATTGTTTAGTGATTTGTGGGTGAGTGATGCTGTTTTTGGGAGTATTTTATCATACGTTGAAAGCCAGTTGTTTTGTTTCCTGCTCTCAGAGATGTGATATCTTCTGGCAATGCCTAGAACCACCCTTAAGGCATTATTTTGGAGAATTTGAATTCTCCTGATGATGGTTTTGTCTGAACCTTTCTAGAGGGCATTGCAATAATCTAAGCGGGACAGAATAAGGGCTCTGGCCAAGATGATGCAACTATTGTTAGAGAGAAAGGGTTTACCAGTTGTAATAATTTACACGTGTACACTTGGGAGGCACACAGGACTGGCTTCCAGGGTACTTTGGAAGAAGAGCAGCAGGTGCACGGTGGTCCCTCTAAAGTCAGAAAGAGGTCACCTATCCCGGTCCTCTCTTGTATCAGTCCTTGGAAGAACACAGCAGCTTTCAGATTTCGAGAAGAAATGTAGCATGCAGCAGACCTCTATTTATGGTTAAGTTGCTCAAATCATAGAAAGAACACTTTCTGGGCAGCTTATAACTTTGGCGCCTTTCGACAAATCCTCAAAACTTTGCAAAAAAAGTCTATGGCCCTCTCAGAATAATTTGGTGCAGTATTGTTCCGGAGGGGCAAAGTTATAGGGGGTCACAACATTTTTTGAAATCCTCATAGACGCAATCGAAAAAACGTTTTGCTCATGCCTACAGCCCAAACCGCTGCACTGAATTTCACCAAACCATGCCAGGTTTGGCAGCTTGGTCCCAAAAGCATGCTTTTGCAAATTTGGTGTACATCTGTCTAGTCGTTTTTAAAAAAGAATAGCCAAAAAGTATGTGAAAACTAAAAAGATAACTGGGTCCGGTCAGCAGACCCACTTTCTGATACAGAGTTCATGGTCACCCCTGGACCAATCAGAGGGGGCCTTGGTGTCCGCGGACATCAATGACGCACACTGATTGGATGTTCAAAAATGTAAGGTGCATCATAATTATTTTAACGCCCGCCATATTGGTTCAGTGGACCGTTGCTGTTGACTGCGGACAGCACAGTGAGAAAAACGTCTGGAAATTCCATTTGGGGTTATTTGGTGGCCGAAAGAGGGCCTGGAAAGGGCAGGGGCTAGAAAAAAATTGATAAAGAGCTGTTTCTATAGGTGAAAAAAGCAGTGTACTTGCCGCCAAGTCCGTGGTCAATTTTACTGTCCGTGGACCTCAATGGGAATGTGGAGGTTCAGGGAGAGTCTTATTTGAAGGTGTGTTATACGTATTTAATTCTATTGTGGTTGTTGTGGCCAGTGGCCAGATTCTTGGGGCCATTGCCATAGCATAGCAATATGTGTATAGTTTTTATAAGTGCTTTTGGGGAAGTATATAGTATTTGTAATATGGTGGACTGATGTAATTGAAGTGTATATGGTATTAATGATCATAGCAGATTTGAGGCTAGTGCTTATCGAATATGTTTTTGTTCTTTTTGAAGAAAACAAATAGGATAATACTGGGTATGGTTACTTAGTTGCATATGGTAATTAAGCTGTTATCTTTGGCTCTTAAACTGTGAACACCGTATAATTTGTCAAACAAGAAAGTTTAAAACCTTTAATTGCACACAATTGTACATATAGATTTACTTTTTTGACCCTCATAAATAACACATTCTATCAAACATTACAACATTATTGTGTTATTTATTTACATGAAATAATCATTGGGGAAAAAATCCATAGTCAAATTAAAAAAAAACGCCTGTAATTACATACAGTTTTTGGCATTTGCATAGTTTTAAAGAATGTACATGTTACAGAGTAGATGTGTGTGGAAGCATAGATATATTATATGCGTGTAAATGTGATAGGATGTTTGTTTGAAGTTTGTTGCAATTAAGGGTATGTTTAAAGTAGTTAGATACCCGTGGCATATTCTAACAGTATTGAAATTTACAAGAAGTTTTGCAGTAGCAATACATCTGATGGCATATTTGAAGTGTTTTACAAAGAAAGATATTTTAAAGTAGTTAGATACCTGTTGGTGTATTCTAACTGTCTTGGATTTAACTTTACTTTAGTGAGTGCATTTCGATTGAAGCACTATTAAGTAGGAATTTGTTAGAGTTGCTGGTAAATGGTGTTTAGGGGTAATGGAAGAGTTGTTACATACAAACCAACCACTTATTTTTTTACACATGCAATATAGTGGCCTGAAGTGGTTGTGGCACCAGTGTAGTAGATTATTCCTACTGTTGTGAAGGCTTTCTTGGCAAGAGATACTTGGCTGTAAAGCTAGTGAGCATAACGTTATTTTTGGTACCATTTGCATTCTACCTTAGAAGCATTAGTATGATATATTGGTCATGTGAGTTTATTTATATGCTGGAACAATTGTCTGAGTTGCAAAATGGGCATAATATGCCATGATTTGCAATCTTCAGAAGCTGGCGAAATGGAATGGATTTACAATTTGGTTTGGATACATAAACACATCGTTGATTAGGGATGTGCTTGTGAACCAAGGCTGCAGAGAGTGCATGTATGTTTCCACATGTATGAAATCTGGAAGATTTTATTCATAGGGAGGTTTTTTGGTTTCTAGTACATTAGGAATTCTTCTGGATCTTCCTGTGTGTATATGGTTAATTTTACCATTCCTGTTCAGTAGTCCATTTCTTGCGTTATAAGTGCTGTCAGGATTATTTGTGGCATTTCTGTGAAGGATGGACATTTGCTAACGCAACTGATCAGAGCTGTTAAGTAAATGCTGTGAATCGCCTCATTTACATAGAAATTTACTCCAGTTGTGTTGCTGAATTGAAATGGACCAGAGAGTTGTGTCTCTGTATTCTTTGTTGGGCCTGGAGTTGTTTTTGTTTTTTGAGAAAAGACATTTGTCTCTTTGCCTTCTGATGTGTGTGCAGTTGTTTTTGGACTGGAGAGTTTTGTGGTTGTATTATTTGAAGAAGTAGCAGTTGTTCTTTGTTTTTTCAGCGGTACTGCTGGGAGATCTGCTGTAGGTTCTGTTTGTATTAGTTTTATTTATAAAGGCTTTCTTTTGTGACATACAGGGTACATATCTAGATGGGGTATACAGTTAACAAAACCTGTTTTATTCTAGGATGCAAGGAATGTCTGCAATGACATTTTTTTCCTCAAAGTCATCTAGCAATAGACTGTTGAGTGTACAGAGATTTGAAAGTACTGCGTAACTCATAATTTCTTTGAAGACTGTGCTGCCAATGTCAATTTATGTGTGATCTAGGGTTAGACCTTGCGATCTTTGATTAGTAACAGCATAGGCAAGAGGTAGAGAGAATTGTTCTCTGCGTTAGTACATGTCTTTGGAAAGAAGGAACCATGCTATTGTGTGGCATATATTTGTAATTTCTGCAAATTTGTCAAAATGAAAGTTGACAAACTGAATATTGTCATGTGGCTATGATTGGAAGGCAACAACTGTACCAATTGCTCCATTGACTAAAGCTTGTTCTACATCAAGGATACAGTTTCGAATTTCTCTGCCGTTTAGACACAGAGTTTATACATTTTCTAATACAGCTGTCTTGGAGATACATTTTTCCAAGCTATTTAGTCATGCTGTTGCTTGTTGACAAATAGGGAGTGCCAATGTCATACACTTTTAGTTTGTCTGTGGAGCTGATATATAGAATGGGTTGCATTTTTTTTCAACATTGTATCTTTGAATGTACTACATCTTGCAAGGGTTGGCATTAAGGACAAGTATTTTATATTTTGTTGAGTTAATTGGTCCATGACATCAGGAACAGATGTGTTCTGCCCATATAGTTCATGCATTAGTTTAGTTTTTAAGATGGATTGTGCATCTTTAGTAAGCAGACCAGTTCTATTGCTTTTTAAAATGTTAGCATAGGTGAGATCTACAGATTGACACTCATTTTGGGTTAGTTCTCTGTAGCAAAAATGTTGCCAGAGATTTGCATTTACAATGCTGCTGAGTGTGTTACTGCAATGTTTTTGTCACAATGTTTTGAAAATAGGTTGACCATTCACTGGTGTTACATGTAGGTGGTCTCCGAAAACAATGATGTGTTTTCCTCCAAACAGTTCTTCGTAATCAGTTTATAGGACTTCTTGCATTCAAAGTTGAATTAAAGCCAACATGAGGTCGGAAACCATGCTTACTTCATATATCAGGAGCGCTTTAATTTGTGTCAGAAATCTGGATACTTCAGTTGCAGCTTCAGCTGATATATGTGGTATTCAAATTTGTTACACCTCCTATTTTGTAGGCAGCTAAACCTGTGGGGCTTGTTACAACAGCTGAAAGGTTGTTGTTTGTTAAGTATTGTATAAATGTGCTTATTATTTTAATTAAGAACATTTTGCCAGAACCAGCTACCTCACTTACGTACAGGAGCAGAGGTTTATAATGTTACAGCCACACGTTTTAGTATAATGGTTAAAACCATGTTCAATTTCTTCAGTGACTTAAAGACAAATGGGGAGATATTTTCTACCTCAGTCATGGCTAGTTCTGCTTAATTTAGAATGAGTGGTTATTCAAGTGGTTCTTGGCTTCCTCTAAGAGAAGTTTGACTACCTTCAGGAGTGCATTTATCCAGTCGAGCTTCAATGTCTTCCTCTTATTGGCGTTCATTGTCCAACATGTGTTTGTATTGTTTAAAATTGGCATTGTTTATACTGCTTTCATTTGTATTAAATGCAGATTCAAAGGATTCGTGGTAACCTAATCTATCTTCTTTCTTTTCCAAGGTTTAAAAAGTTGCATTAGGGCCATGTAATAAAGTTCTCCATGTTGCAGAGGTTTAAATAATAACTTTACATGATTACTTAGACTGGGCTTGGTAAGTTTTACCAGGCTTCCTTCGTAAGTTGAGACTGAATATTTGCCAGTTGTCTCATCTGGCATGACATTGTTTTGTAGGAGTAGTTTTGGGGTATGTTGTACAGGCACATGTTTTCCAAAGCAGTACTTCTGTTAGGGTAGTATGTGTCAATTACCTTGTTTTTTAAAATGTGCTGGTTGTTGGGACCATTGTGGCTATTGTTTCTATCTCATCGTAGGATTTTAGTACTCTTTTTCGTGATGAAGATGGACCAAGGAGTAGCCAGACAATGTTTTCAGATATCCAGCATAAGGGTGTACCTGTTAAACATTGTTCAGCTTCATAACTTGTGCATTCTCTATGGGAGAGCATTTTTATACTGATGCTGTACAATTTCTGTGACAGTATTTTGTTAGATGATATGTCATCCCATGGGTCTTTTAGCTCTGTTCCTCAGCTATGGTGAGATAGGCTGTGACATATCTTGCAACTGCAATGGAATTGTCTGCAATGTATTGTATGTCTATAGTTGCATTCCACAAGAGGGCAATGATTGCATTGTAATCATTGATGTACATGATACTTCATCTCTTTTAATGTTGCATGTGTTTTAGGGGATTTCCCTTTTACCCTGTGTCTAACAGAAGACATCAAGCTATTTACTTGTCTTTTGGTCAAACTGGTCTAGGGAAGCAAAAGCGACATTTGGTATAGTATTTAACTTCATATCAATGTTGGAAGTACTTGGCACACTTATGATTATGGAAGCATAAGATTTGTGTACGTAGGTCACTATGTGTAGTATTTGAAGGGATATCACAGGTAATATATTTTTCACTAAATTGTAAAACGGTGGCCTCACTGTCATGGTCAATGTGGGCACATCTTTTGTCCACAAAAGCATGTGGATGTGTGGTGCTCCTCTAGAATGATATTCTTTTCTCCAAAAGAAGTGTTCCACTACTCTGCGTGAAGGGGTATTTTGATTGCAGGTGAAGTGCTCCATGGCAATGAAGTAATGGTAAAAGTACCTTGATACATTGACAGGGTCAAGAGAACAGAGTTCTCCTAGTATGTTTCTATCAATAAGCATCATCATTGAAATATGGTTATGTGCTGCTTGTATGAATCCATTCACCTTCACAGAAGTTTGAAAATGAGTCTATATTGACATTGTGCATGTTTAGAAGTACTTTTTGTAATGTATTGATTGATTGAGTTAAGGGTTTCAGACTGTTTAAAATTAATATCAATGGGGCGCTGTTGCACTCATAGGAAATGGCCACCTGAGTGAGGAGCTCTGTGCTGGGATAATCCTGAATCCCGATTCTGTCTACATGGCGCTGCGTTTCTACCTGGAAAGCGACCGATGTGCGCCTGTGGATCCGTCACAGCTGCTGCCCGACTTTCATTTTCTGGAGAGGAGCTGTTGCTGAGTAAACTTGTCTTTTGTGGCTGCCGGCTCACTCTTGCGCAGAAGCCCGCCTGCGCTTCCACACAGCACGGTCTCCAGTGTGCTCAAGTGGTGAGGATCGTGGGCCCTGCTTGGGGAGGGGCAGCCACTGCAAGCCCCGCTCGGCGCAGCTCGGAGATGTACCGTACCACTGAGGCCCTGCTCGTGGTCACCCTAGCCTCCCAGCTTTGCGAGCAATGTGGGGTTCTGCTGAAGTACTTCGCCCGACTCATGTTGCTGTCCAGATTCGCCTGCCGCCCCACTGCTCAGGGAGACTGTGCCCAGACCCCGCAAGCAGCTCGCCGGACGTCCCGGCCCAGTGGTGGGGAACTCCAGAGGACTTCGGACCCAAGTGACCCCCCCTCCACTACTACTGTGGATGCCCTCTACCCCCCCGGTGCTGAATTTACAGTGGCACGGCAGGAGGAAACAGAATTAAGCTCCCTTGACGGTACACCGGAACATGAGGTACGGAGCTTCCCTGCCACCACGCTCTATTCTGCACAACTAGCACTCTGCTAACACTATGCCACACGGGGGAAACACTCTGCCTTTACATATCGCATGGATTGAGCGGTCGGCTCCTTTTCAACAAGAGACCCGCTGGCGTGGTACGTCTCCTGAAGGTCGTGGGGCACCCCTGAATCAGGCCTACGATAGACGGTGGGTTCCTGCGGCATCCACTGCCAACTAATTGAAGCAGACACAGGCTTTGCCCTCCCTTATTCTGTTCTACTTGGGCGACCACGGACCACGCGGATATGGGCTGGGCTGGGACTCACTCTTGATTCTGCCTGCACAACTGACCCCAGCAACTTTCCACTGCTCCAGGCCCTAGCCCTTACTCATACTTAAACTCTCCACTAGTGGGTGACACAGTGAGCTGAGCACCTCTGTTAGGCCGTGTGATATATAGTCATGGGAGACTATAATCCATTCTATAATCCAGGACATTCAATAGTGTGGTAGCTGACATCCTCCTGATCCTGCTGTCACTTCCTGCATTTGGGATCCGATATTCAGCGCGTCCTTCCCTCTTCAATGCAGACCCACCTAGCAGGGTCCCTGACCTGACTACCAAATATCAGCCCTTAACACTTCTTGAAATCCTATCGGAGCTCTTCCTAGCGACGACACGCCTCGGTAGCATGCCCGTAAGAAATAATAAGAGACAAAGCTCAATTAATATGTTTACAAAGACCACGCAGAAATCAATGGAGTCAAGGCCAGAACCCGAGATGGCTACAACATCTGCCCCAGACAACCAAGAACCAGCTAAAATGTTTGCCAGACAACCAAGAACCAGCTAAAAATGTTTGAATACATGCTGGAGGGGTTCACCGCTCTCCACTCTAAGTTGGACGACATGAGTGGGACGATCTGCTCAATCAAGGCACACATGGAAAGGACTGACGGCCGGGTCACGGAAGTCGAGAATAGAGTCAGCACTACCGAGGATGACATTGCTTCCCTTCGAGCTGAGGTGAATGCATTGTCCACAAGGGTCCAGCAGGTTGGTAGAAAGAACAACGACCTTGAATCTCGCTCTAGGCGCAACAATATCCGCATTATTGGTGTACCTGAGGACAACAACAATGGTTCTATGGAGGAATATGTACAGCAAACTCTTCTTTCCCTGCTGAGCTTCCCCAAGCTCTCTTCTCAATTTGCCATTGAAAGAGCCCACCATGCCTAAACCTAAACCGGGAGTCCCTCCCCACCCAATCATCGCAAGAGTGCTGACTTATCGCGACAGAGACACACTATTGCACACTGCAAGAGCCAAGGGCGAGCTGCTCTTGGGATCCTCTAGGATTCACCTCTATCTGGATTTCTCTACTGCCGTCCAGCAAACCCTTCCTATCTGTGAAGAAGAGACTACCCAAACTGGGTGTGAAGTACTCCATGCTATACCCTGCCAAGCTTAGGGTTGAACACATGAGCCGGACTCTCTTTTTCACTATCCGTGGAGAAGCAACCAAATTCATAGAGGAACACTTCCCTGGCTGATCTCTTTATAACAAACACCTTGGTGTCCATGCTCTCCGGGGCTCTCTGGTCTCCTGGCCTCTGTTTCAAACCTGGCTGTGCACTATTTTCTCACACATTCATCGTCAATGCAGAGCCCCGGGACCAGGATTCATCCTGCTGTGACCGCTCTACTGACCTTTCACTGTGTCAGTAACTCTTTCTCCATGGACCTGACCTTGGAAAAATCTGTGCTCCGTATTCTTTTTTAAACCGGCCCCTCTGGCAGCGACCAGATTCCTTTTGTTGTACGCCCAGTCGCAGAAACAGTGTATTTTCTCAATGCTCATATGCCACAGTAACCTAGTCACTATTTGGCGGTGTTCTGTTCCTTCACAGATCTATCCCCGATATGGCATCTCAGAGCAATTTCATGATCAACCTCTTGATTACCCACTACACCAAGTACTCCCTCCTCATGGGCCAAGCCCTGGGGTGACCCGCATCAAATATCCTTTTTTGAACTGGCCGTTCCGGGCTTCTGCATGTTCCTTTGATTTACATCCAGCCTTTGTAACAATGTATTGTCTCAGTGCTCATGTGCCACAAAGACCTAGTCACTAACCCGGCACGAGCGTGCTTATTCTTGATTGGCGCTAAGGCCCCCAGGAGAAGTTGCCATGGTTATACTTTTGGGATGGGATTCATTGTTCTGGTAAAGTTGACATTATCCTTCTGTTTGGGAGAGTGATGAAGTTGGGAATGTATGAGTTGAGATGTTATTCCAAAAAATGCTTGATAGCTGCAGTGGAGGAAAAAGGTGTGCCTATATCGTTGTGGACTTCTTTGTTGGGTGGACATATCTTGCACCGGCTTCCCTGGGTATGTAATATCCGGCTACTTCGCTAAATGGTAATTCCCTTTTCCAATGTCCATGATGGCGCACAATGATTTGACCTGTATCAGCTGGAATGTGAGGGGGTTAGGAAACTACAAAAATATTAGAAATGTCCAGTTGTACGTTGAACGACATAGCGCCAAGGTCGTATTCCTGCAGGAGACGCAAGCCAAGGCGCAGGGTTGCTTGCAATTTGCAAGGTCATGGGGCACACAAAGGTTTTACACAGACTACTACACACAGAACAAGGGTGTCATGATCCTACTTCATAAAAGTGTCAATTTCCAGATCACCTCCTCCCGCATAGATCCTTTAGGGTGTTATGGTCTACTTCATGGTTGTTTGAATGGTAAAGAAATGATACTCCTAAATGTGTATGGGCCCAACATAGATGACCTTTAGTTCTACTCTTATCTTACTATGCTACTAGTTGGGTTCTCCCTGGTCCCTATCCTTTGGGGCAGTGACCTCAATACAATTCTTGATGTCGACTGGGACAGGTCGGGCACCAGCCCCTGTCAACTCTCCAGGGCCGCCCGAGTTATCCTAGAATCCTTGCCGCAACTTGAGCTAGCATATGCTTGGAGATGGATACATCCTGATTCCCAAATGTATTCTTTCTACTCCTCTGTACATGACTCCCACTCCAGGATAGACAGATGGCTCATATCAGAGACACTACTGAGGAATGTCCCGCAAATGCTAATTCTTTCCAGAATACACTCAGATCACTCCCCTGTGACTATATCCCTAGCCTGGGGTAACGCCTCTGGTGACTTCCGCTCCTGGAGACTAAAACCTCTGTCATTATTGGACAGGGTCTTCAGGGCCGACTTTGAGCTGGCAATAGATGACTAGTTCACACTAAATACTGGATCCGTTCTCACGCAGGCCACCCTTTGGGAGTCATTCAAGGCCTACATCAGGGGAATAGCCATCTCCAAAGAGCCCAGGATCCTCAGAACCATTCGTAGGCACATCTATTCAAATGAATCTAAGATCTCCTCACTCAAGGCCCAATATGCCCTACACCACACCCCAACCACCCTTGAAAACATAAGCACTGAACTGGACACCTTTCCCGGCCCATGCTGAAAGGAAGAGGAAATTCATAGACACCCCTGGGTAGGTGAGAGGCTATGGTGAAGGTGAAAGACCAGGCCTGGTCCTTGCCAGACTAATCCTTTGCGAGACGGGATCACCACACATCACTTCCATTGAAAGACCTGATGGCTCCCTGGCGCTCCTTTCACAAGACATTAATGAACAGTTTTGGTCATTGTATTCCTCTCTATATGCCAATACTGATACTGCCTCGGAATCAAGCATAGATGCGTATCTTGGCTCCCTCCCTCTATCTGTTCTTTCTGATGACAGTAGCATGACTCCGGACATGCCCATCACCCCAGAGGAAATAGCTCAAGCCATTGACTCATTAGCCACGGGCAAAACCCCTGGCTCCGACGGCTTCCCCATTGAATTATACAAGCAATACAAATCACGACTGGTCACCCACCTCTTAGCACTATGGGGACAATCCTGCATATCGGGCACACTCCCACCTACCCTACACGAAGCTACTATAACCATACTGCTTAAGTCTGACACACCTCCAACCCAGTGTTGGTCATACCGGCTTCTTTCACTCATAAACTGTGACATTAAGATTTACACTAAGGTTTTGTCCATGCGGTTAACTCCCTACATGCCCCACATTGTACATCCAGATCAGTCCACATTTATCCCTGGCCGTTCCACCTCCCTTAATTTACGTCGCCTCTTCAACATCATAAGCAGGATTGACCCAAAGACCCATGCTGTGGCAGCGTGCCTAGACATGCAGAGGCATTTGATTCTGTTTCCTGGAGCTACCTTTGGCGGTGCTTGTAAAGTGCAACTTTGGGCCCTGATTTCTCTCTTGGATCAAACTACTATACTCTGGTCCTACTGCCAGGGGTCACACGGAGGACAGGCATTCTCCCCCCCTTTGATATATCTTGTGGTACGAGACAGGGATGCCCCTTCTCGCCCCTAATTTTTGTTATCGCCATCGAGCCCTTGGCTGATAGGATACAGCAATCACACTCAAACAGAGGTCTTCGTATGCTAGACGCACCTGATATTATTTCCCTATATTTCCTGGCTTTTTACCCGCTCCCCTGAACATAACTTAGCCCCAATCCTCAAAGATGTCGTACACTTTGGCAAACTTTCTGGACTCAAGGTGTATTGCACAAAATCAACACTTTTTTTGTTAACTGAGACCACCAACCCCCCCGATCTCATGGGCTTCACCTGGTCACAAACAGAAACCACATACATTGGGGTGGTTGAAGCTCACACGCGCAATAAAGTCCTTGAGGCCAACTACCTGAACTACATATCTTTGCTCACAAAGAAATGCCAGGGGTGGGCTAAATTCCCACTGTCCCTTGTGGGTAAACTTGATATTTTACAGATGGTGGTCCTCCCCCAACTTCTCTATCGCTTCCTTAATCTTCCCCTATGGCCAGGCGAGGATTTTTTCCGATCATTGACTCGCATACTTAATAAGTTCCAATGGCTCTCCGGAGCAGTCCGCCTCAAATATGACACCCTGGCTACCCCCGTAGAACTTGGCGGCTTTGGTGCCCCAATTTCCTGAAATATTGGCTAGTCGCCCAGGTGCAGTTTGCATCATATTGGTTTGTTGTCACAAATCCCTGTCACATCTGTGCCTGGAACAAAGGGCAGTAGGAGACTGCGACATCCACTCTCTAGCACTCCCCCCCCCATCCGCAATAGCAATTCCCTTGACCCGGTGGACATCACATTTAAAGCACTCACCAGGATCTGGGTACTGTCCAACAACTCTCACCCGTTCCATAGGTGCTTGCCTCTCTGGAACTTTCTTCCCGGGGTTCCTTGTGTTCCTCTGGCTGAGACACACAACTGGGCAGAAGGGGGGTTTGAGACCATTCGAGAAGTCTTTGATGGAGACCACTTTGTTGAATGGGCAGACCTACCGATAGCCCTACGACGGAAGTCTTCCTTCTGGCTCCAGTACTCAGCCCTTTGTTGTATCTTTAAAAAGACATATTCCACTTTTCCTGTCATCCCCCCAATGATACGATTTTAGCAGAATTAATGAACACCGTGAATACCAAAGCGAAGATCTCCAGATTATAGTTCCTATTGCAATATGAAACCTCCCCTACGTTTAATAAGCTGAGACAGTCTTGGAATGTGGACCTGGCAACAGAAGTGTCTGACAAGTGTTGGAAGAGAATGTGTGCCCACACCCATGAGGTGTCATTCAACTCTCATTTTAAATTAATCCAATTGAAATGACTGCATCAATACCACTACACCCCACTTCGACTGCACCGAATGTTCCCCAACCACTCTCCCTGTTGTCCCAGGTGTAGGTCTGATGATGCAACTTATTCACAAGATCTGGACCTGCCCCTGCCTTACCCAATTTTGGTTAGTTGCCTGCTCCATGATCTCATCTATCCTTGACCATGAGTTCTCTTCCTCCCCTTCAAAATGCCTCTTCCATAACTTCTGCGACTCCCGAAGACTTGCTGGTCTATGTATGCTACTTGCAGTGTGATGTATTCTGTTGTACTGGCTTCGGCCCCGGGTGCCCACACATGCGCAATGGCTATCCACCGTCACCTGGGCCACCGACACGGAGGAGGCATGGACATTCCAAATGCAAACAACATCAAGGCCAAGAGATGTGTGGCCTTGATTCCGTTCCTACCTCTCATCCTTGCCCGCTGAGTCAGACGACTCTGTATCTGTGCAATCTTCCCCTCACAGCTGCCCCTCGTAGACGTTCACTCGATTTGCCATGTCATGTATGCCTAGTGATGTACCTCCACAATGATACCCTACAGGTTCCAAGTGTCACTGTTATGCACAGTCTGTATATGCTTATGTTGCAACCAATAATTAGTGTTTTGCTGCCTGACCTTCATTTGTTCTGACAAGCACAATAAAATAAAGTTTAAAAAATGAATACATAATATCAACAACATTTTTTATTAGAAATGTGCTGCCAATTAGATCTCAGAGGATTACTTTTCTGTCGCAGTTTTTAAGGTTAGATAATTACTTTTTAGCTCTCTTTATAAGATTGTTAAGAACTCTGCAGTGGACTTTACAGTGGACAATGCCAATTGTCAAACTAAAAAAGATTTAATTGCAGTGTTAACAGAAGACTTCTTCATAATGTATTTTAAACAGTTTGTGCATGTAAGAGGTTACGGTGCATTAAAGTGTGCTTTTATTGGTGAACATAAAATGGTTGTATCCTGCCTCTCTTTTTTGTCTTATGGTTCCAGTAGAATAGGAATGCCCAAGATTATGAGCCTGAAGTCCTTTTAACTGTGCTGAATGCTTTTTAAAGACATAATAATATGCACACAATTGGAGAATTAGCAATCTTCCGCCCATAGTATTTGGAGCAAATTATCCTAGCTCTTTCTAAAACACACTGTGGCCATTGTTTTTTTTAATTTATTTATGTATTTATGTATTTATGTATTTATTTATTTATTTATTTATTTGTTTATTTATTTATTTATTTGTTTTTACTTATGTTTCTCTTTTGATTGCCTGGAAAGGTTATCAACAAGTTACTAATCATGCAAAAAAAAAAAAAAATAGTTCTTACTTTGAGATTGTTCTAAAATGCTCACATTGTGCTTTTTCAATGAATTTCACTTTTGGGTGATTGCTTTTCCACATTGCTTCAGTTGAATTGGAATATGCTTCTTTCATTAACTCAAAAGAATGAATGCGTATTACAGAGATATGGTGGGAGATACATTTAGCAAACTGCACAGGCAGCATCAAACGTGGTTTTACAAGAGAATTCTAGCATAAATTGGGCACAGCCAGAATAAACATGTTTCTATAGAGGCATATATTGGGCACAACCAGCATGAACATGTCTTATGTCAATGGCAATTGTGAGAAACCAGAAGGTGTCTCACGTACCAGTCCTCAGGGATATGTTTTCCAGCTGCCCGGGACACGGCCATCGCTAATGGATCCAGACCTCGGGGGTGGACCAGTGCGGGAGGATCACCTGGATGGAGGTTCCTTGGGGAGTGGGTGTGGGACACATAGTAGTGAGATGCGCTATACCCCTCCCTTTAAAATGTTTACTCCCTCTTTCACAATCAAGAACATGAATATTGTAACTCCCACCCCCTGAGGAAAGGAACTTTGAACAATCTTTGTTGATCTTTTGTCTTGCGAGGGAAAAGCCTTCCTTGATTGAGCAAGAGACTTTTGGTTGCGGGGAGCTAGTATATGAACTGGAACTGTGCCCTTGTGCATAGCCGAACTGAAGTGTGTTCCAACCCCAAGTTTACTGCCTTGTCCCATGGTGAAAAACGCGGGGAAGGGGAACCAACTATCCAGTCATCCTAACATAGTATTTCAGGACACACCTTTTGTTATCTACAAAATTTCCCACACTGTTAATTGTTTAGAATTAGAGAATAGCAAGAGTTTGTTTTATTATCGGCCCTTTTATTTTGACGAAGACACTACTAGGACTGCGTTATCTTTATTTGGATGGTCATAACTTGCTTACATCCTTAGATTTAGGTTTATATAGGTGTTTTTCCAACCCCTTGAAGTTCAATAAAGACCCTTGACACTTGTGTCTGTCTTAACTGTTTGATACCATTCCTTACACAGTCCTGGCTTACATTGTGGAGACATTGATCATTAAATTGTGCGGTAAAACATTGTTGTGTGCCGCTGCTGATATGGAATTGTCTTGTTAATCTTGGAAATGGTTTGAAACTATATGGCTTTTTGGTCAGTTATTCTGCTGTACAATGCAGAATTTCAACAGCATTTTTGAAAAAATGTCATGGGGGGAGAGCCCCCCCAAACACCAAATGCTATCTTTGCGTTTTTCAAAGGTCACACAATATCGCTTCCTAATGTGTTACTGCTTTCTGTGAGGTCATTGATTTTGTGCTCGGCGACCTCACATTAAAAAATGTAATACTTCGGCCCCACATTCAACAAGGTTAGACACGCCTGACCTATACAAATCTTATTAAGTATTTCTGCATACTCTAAGTTTGACAAATCACTTTCTGGGGCACCAGTCGTCCTGGGATGAATAACGGTTTCTAAACCATCAATCAGCCCTACACCTCTAGAACACAGAAGGGATCTGCACTGATTGAAATGCAAGTAACTTATTTACCTCCTTGTCTAATTTTGGTAACATGGACAGAACGGCAGGCTTATCTCTGCAAGGTCGTGGATCGTTGGTTAGTTGCAACACAGACAAAATACAATTTATTACCCAATGATTAAAGGGAATGTCCAGTCAAGTTTGTATCCAAATATCTACTTTATTATTATTACAGCAGACAGTTCTAGCACACTACAAAATACAACCCATCCTGTAAAGGAACACATAGAACAGACAGTTTCACAAAGGAAAGGGATGCACTCTGGATACTGACAGGAGGGGAGTCAATAACGCAATCAGTCTTAACTGTTCAAGGTCATTTAGTTACAGCACCAAGGGAGCAAGGGGTTGTAAATGTCACTATGGGCCTTCGGAGAATGACAATAGGGACAGAACGACAATGTACCTGGTCCTTGAGATGATCTTTATGCTTGACGGCATCAGGTCGATTCCAGGATGCTTTGCAGCTCCTGTGACAGAGTTCAAAATGGGAGACAGCTTCAGGTATCAGGCGGCAGGCAGTTCACCTAGCAAAGCAGAACGGATGGCTGCAGGCTGCCCCACACAGCGGCTCGGGGTCAAGAATCGTTGTCTCTGTGCTGGTTGGCAGATCTGGAATGCTGGCCAAGGCATCTTGAACGGCTTTAGTGACTGCAGCATGACAACGTTCAGTGGTGCAGCCGGTCGATGTTCGAGGGCTCAACTGCATCAAAAAGATAAAAGATGGATGCTGGTTGATACTTACTGTGGCACTCCTCCTTGCTTCTTCACAAGACTTGTGTCATACTTTAAGGTGGACAGGCCAAATTTGAGGACAGTTTTGCAGACAAAGGCATTGTCCTTTGTCCAGAAACTCTCTGGTACTTCCCACCTAGGAAGCCTGCTGGCAGAACTTCACAGAGCATGCTGTCAGCTGGGTGGGTACCAGTTCTGGAGCTGCTGGATGGGTCCTCTCAGTCTGGTATCTCCCTCTGTTCCCTGAGAGATGTTTAGGGGAGGGATCTTGCTTCGCTTTTCGAATCCTGGCCTTCCTTCACTGGTGGAAGATGTAAGGCAGACTACTTTCCGCCAGGGTCAAAATGTGTCCTTCTTCTTAGTCCTTTCAAAGTCATTGGATGATCTACTAAGTGAGGAAATCAGCCGTCTTTTCAAGCCAAATGGGCCCCAGTAATTGGTGCAGGCTGATCCTGCCTTAATGACCCAATTGTAGGTCCCTACCAACAATCTTCTGTTATGCGTGAGGTCAGCACCAGAGTGCTTTGCCACATGAACGGTACAAGGTGACAACATGTACTCCTAAATCCCACTCATCTTCCTGTCTGTTGTAGATCAAAGTGTCTCTCTGGTTAACCGAGTCCTCTGTGGCTCTTGATCAAAGCACAGTTCTCTCTTGAGGTTTGTGTTGAGAACAGACTTCTGTCTCCCTCAAATAGTATACATCACCCCTTTGAAAGGGGTCCACTCTTCAGGGGTAAATAGTGGACCCATACACGCCATTCACTGTCCTTCATACAGACGGGTGAGAACTGGCTCCAAGTTGACACATTGAACATCAAAGAGGTGTTAGTCCTGCCTTCGTCTTGTCCATTCTGTAATTAAACTTGACACAGGCCTGTTCAAATGAACTCCTTTTAGCATGCACTGCCACCAGCAGTTTAGACAATAGGAAGGAAGATCCATGGAGTCTTTGATATTTATTTTAATTGGGGTTGCCATGGTCAAAGGAAAGTGTCACCTTGCCCCTTCTTGAGATGTGTTGATGTACACGTGGCTGTCACATTCTAGCTGTACATGACAGGGGAGGACGGTGCCTGTAGGCTGTGTCCTCCCGGAGCACATCTGACTATGCAGGTGAGGAGGGAAAATGTGTGTGGAATGGCTTCATACATTTTCAGAGACTGATCTCCCATCATTCATTTTTATTTCAAAAATCAAAAAAACGCAGTCAAGTGCACACTCCCTAAATAGATGGTCGAATTCCTCCCACAAAGTCTGCAAATTGCATAAAATTACCAATACTTCCTATTGTTTTTTTTACTATCCTTAGATTGGGACATTTAGAAAACTGGGTGAACTTTCACCGGAGTTAATTGTAACAAGTACATGCTTACCTCCAAATAAACATTGTAGTCAGTCTTCAAACCCTCTTGCATTTGCAGATGAATGAAAGCTAACAAAGTTAGACACCATGCTCACTTCATCTACCATAAAGATATGTAATTTTCTGATAACTTTTCCTACTTCTTGTGCTGGACTTGATCCAAGTTTTTGATATTCCAGTTTGCTGTCATTCTCCACTGGCAGCATCACTAGTCGATGTAGGTAGCACCACCTAATTGAATGCTACTAAACCTGTTGGATCAGTTACAATTACATGACAAAGAACAATCAGTTACATTTTCGATCATAGCTCTTATTGCATTAATAAAAAAAACGTTTACCTGTTCTGGCTTGTCCACTAACATACAACAATACAGGTTTGTATTGGACACACAAACATTCATGCTTGTCATGCAGTAAACCATGTAAGAACTTATCTTTGATTTTGTAATAAACTTATTTTTGCTCTATATTACGTTTACTAACTATTTAATCATAATTTGCATCTGCAACTTCAGTTTGTTGAACTGCACTTTCTACTTCTACCATGGCAATATCAACATCAGTTTGAATACATGGCTCACCAAGCACATTTTGACTTCCTGCTGCAGAATCTTGACTTTCATCAGGAGTCTCTTTTGGCAATTCAGCTGCCAAAAGTTCTTGACATAGTTATTTTGCCAGTAACTCCAAGTACTGCTCACATTTGGGATATCTAATTAAGCATTTTTTAGCAAACAATTATTCTTGAAAAGTTGCAAAACTTCCAAGCAAATCAATCTCTGCAGGCCATGGGAAGAACAACTGCAAAAGACAAAAAATAAATGTTTCTGCAGTTTGGCAGGACAGTGTCATTTGGTTAATGAGACTTGCCTGCCCATGTCTCACTAGACAACCAGTACAACTGTTTACTTTAAACCATCATATGTCAGTGTTTGCTTCAAGATTTCGATATGAGTAGCATTCAGCTACTTCATATAAACAAAGATCCTCCAACTCTACAGATCGATTTAGATATATACATTGTTGCTTATTGTAATGTGATTCTTGGAACATTGCTTGCTCATGAATGCCAATGAACAAATTTAAAAATAAACTAAATCAATCAAGTAAGTTGTAATAATATCTCTACTATCAGCTACTGTTTCAGCTAACTGCTGAATTTCAATCAAAGGCTTCAGTACTGATTTCTAGTACTAGCTGTGCCAGGACTTGACCAAAGTACATGAATGGTATGTCCGTACAGAGGCAAACTAGTTAGTGGATCTGTAGCTTCGTAGCTACAACACTCTCTATGTGAGAGTACCTTCAGACCAAAGCTTAGAGGTTTCTGCCCATACCTCTCTTTTCAGCTTTTGTTATGTATGCTGTAATACAACGTGCAACAGCTGTTGAATCATCAGTAATTTACTGTACATCAGTATTTGCATCCCAAAGCTGAGCAATGACAGGAATGTAATCATTAATACATTGGCATCCCTTATTTATTTTTAAATAATAGGTATTTGTTGGTGACTTAACAGTAACATGGTGTTGAACAGATGACATCAAACTATTCACTCATCCAACTGGTGTCACAGGCCTTGAAAGACAAATCTGTTCTCAGGCAGTGTTTATCTCTACTTTTCTATTTTCTCTGACCGTACATTCCACATGAGTGCCTTTGAAATTGTTCCACCTCGTTCCGAAGATCAGTATTGACATGCTGAGCAGGAATGGAACAAGTAACATATTTTTCTTTGCATATGCGGTGCTCTTTCCTCCAAAAGAAAAGTTCCACAATGTCTAGAGGACCATTTTCATATTACATATTAAGTGCAACATGGCTAAAAATCTTTGATGAAAGAACCGTAATACATGTACAGGGTCAATGGAGCACAATACTCCTGTTGTCATGTGTTCTATGTCTTCTGTCTGTGGATTACATTCACAAATTCACTCTACAAGATCATCCCAACCATACTCAGCACAACTTAAAGTCACAAATCAAGTTGGAGGGCCCAAGTCTCTGATCATGCATCTAACCTTGGTGTGTCTCCTATACCACTATTCCTTGGTTCCTCTCATTGTAGCAAGAAGATTGGTAAGTTGTCTCCCATGTAGGTTGAGCACCCCCAAGTACAGGCTGCACCTCTGGCAGGGCTGCGTTACAGATTTTCCCTCTGGAGAGGAATGGGGGCCCTGCCAGGGCTCCCTGGAACTGCCGCTGGGCTTGGGGATCATCAATCCCCATGGTAGAAAGGTGCACAATGCCAGGGACATCATCCCCCACCTTTCTGGAGCTATGGCTGGCCTGCGTTATAGTTTCTCCCTCCGGGAACGGACAGGGACACTGCCGGGTCTCCCTTGGACTGTCGCTGTGCTTGGGGATCGTAGACCCACATGGGAAATGAATGTCCAAGGCCAGTAACATCACCCCTAACCGTCCTGGAGTTCTGGCTGTACAGCGTTACAGCGTTTCCCCACCATCTAGGCCCGGTAGTCTGCCAATCCCTCCACGGAGGGAAAAGCTGTAACGCAGCCAAGCCAGAACTCCGGGATGGTTAGGGGTGATGTCCCCAGCCTTGGCCATTCATTTCCAAAGTTAGTCTACCATCCCCAAGCCCAGCGGTAGTCCCAGGGTGCTCCGGCAGGGTCAGCATCCCTTCCAGAGGGAAATTCTATAACACAGCCCCGTCAGAGCTCCAGGATAGTCAGGGGTGATATTGCTAGCCTTGGGTGGCTTTCTTCCATGAGGGGACGACTGTCCCCAAGTTGAGCAGCAGTTCTGCAGTGCCCTGGTAGGGTCCCCATTCCTCCCTGGAGGAAAAATCCGTAACACAGCCTAGCCAGAGGTGCTGCCTGGGCTTGCGGACAGTAAACCCACATGGGAGGCTGCTGCTTAAGGCCAGGGACATCACCCCTGACAAATACTGGAGCGCTGGTTGGGCTGCGTTATAGAATTTCCCTTAGGGGAGGGATGAGCACCTTGCCAAGGCTCCCTGGGACAGCTGCTGCACTTGGGGATGCTCTCCCCATATGGGAAACAGCCGCCCATGACCAGGGACATTAACCGTGAATATCCTGGAACTCTGATTGGCCTGCATTACAGATTCTCCCTCCAGTATAGGTTGGGGACCCTGCCAGGGTTCCCTTGGAGTGCCACTCTGCTTTGGGAAGGTAGCCCCACATGGGAGACTGGTGCAAAAGGCCGGGGACATCATTGCACCTATCCTGTAGCTCTGGATGGGCTGAGTCACAGAATTTTCCTTCGAGAAGCGATGGGCACCATGCCGGGGATCTCTCGGACTGCCGTTGCACTTGTGTACGGTCAAGACATTTTCTTTTCTGCCAGGTATGTGCACCCACATGTGTGATGTACTGTTTTCATCCAGACACCTGTGGGAATGTGGGAAGGTAGGACATGAGTTTTTGGCAGCGTGTTTCAGTAGTTTCCAGGTGGAAAATGTCTGAACATGAAGTTTTTTTCCCCTAAATTTCCTGGGGTTGTGGGTAATACATTCTGGGGCGATTTGCGCAAGTCAGACCTCTGTGGATTCCCACAGATGTCTTCTTTTCAGAAATGCATGGAGTTCCCTGTTTTGCTTGGTGGCTGCGATATCCCAGAGCCAAATCTGGACATTGTCCACAAGATCAAATTCCCGCAAAATCTGCTCCGTGAAACACTTGAGGTTACCAGTGGTATAGCCTTTTCCCTTTGCGCCCACGTAGGTATACCCACACCTGTGAGGTACTGTTCTCATTGGGACACGTGTGGGAGCATGGGAAGGTAGGACATGTGTTGTTGGCGGTGTGTTTCTGTGGTTTGAATGTGGGAAATGTCTGAAAATGGTGTGTTTTTTCCCTAAATTTCAGAATCTGGCAGGGCTTGTGGGTAATAAACTCTGGGGCAATTCCCACATTCAGACTTCTGTCGATTCCCACAGGTGTCTTCTTTTTGGAAATGCATGTATCCCTGATTTCCTTGGTGGCTACGACACGCCTTGCCCAAATTCGTAGGTTGTCCCTCATATAAAATTCCTGCAAAATCTTCTCTGCCCAAACACTTGGGGTTACCAATGGTTTAGCCTTTTGCCTTTGCATCCAGGTAGGTGCACCCACACATGTCCACACCATCCTTCTTGTCCTTTCCTCTTTTCACCCCTGACGAGGTTGCTAGACAAGTCCGATCTATGAAAGTCTCTTCAAAACAGGTTCATCCCTGTTCCTCTAAAACCATCAAGGACCACATTGACACCCTTGCTCCGGCCTTTGCTGATTTTTGCAACCACTCCTTTGCCTCTGGATCCTTCCCCTCCCCTCTGAAGCACTCCTTTGTGCATCCTTCTCTCAAGAAACCCACAGCTGATCCTTCTTGTCCAGCTAACTATCACCCAATTTCCATTACTCCCTTTCTTGGCAAACTCCTGGAAAAGTTGGCCATCTCTCAGCTTAACCTTCATTCCAATTCTGTTGGCTGTCTCCATGACCGTCAGTCTGGCTTCAGAGCTGCTAGAAGCACGGAAACTGCTCTCCTAAACATCCATGAATATCTGCTCACCAACCTTGACTCTAACATTCCCTCTGTCCTCATCATCCTTGATCTCTCTTCTGCCTTCAACACGGTCAACCAAACCATCCTGCTCAACCGTCTCCGTGAAAACCTGGGTATCACTGATCAGACTCTGGCCTGGCTGACCTCTTTCCTCTCAGATCGACCCTCCCAGGTCCAACTTGGGTCCTTCCTTTCATCTATCTTCCTCTCTACCTGCGGTGTTCCCCAGGGGTCTAACCTCTCACCCTGGCTTTTCAACCAATACCTGGCAACTCTTGCCCACTGCATTGCCATTTTCTGCTCAATATTTCCAGCGCTACACTGACGACACTCAACTCATTTTCAGGCTGCCCTCTGCCACCTCCTCTCCCTCTCTCATCTCTGATTGCCTAACTGCCATTCAAGATTGGTGTGCCGCCAATGATCTTTGTCTGAATGCCAGCAAGACGGAGATCCTCCTCATCGGCACACCTTCACCATCCTTTCCCCTCACTCTCTGGCCGCCCTCCTTTGGCCCTCCTCCTACCCCCACCTGCGAGACTAAGAACCTCGGGTCATCTTTGACTCCACTCTTTCCTTCTCCGCCCACATCTCTGAGGTCTCTAAAAAGTCAAATTTCCGACTGCACCTCCTCAGAGGTACTCTGCCTTTCCTCTCCTTCCCCCAGAAGCTCCTGGTATCTCAAGCTCTGGTTCTCTCTAGCTTGGGCTATTGCAACAGCCTCTATCTAAATCTACCTGCCTCTACTCTCCGCCCTCTGCAACTAATCCAGAACAGGACTGCAAGACTTGTCCTTGGCCTCAAGCCCTGGAATCGTATCTCTCCAGCTCTGAAATCTCTCCACTGGCTCCCAGTGGATGCAAGGATTAAATTCAAAACCCTCTGCATTGTCCATAAGGTTTTCTGGGGCCTGGGTCCAAAATACCTTCAGCTATCCCTCCGCAAATACCTCCTCTCTCGAGCTCTTCGCTCCTCTACCTCCAACTCACTCAGGGTCAGTCATTTTTCTAAGAAACAAGCTGGGGGTAGATCTCTGTCTTCAGCTGGGGCCTCCCTCTGGAACAGCCTTCCTGCCACTCTAAAACTTGAGGAGAACCATCCCCGGTTCCGGAAGCACCTCAAGACCTTCCCCTTTTCTTCTGCCTTCGCTCCCCCTCTCCCCTGCTGATCTGTTCTCTCTTGGCAATGTGCACCTGGCCACCCTCAGTCTTTTGGGCCCAGGTACCTGCTCATCCTGCCACCCTCCTGCACTGCCTCCAGACCACCCCTTGCACTGTGGCCAGTATCTGTAACCATACAGCCCCCCTTTTTCTTCCTGCACTTATCAGACCTACCCTGTCTGCTGCCTTAAACCTAGCACTTGCAATTTGCTGGATGCATTACCACTGTTTGTTGCCTTTATTATTTATTTGTTGTTATTTATCTGTTTCTCCTCTGCTTCGCACTTTCCACCTCTCCCCCCTTCCATGCACTTTTCCCCTCCCCCTCTCCCATGCACTTGCACGTTCTCAATGTCACTGGGCCTAGTAAGATCGCTGTTTTTTTTCTCCTTTGTTCCCCTCCCTTGCCTTGTCGCGCTCTGAAACACTTGTGTACGAGTGCGATAGAAATAAAATATCAATCAATCATTCAATGTGAGGTACCGTTTTCCTTGGGACACATGTGGGCAGGTGGGAAGGTAGGGCATGTGTTGTTGGCAGCGTGTTTCGGTGGTTTGGAGGAGGGAAATATCTGAAAATGTTGTTTTTTCCCAAAATTCCGGAATTTGCGGGGGCTTGTGGGTAATATATTCTGGGTCGATTCGCGCATGTCAGACCTCTGTCAGTTCCAACGGATACCTTCTTTACATAAATGCATGGGGTTCTCTGTTTTCCTTGGTGGCTGCGACACCCCAGGCCCAACACTTTAGGTTGTCCACAAGAAGAAATTCCTGCATATTCTGCTCTGCATTAACACTTGAGGTTACCCATGGTTTAACCTTTTCCCTTTGTGCCCAGGTAGGTACACCCACACATGCGAGGTAGCATTTTTGTCAAGGCACATGTGGGAACACGGGACGGTTAGATATGTGTTGTTGGTGGCATATTTTGGTGGTTTGGAGGTTTTAAATGTCTGAAGATTGTGTTTTTTCCATAAATTCTGGATTTTGCCAGGGCTTGTGGGTTATACATTCTCGGCCGATTTGCGCAAGTCATACCTCTGTGAATTCCCACGGTTGTGTTCTTTTCCGAAATGCATGGGGTTCCTTGGTTTCCTTGGGGGCTGTGACACCCCAATCCCAAATCTGTAGTTTGTTCACAAAGCAAAATTCAGTATTCCCAGGGCATTTGATGTACCAGTGGTTTGGCTTTCTCCCTTTGCGTTCAGGTAGGTGCGTACCCGCATATGAGGTACCGTTTTTGACAGGACATCTGTGTGAATGTATGAAGTTAGAACATTTGTTGTTTTCTCTTGGTTTTCATAACGTTTTCATACATTTGCTACTGCACTTGTTACACATTTTCATTTCCCAAATGTCACACCAAACACATTTTGACTTCCTGCTGCAGAATCTTGACTTCCAACAGGAGTCTCTTTTAACAATTCAGCACCAAAAGTTCTTCTTGACGTAATTCTTTTTCCAGTAACTCCAAGTACTGCTCACATTTGGGATATCTAATTAAGCTTTTATTCACTGCTTTATGCACTGTACGCTTTTGTAACCTGCACAAGTCACCTACCCTTCACAATGTCTGCCTGTGCTTGCCCTTCCTCACCAGATTTGTTTTCCTCATTTGCACATGCTCAGTATGTCTGTTTAGGCCGTCAGCCTAAAATTCCTGTGCACCATGGCTCAGTTTTTGGCTTGTGGTGTTGCTTGTTATGTGAAACATTACAAAAAATGTCTAATTTCCTAACTGGAAGAGTTGAGGGAATGTAGTGGGTCATTGCTTTTCTCAATATTCACAAAAGCCATTACCTTATAGGTCCAACCATGTCCAACACAATCCTTTTTTAACTGTCATTTTTCCAATTCTTACCCAAGCTAGGGAATTTTCCCTACATAGTTGTTTCCTGACATGCGGAAAATCCCCTTCCTAAACTTGGCATGTTGTCTACCTTTCAAAACTGTATCCCTTTCTATCTTCCCATTCAGCTTTCCTACCCTCTTCCATTCTGTCCACACATGTCCTATTGGAAAAAAACGGTAAAATCGCCTATGTCTCACAAAACTGATGGTGATCTTATAAAACTATGATTTTTTTTGGTTTGCACTCATCATATTCTTGAAAGCCTGGAAAATGTTGAATTCAGCAGAGCAAACCATTTGTTCATCATTTTATTGGCATTTTCTGAAAAAACACAAAATGTGCTCCTTTTTACTGACTACATTTAGGAAGAAAAGGGGCAAAATTTGTCCGAGATATCAGATGTAACAAAAAGGTTGCAAGGGATTGAATGGCGAAATATGAATACCAACAATAAAGGGCTTGGCACGGGGGGGCATTGGCAATTAAGGGGTTAAATGTCTCAATAGCAACACAAATATTATTCATGCATATTATATCTTCAGTTGTTTAAAAATATTTCAAATATTTTCAAACAGATGAAGAAGTCATTCAAGTATCACAAGGAACTAAACAAGAAACATCACAATGACTACCCACAAAACTAATCATGGATTCAGTAACAGAATTTAAACAACTATTCATTGATGTTCAAAAAGAAGTACAATCAATGAAAAAGGACATTGAACATATAAGACAAATCATGGGCAGTAAGAATCCAGATGATTGGGCTAAAAAAGAAGGTGTATCATATGTTCAAACTAAAAGAAAAAGAAATCCCTCAACCACATCCGGCCCAGAATAAACCTGTTCTTACCAAACTTTGTTTGCATATTTATTTAACGTTTCCAAGTATGTAAACTTATATGCATTATTCATTAATAAAACATATTACAAATGTTACAATAACTGTTTACAAATCCGACAATCAATGCATCTTAAAAAATCTTTCCACGACGACTACCCATATACCTGTAAAAAAAAGCTTTCAATACATTTTTTAAGCCGCGTCTACACAATGCACAGCAATTCAGTTGCTGTTTCCTTCCCATGGCTAGTTTATTTGTGGCATTTCTATGAAGGACGAGTATTTGCAAACACAACTGGTCGAGCCATTCAAGTAAATGTTTTGAACAATTGGCAATTAGAACAGAAGATTGATTGCTACATTTGCATAGCAATTTACACCAGTTGTGTTGGAAAATGTAAATGGACCGCAGAGTTCTGTCTCTATGTCATTTGCTGGACCTCCATTTGTTTTTTTTTAGAAGAAATATTTCTCTTTTTTTCTGCTGATGGTTGTGCACTAGACAGTTTTGTGGTTGTACTACTTGATGGAGTAGCAGTTGTTTTTAGTTTCTTTGGTGGTATTGTTGGGAGATCTCTTATGAGTTCTGTTTGCATTCATTTTCTTTTAAAGTGTTTAACTTCTTCAGGAATAGGGTACATATTGAGATGGGGTGTGTAGACTGCACGTAGTCTGTTGTATTCTATGATGCGAGGAATGTCAACCTTGAGATAGCTTGCATCAAAATTAACTAGAAATAGTCCTTTCAGTGTACATAGGCGTGAACATTCTACATAACTCATACCTTCTTTAAAGACTGTGCTGCCAATGTCAACCAATGCCTGATGTAGGGTTAGACCTTGTGATTTGTGAATAGTGACTGCATATGCAAGAGAAAGAGATAATTGCTTTCTGACTACATTCATGTCATTGAAAAGAAGGAATTGTGCTGTTGAGTGCCCTATCCTTTTAACTTTGGATAGTGTGTCAAAGTGGATGTTGACAAACTGAATGTTGTTTTCATGTGGAAATGTCTTGAAGCCAACAACTGTACCAATTTCTCCATTGACTAAACCTTGCTCCTCTTCAAGGTTACGTTTCAAAATTACTCTGTAGTTTAAACACAATATTAACATTTTCACCAAACCAACTGTGTTGGAGATACATTTTTCTAAGCTACTTAGTTGTGTTGTTGCTTGTTGACACATAGGGAGTGTCATGATGTGCACTTCCAGTTCGTCTGTGGAGCTAATATGCACTATTGGATACATTTCTTTTTTTAACATTGTCTCATTGAATTGCATACAGCTTACTGTGGTTGCCATTAGGGACATACATCTGACATTTGTTTGTGCTAATTGTTCCATGACATCAGGAGCAGATTTGTCATGCCCATATAGCTCATGGATCAGTCTACTATTTAAGATAGATTGTGCATCTTCAGAAAGAAGACCAGTCTTAATGTTAGCATAGCTGAGGTCTGCAGACTGTTGCATGTTTTGAGTTAGTTCTCTGTATTGAAAATGTTGTCAGAGATTTACATTTACTTTGCTGACAAGTGTATTGTGGCACTGTTTGTGTCCTAAGGGTTTAAAAAAAGTTCCTCTTTCACTGGTGTTAATTGTAGGAGAGCTCCAAAAACAATAATGTGTCTTCCTCCAAAGAGTTCTTTGTAGTCCGTTTTAAGGACGTCTTGTAATCTGAGGTGAATTAAAGCCAACATTAGGTTGGAGACCATGCTTACCTCATCTATTAGGAGCATTTTCACGTGTTTCAAAATTATTCGTACTTCAGTAGCAGCTTCTGTTGATAATTTGTAGTACCCTAATTTGTTTTGGTGTTCTACTGGAAAGAGCAGTAGTCGGTGTAAAGTAACACCTCCCATGTTGTAGGCAGCTAAACCTGTGTGGGATGTTACAACAGCTGAAAGCTTGTTGTTTGTTAACTTGTTGGAGGAATTTGCTGAGCATTTTTATTAAGAATGTTTTTCCAGAACCAGCTTCAACACGTAGATAGAGGAGTAGAGGTTTATAATTTGGACAGATACAAGATTTACTTTCATGTTTTTAACCATGTTCAATTTCTTCAGTCACTTCTATGAAAATGCTAAGTTGCTCATCATTTAGATGTTATTTCACCACTGTCAAGTTTTTTTCTTATTGCTCATACTGATACATGGTGTTCTCTACTTCAGTCATGGCTAATTCTGCTTCATTTACTATGAGTGGCTCACTGAGTGGTTCTTGGATTCCTATAACAGAAGGTTGACTACCCTCAGGAGTGTCTGCATTTAGTTGTGCTTGCACTTCTTCCTTTTCTTGGCATTCATTGTCCAACATGTTTTTGTATTGCTTGAAATTGATATTTGTTATACTGCTTTCATTTGCATTGAATGCAGCTTGAAATGAGTCATGGTTGCCTAATAAATCTTCTTTTCTCCATGAATTAAAAAGTTGCCTTAGAGCCATGTAGTAAAATTCTTTATGCTGAGCAGTTTTAATTGCTAACTTCATTTCTTTTTTTTTAATTAATTTGTTTAGTTGAATATACAACTTTTCAAATTATTATCATTGTTTTTCTTTATACAAAAAACAGAATACATGATGCAGAAGAAAACATGAAGGTATCCAACATCAAAAGAAACCAGAAAACACACGTTCACATAAGGACATATAAGATAAAAAAAACACTATAAAACACATAAATGTTTTCTAAGCACACAAAAGAAACCACATCATCAGCATTCTTGATGTAATATGGTACATATATAAGAGGAAAAACTTAAAAATAAGATGAGTTCATTAGGCCCAGCTTATGGATAGCAATGCAACATAATGTATTACTTCATAAAAACAATAAGGTATCAGGCATTCCCTGAATGAGGTGACCATTTCTTAATTATTCCAGAGTGCATTCGTTGGTAAGACAATATCAAGAAACTGAACTATCGCTATTTGTATTGTGACTTGTGGATTTGAAAATAAAAGGTGCCGTAATTTCTCTCTATCCAAGTACCGTTGTACGATCAACTTTTTTTCGAAACATCTGCGTCTTACATCATTCAATGTGGTGCAGTCAATTATAAGATTCTGCAAAGTTTCTTTCTGATTGATGTTTAAGCAGTAGCGACACAAGTTTAGCTTTGAAGTGATTAACTTCCTTCTACACAGTATATCCCTGGTGTTCCACTGATTCGACCTAAACCTCAAAAATATACTCCGAAAATGATGAGAGGGGCATTTTGCAAGATAATTTGCCAGGGTACCATATTTTTGGTGCCAAATAAGTGGATGTTGAAATCATTATGATTAAAGCATTCCACTAGAGTCTCGGACCAATCATGCTGAAAAATCTTAACCTTAGCCCTATCTGGATTGGTTATTAGGAGATCTATTGTTACTGCAGCATCAGCTACTGCATTCAGAACATGAATCTGCCACATCATTGCAAAGGTTTTCTGGGATGTCATTAAATCCTGTGCTAATGCTGCAAGGATGGTTGTTTTCCTTAAACCCTCCAACATTTTGCGAAGGAGAGCACATTACTTCCATGTCAGCTGTGAATACAGCGATAAAGCACCCAGCGCATATCGTAATATCACTGTTGGAGCACTGCAAGGTAGATGTAAAAGTGATTTCCAATATTTGGACTCAATACGATCCCAGAACAAACGACTTTGTGGGAGTGAGGCTTCCGCTCCATACAAGATGATTGGTATGACTTTCATTTTGTAAAAACTTAAGGTGTGCCTTAGCGAAAACTTTCCAAACTTTGCTTGTATTATTTTTGATTGAGATATTAAAGATCGTAATTTGTTTTTAATTTCACAAGTGAATTGTTTGACTGTTTTCTTGTGCTGAATGGTTACGCCCAGGTACTTATATTGATCCACACTTAAGAGTTCACATTGCTGTAATTGCCATTTGTATCTATTTTTCCTCACACAATTGCTGTTACAAACCATGATTTGCATCGTTTGTGTGTTGACGACTAAATTGTTGTCTAATGCATAGGAGCCTACCTGTTCGAGCATGTTTTGAAGACCCTTGGGGGTTTTCTACAACAATATCAAATCATCCGCATAGAGTAAGTATGGTATTCTTAGCCCGCCCAGTAGCACCCGCGCAGTTCTTGATCGACTTCCCAATATCCAAGATGAAGAAGTTGAACAGGAAAGAGGCTAAGGCACAACCTTGCTTCAGTCCTCTTTGGGTTGCTATTGTTGGGGCCAATTCTCTATTAAAATCCATTCTTACCCACATAGCTGTACCAGTGTGGAGCAGTATTATCAAAGCTAGTGAGGAGTAAGGGCAATGATGTTTACGCAATTCTGCAAACAATAACGTCCTGGCCACCCCCTGCTTGGTGCGCTTGCATCATGATAAGGGCAAGAATGTTTGGTATTGTGCCCAATCCTTTTACAAAGCCCTATTGCAAGAGGTTTTTCAGATGATTTGCATCAGCCCATATATTGAGTCTGCTCAGAATCTGCCTTGCAACATTTTTTCCAGGGGCATCTAGCAATGAGATTGGCCGTTAACTTACAGGCAATTTGCAGTAACCTTTTTTCATAAATTGGGACCGTGATTGATTGTGTCCATGTTTTTTGCAATCTCTGTTTCTGATTAATCGCCGAAAATATGTTGACAAGTATGGACGCCTAAATCTCTGGATGAGACTTCATGACATGATTTGAAATGCCAGTCTTCAACATATTGACACCATCATTCTGATAAAGCTTGGCCCTATGCCCTGCATCCAATTCTTATGTGTTGTTCGAATTTTTCGAGAGAGAATCGCTCTAAGGGGAGGAGGAAGCCTTGCGAGCTTTCTTAACTCGGCACGATACAACTTTTTTCTAAGATGAACTGATTTATCAAAAGTGTGAAGATGACTCACATGATTCCCTGTCGCTGTATTCCGACAGCTAAAAGATTGAATTGTGTCATTATAAATCAACCCCATCTCAAAACCCTTGTTGGCATCTTTTACATTTGATTGTGATATAAACTGGTTGAAATGGATCAAGGCATCCTCTGTCCATCAGAGCCGATTACCACCTGAGTTTACTACCAAACAGCCCTTCACATGCGAGTGCTTTTCAGGTTGATTCTCACCATTGTCAAGCCATTTGGCACAGAGTATGTTATGATCGCTCACTTCATTAGTACAAATATGAAATGTTTGCAATATTGACCATAATGCTGCATTTACATAAATATAATAATTGTCGAAGAAGGCTTGCCTTTGTGCCAAGTTGGAGCAGGTGGAATTTCAGATGAAAAGGCACCATTCAACACAAAGAGATTTCGATGTTTTACTAGACAATTCCAGCGCATGAGTCTCTCGCTGGGTCGCTTCCCTTTTTTCATAAAGCAATTTAAATTCACATCACCACCCAAGATTACATATGTGATGCTCTGGTCTTGTGATATCATGTCCAGTAAACAATTCAAATCTCTAAAAAAGCACTCATCAGTGATCCCAACCGTATTCCAATACAGATTGAGAATTGCATAAATGGCCCTTAGGTGTCTCACTTTAATCAACAATATGAACTTTTTGGGTCCTCCCAAAAACTGGAGGACAACCCATTTTTGGTCTTAACGGCTATCAAAAGGCCAGAGGTAGTTCTTCCCACGATGGCTTTTGATGCAGGTTTTAAATGAACCTCATGGCCGTCCCAAAAGGGAGGGAGTGTCAACCAAGTCTCCTGTAAAAGGATAATGTCATATTGGTTCAGGTTGTCCTGGTCATTATTCAAAATATGTTTAAAGCCTCTTGTGTTCCAGCTCAAGAGGGCTATTGTCTACTGCAAGGCAAAAGAGACTAGTTAACTCAACTTTGTACTGCACTCAGAAACACAAGGTTTGAAGAATGATTGTAGCCTCTTTGAACCTCTGACCTCATAAGGTCTATTTTTTAAGATTTCAGCTTGAGCCTTCACACCAGGTAGTATAGCAGTTCCACTATCATCAGTACATAGCGTAAAGCCTAGATCGTGTAAAGAACCCTTTGATTGCCATATCACATTTTGAAACACCCACGATTGCATCCACAATCTTACAGCATTGAGGTTTCTTTTATCAATAAACTTAGTGTTAGGTCAGAAAACACTATGTCCTCTAACGACTGGATGTCAGAGAAAATTGCCATTACAGCTCTGCGATTCAAATCGAATTGGGTGCTCGGGCTGGGTCTACACCTTAAAATGAGGGAACATAAAGCAGGCCCCTTCCTTGCATTCAAGCTTTCCCCTTTCGCTTCTTTTTTTTTCTTTTTTTTTTTATTAATCATCTTAGAAACCATTTCGTTATGAGATTCAGCAGATTTTAAATTAGGCAAAGTATTTTCAATGAGAGTTAGAATAGCATCAGAAAGCTGGGTAGGGATCAACAGGGGATTGAGAGGCTTAGGGACACCACTCGAGTTTGACTGAGGCTCCGTAGGGAGTGAATGGTTCAAGAGAGAACCAGAAGAGGAGACGGGGCAGATGACTGATTCCTCATGTTCAGGTAAACTTACTCCTTGAGACTTGTTGGCTGAGATTTGATCCAGCATTAGAGGGGAGGGTTTTGCAAATGTGTCTAAGTGAGGAGGAATATGACCAGCCATATATATGTCAACCGCCCTCTGTATTTCAGCTCTGTGTCTCGCCGCTTCACTCATCAAGGCCCCTTTCGGACCCTTATCAATGCCAGGGCCTTTTTTTTCTTTTTATTGCTAGTCTGTGCACCAATCAATGGATTAGAATCTGCAGACATTGGGTGTGAGATCTCCCTCACTAAATCATCAAGAGGTTGATATGAAGGAGTCTGCACTGGACTAGATCCAGTGAGACTACATTCCAATTTTGCCTGATTCAATAACATATATATGGTTTTGGATACTGCGATTTTGTTTTTGCTAGGCATGGAGATCGCTTTGAAAAATTGTTTTGCCACTGCCTCCCTACACTCTTGGGCGAAGATTGATTTTTGCGCAGTTTGGATACATTATTAGAGCCATCAATTGGGCCGCCAGAAGGATTTCCAGAGGACCGGGATCTATCATGAGCCGTAGGTACAACTTTGGATTGGGTTGATATTGAGTATAGCTCTTTAGGATGATTGGGCAACATGTCCGACAAGGGCTCCTTCGAGGAGGGAGGAGGGTGCAAAGAGGCACAGAAAGGTGGAGAGTCAATCGAGTTTTCATAAAACTTGCTTTAAAACAAGGAAGGACACCCACCTGTGCAATGTTGTAACTTGCATGGCTGGCACACGGAGGGAACTGGATAGTACAATTCTCGTTTGTTTGACAAGCAATGGAGAAACAAATATTTTAAGGGGGATGGGGTGAACACACGACATGAGCAATTGCTTATGTCTAATAATCCCTTCCTTTTGCAAGGATAGAATTATTTTATAAGGTTTCCTCCTGAGCCAATAACCTGCGATCAAGAACATTGTATAAATTACCCAAAGCATGAAGAGCAGAGTTCATCGCCGATAATGTAGCATCAGCCTGAGAGTCAGTTTTGCTTAGATGCAAAAATGTATTAGTACTATGAGAGTGAGTACAGGCAATGTTGGCCTGGGAATGTATTGACATACTGACAGACTTGACAGAGAACATGAAAGATTGTCATTAAAGATTGTCATACAAACACTTGTCTGAGAATACAGAATCATCAGTATTGTCCCGGGAGGATAGCTCAGCGGCAGCGTGCGCGTCTTGGAAGCAAGACGACACGAAGCAACAACAGGTTCAATCCCCGGGTCTGCGCTTAAACCTCTGGGTGTTTAAGCGCGTTATAAATACCTAACTAAGACAAAAAAAACACAATTACGCAACTAAGAAAAAAAACAACAATTCCTGTAACAGCGCCTCGATGCCTGCGGGCTGTGTGAGCGCTTTATAAATGTAAAATAAAATAAAAATAAAATAAATTGAGATGATGGCCACATCATCAGAGGGTTGAGCAGAGCCGCACGTAAAAGCTCAAGCTTTAGGTGCTGTTTCTAAATTAGCAAGATCACTGATGGATTGAGCAACACCTGGGGCAATATCACAATATCAGATGCTTTGGTAGCCAATTCCAAAGAGTCTAAAATGGCAGTGTCTGTTAGGGACAAGTCATTTGAATGTGATTGTGTAGACAGCACTGGATCCAAACAATCCGCTGTGGTAGACACCAGCAACAAACATTTGGAACGGTCAAGAGCGGGAAGGGGAATAGTTTGTTTGTGGCACCCACTCGATAAAGCACTAAGTGCAGTGTTCACAACCAGTGTGTTTTTGGCTCTATGGCCTGAAAGGGAGCCTTTACAAAACATGCGAATGTCAGACCCTTACTTTTCCCTCCAACAGGAGTATTCATGATTTGAGGACTGAGAGAATCAAGCAGGGCTCATACTTGAAGAAAGTAGAGCAAGTTTGAGAGGCATGCCCGTTTTAAGTGTAGGTGGCATCATTTTTGAAGACCTATTATCCGGTTAACAATGAAGGTGGAACCTTACCGGCAAAATGCTAAAAATAAAAACTAAAAACACTTCAAGAGCTTTGAGCCCTCTCTTATTACCTCACCTCAATGATTATGATCACGGTCATGCACAAAAGACCAGAAAAAGGCCCCGCCCACCACACGCCGCGCACGGAGAACGGTCAACAGTACTTGGCAGTACTTCACGGTGCACGCGCAAGTGCGCTACCTTGTGGGTATTACTGGAGCTGGTGGGCGGTGAATGGGAGTGACAGAGTTCGGAGGGCGGGACCAAAAATCAGATGGAAACCTTGGGGAACACAAAGATAAAGGACTTCAGAACTCTATGTCGAATTTAATGGCAAAGACTCAAGCATTTAGTCCAGTTCAGTTCAGAAAATTCACCTTTGTTGTTAAAGGGCAAGGAGCACTTTGGTGTCACAGTGAAAACACTCCTCCAAAGATACAGCCAACAGCGCCGCTCCGTGCAGCGTGAGCAATGTTCAATGTTCAAAAATACACAATATCCAGGGCGACAGCACTCGCGAAGAGCCACGCCACAGTCAACAGTACTTGGCAGTACTTCACATTTCATTAATGAAGCTGGGGTTGCTAAATTTAACGAGGCTCCCTCCACAAGCTGAGACCACATATTTTCCAAATTTTTCATCTGGTTTAACAGTATTCTTGTAAGAGAAATGTTGGGCTATGTTGTACAGGCACATGCTTTCCAAAGCTGTACTTCTGTTTGGGTAGTATGTGTCTAATAGATTATTTTTCAAAATGTCCTGGCTGTTGGGACAATTTTTTGGCTATTGTTTGTCTGTCTTGGTGCAATTTCAGTACTCTTTTTCTGGATGCAGCTGGACCAAGGCTTAACCAGACTATGTGTTCAGATTTGCCATATAAGGTTGTGCCTGTTAAATAGTCTGCAATTTCATAGCATCCACATTCTCATTTTTATGCCAAAGCTGTACAATTTTTGTAACAGTGTTTTGTCAGATGATATTTCATCCCAGAGGTGTTTTAGCTCTGTTTTCTCAGCTTTGGTTAGGTAGGATTTGACATATCTTGTAACACTAGTGGAATTGTCTGCAATATATTTTATATCTATTCTTGCATTCTACAGGAGGGCAATGATTGCATTCTAATGATTGATGTCATTTGAACCTTTTTTTCTTTTAAGGCTGTATGTGTTTTTAGGTAATTTACCTTTCATACTATGTCTAAAAGAAGAAATGAAGCTGTTAACTTGTCCTTTTACTGAAACTGGTCTAGGAAAATCAAAGCAGCATTTGGTGTAGTATTTACCTTTGCTTTGTTATCTGCGTCAGCAGTATTTTCCACACTTATGTTTTTGGAAGCATAAAATATATGTACGTAGCTCATTATGTGTGGTTTCTGAAGGGATGTCACAGGTTATTGACTTGTGAATAAACTGCAAAAGAGTGGCATCACTGACATGACCAAATTTAGGAGCATCTTTTATCCCTAAAAGCATTTGGATGTGTGGTTCTCATCTGGATTGATATTCTTTTCTCCAAAAGAAGTGTTCCACTTCTCTGTGCAAGTCATCCCATGCCTATTCAGCACAACTTAAAGTCACAAACTATGTGGGTGGGCCGATGTTCCGTTGCATACAATGTACATCAACATGATGTTGGAACCAGTTTTCTTTTGTACCATGCATGTATGCAAAGAGATTTGTGATATTTGACTGCAAAACTTCATCTTTGTCTTTTATCTTTTGAAGTAGTGGGGCAGCAGACATTTTTGCAACATTGGAGCCTGTTTTCAATGTGTGTGAAACTCCATAACATAGAGTTGCTACTTCACTTTCGAACAGGAGATGAATAATGTTTTCAACATTTTGTCTAAATCTGGTGTCTTCAGAATACCAGTGTTCTGATGCTGTTATTTGTTTGGATCTTTCATTATATCGTCCCCCTTTTCCTGTAGGAATGAGTAGAGGAAAAGCTTGTGCTTCTACACTTTTTCCCATATGCTGATTGGAGATCCTTTGCCTTGACGCATTTGATATGTTTCTAATGCATCGTTTATAGTGTCTTTGGCGTGCAGTGGGTGAATTGTATACTGGTCTAAAATATTGGATGCCGTAATAGGATCTACAAGTTCAAATTGGTCAGTTGTTGAGGAATCCTGAATTATCTGGGTGTTTTCCCTTAAGTTCTGGTCAATGTTTATGTATTTTAGTAGTTACTGTTTTCATTTAGATAATGTAGGGCTTTCTAACTTTGTTTAAGTCTACTAGTTGTTAACAAAGTTTTTTTCTTTTGTTGGTACACCATTAATTAGGATAATCAAAGATTGATCTATTGGCCTTTGCACTCCTAGAGTTTCTACATTTTTGTTAAGATCTAATGGAAAATAAGCTACTTTGTCACAAATGTGTTTTAGTAATTTAGAAGGAGGCAATTTGGCTGTTTTGGGTTGAAGGTGTATTATAGCTTGAAATGGGTGTGCTGTTTGAATTATAATCCTTTCATCCAAATTAAGCTATTGGAGAGGTTTGGGAAGTGGGAATATTTCAAGTTGTTAGTGACAGCCCGTGATGGCATTTGGTTATTATCAAGCTTTGTATTGCATTGTGTGCACCGTATTGAGAAGTCAGTTATTTTGTATTTGTTTTCTGTTATAAGATATAGGACTAATTAGAACCATAGGGATTCCTATTTGTCTTCTATTTTGTAAGTCATATCTATGGTTGTGCTCTTTTTATAAAACGTTCTGCAACAACAAACACAACTTGGTTTGGTACTTCAGTGGATGTGCAATTAAACTTTGCTATTTCTTTTTTGTAGTTGTTTATTAGAAAATTGGCATGTGTAAGGTTTTCGCTAATGTTCTCTAAAGTTACTGAATTCTCTAAGTTATCTTTACATTGGATGTGCTCTATTTGGTGAAGGAGTCCCATCTAGGAGAATGTTATTTGTATTTGTATTTAGTTTATTTATAGAGCGCACCAGGCCCAAGGGCATCCAGGCGCGTATTTTAATTACAACATGATAGGCAGACATGGCAGTACAATTACAGTTTAAATTACAGTTTACAATTACAATAACATTTTTAAACATATATACATAATGCAGTTGCGGGTGAACGGGAGGACATAGCCTATGAACAAGAGGTGGCTAGAGCATGAGAGGTGGTTGGCAAGTAGGTGGAGGGGCTTGGCTTTAGCCAAGTTTTTAAAACTGTGGAAGGACGGTTCAGATCTTAGCAGGTTTGGAAGCGTGTTCCAGAGTTTCACCACAATTACTGGGAAGCTGGCTCCACCGGATCTTTGAAGGTTGAAGCGTGGTATAGTGAGGCAGTTAGTCTGAGCAGTTCTGCAAGGTCTTTTAGTGTTATGGAGGGTGAAATCTGTTGGCTAAGTAGGAGAGAGCTTGGTTGGATAGACATTTATGAGTGAGAGCAAGTGTTTTCAGTCTGATTCTTTGAGGGACAGAGAGCCAGCACAGGTTACGTCTGGTGTCTGAGATGTGTTGGTTCCTAGGGATGTAGAGAACAGCTCTAATGGCATTGTTTTGGATGATTTGTAACTTGTTTAAGTTATATTTGTTAGTGCCTAGATAGAGGGCATTACAGTAGTCAATTTCTGAGAGCACAAGAGTCCTGGCAAGTGTGACACAGTTGGTTGGTGAAAGGAAAGGGTGGCTGGCTGTAATAAGCATGCAGGTGTATGCCGCTGCAGAGGAAACTACATTTGTTTGTCTGGCAAAGGATAAGGTAGAGTCGAGGTAGATCCCTAACATTTTAATGTCCTTAGAAGTCTTGATAGTGTTACCATCAATAATGAAGGAGTTGAAATCAGGAGCCAGTTTGGATAGTTTTTGAGGAGAGCCGAGAATGAGGAGCTCTGTTTTCTCATTGTTTAGACAGAGTCTGTGTTGCGCCATCCAGGCTTGGATGAATAGGTAGATAGCATTTACAGAGAGAGAGTCGGCGACGTAGTCTCCTGAAATTGGGATGGGTATCTGGGTGTCGTCAGCATAATTAGTATATGTGACACCCAGATAGTCCAAAAGATCAAATAGAGGTTTTGTGAATATGTTGTACAACGTGGGGGAGGCACAAGAACCTTGTGGTACCCCGCAGGTGACGGGAGCCGGTGATGCTGCTGCTAGTGGTGAGAAGACACACATCAATCTGTTTTCCAGGAATGAACTGATCCAGGCTGTCGCTTTATCAGAAAAATTTGCGGCAAGTTTAAGGTGCCAACACAGAATTTGATGATTGACGAGATCAAAAGCCGCAGAAAGATTGAGAAGAAGTACAGCAAGTTTAACCTTGTCTCTTAAATCTTCGATCTGTGTTTTGAGGTCAATGAGGGCAGTTTCAGTTCCATGACATGGCCGAAACCCAGATTTCCTTAGACCCAAAAGTTTATTAGATTCAAGATAGTCTTGAATCTGAAGGTATGCTGCTCGGTCAAGGATTTTTAGTAAGAATGGCACAGTGGTGATGGGCCTGTAATTTGTAGATATGTTGGCATCCAAGGTTATTTTTTTTAGGAGCGGGATAACCCAGGCATCCTTCAAATTGTCTGGTACGGTCCCCATGCTGAAGGAAGAATTGATGAGCGTAGAGATGAATGGAGCTAGCTTGTGGGCTGCTTCCTTGATGATGGGTGCTGGGCAGATGTCCCCTTGGCAGTTAGAGGGTTTAAGGCTATTGATGATATTTTTCATTTCAGTGATAAAGGAGAGAAGCTGAACAGAGTCAAAGGGGCCGATTCATGGAACAAACGTGTGCCGAAAATCTTCGCGCAAGCAGGCGCAAGCAGGCGCAAGCAGGCGCAAGCGCAAAAAAACAGGCGCACGCGTGCGATTCATGGAAGTCCCTGCGCGTGTTCACCTCGGGATGTGCGCCAAACCCGTGCATGGCGCACAAGTCACTGCAACATCCCGAAAGGCGTGCACGACGCGCACAGTGAAAGTGCACAACCTCGGCGCATACACCAGAAAGTGGGCGGGACACGGGGCGTAACGCGCGGAATGGGGATCAACGCGCGAAAATAAGGGCGTAACTGGGGATGTACTGCAGGGAAGCAGACGGAACGCCCACACGCACTCGAACCACACATATTCATGGAATCGAATAGGGCAAAGCCACGCACAGCCAAAGACACGCACAAGCTGAAACACGTCCGCCACACGAAGGCAGGCGGTAGAGTCCCAGCGCATCACAAAAGTGGCAACATACAGCAATTGGGCTTGTGCGAGCGGGGCACGTGTATTGCGGGTGTGCGCGGGAAGCAACACACGCGATCGAGCGGGGTACGTGTATTTCGGGGGTGCGCGGGAAGTCACACACGCGATTGAGCGGGGTACGTGTACATCGGGGGTGCGCGGGAAGTTACACACGCGATTGAGAGGGGTACGTGTATTTCGGGGGTGCGCGGGAAGTTACACACGCGATTGAGCGGGGTACGTGTACTTCGGGGGTGCGCGGGAAGTCACACACGCGATTGAGCGGGGTACGTGTATTTCGGGGTTGCTCGGGAAGTTACACACGCGATTGAGCGGGGTACGTGTATTTCGGGGGTGCGTGGGAAGTTACACACGCGATTGAGCAGGGTACGTGTATTTCGGGGGTGCGCGGGAAGTTACACACGCAATTGAGCGGGGTACGTGTATTTCGGGGGTGCGCGGGAAATTACACATGCGATCACATCAGGGTACGTGTATTTCAGGGGTGCGCGGGTAGTTACACACGCGATCTCATCAGGGTACGTGTATGTCGGGGGTTTGCGGGAAGTTACACACGCAATCTCATCAGGGTACGTGTATTTCGGGGTGCGGGGGAAGTATCCCACGCAACATCAGCAGGGTACGTGTACTCCAGGGGTGCGCGGGAAGTTCCACACGCAATTCCATCAGGGTACGTGTATTACAGGGGTGCGCGGGAAGTTCCACACGCAATCTCATCAGGGTACGTGTATTACAGGGGTGCGCGGGGAGCAGCACACATGAATTGCACGTGTGGGTCCTCCCAGGGGTTCCCTCTACACCCTCCACGGCCCCTGCAGGTGGCTCACACCACAGGGGCCTACCCTGCACATGTCCTGCAGGCACCCCATCCACCATGGCCATGACCCCAGCCAACCCACATGACAACTTGCACTACTGCCCACCAACGCATGTCCCCCTGCACCCTCAGCCACCAGGGGCACCCTCCACCAGGCCCCCACCCATGTCTCCCACCACCCCCACCCCCCAGCACTGTGGGGCACCTGCCAGCAGGCCCCCACCCATGTCCAACTCATGTTCCCCACCACCCCCACCCCCCAGCCACCAGGGGCAGCCTCCACCAGGCCCCCACCCATGTCTCCCACCCCCCCCAGAAGTGCAGGGGCAGCCTCCAACAGGCCCCCACCCATGTCTCCCACCACCCCCACCCCCCAGTCACCAGGGGCAGCCTCCGCCAGGCCCCCACCCATGTCTCCCACCACCCCCACCCCCCAGCACTGTGGGGCACCTGCCAGCAGGCCCCCACCCATGTCCAACTCATGTTCCCCACCACCCCCATCCCCCAGCCACCAGGGGCAGCCTCCACCAGGCCCCCACCCATGTCCCCCACCCCCCCACCCGCCAGCAGTGCAGGGGCACCCACCACCAGGCCCCCACCCATGTCTCCCAGCACCCCCACCCCCCAGCCATCAGGGGCAGCCTCCACCAAGCCCCCACCCATGACTCCCAGCACCCCCACCCCCCAGCAGTGCAGGGGCAGCCTCCACCAGGCCCCCACCCATGTCTCCCAGCACCCCCACCCCCCAGCAGTGCAGGGGCAGCCTCCACCAGGCCCCCACCCATGTCTCCCACCACCCCCACCCCCCAGCCACCAGGGGCAGCCTCCACCAGGCACCAACCATTGTCTCCCACCACCCCCACCCCCCAGCACTGTGGGGCACCTGCCAGCAGGCCCCCACCCATGTCCAACTCATGTTCCCCACCACCCCCACCCCCCAGCCACCAGGGTCAGCCTCCACCAGGCCCCGACCCATGTCTCCCACCCTCCCCACCCCCCAGCAGTGCAGGTCCAGCCTCCACCAGGCCCGCACCCATGTCTCCCAGCACCCCCACCCCCCAGTCACCAGGGGCAGCCTCCACCAGGCCCCCACCCATGTCTCCCACAACCCCCACCCCCCAGCACTGTGGGGCACCTGCCAGCAGGCCCCCACCCATGTCCAACTCATGTTCCCCACCACCCCCACCCCCCAGCACTGTGGGGCACCTGCCAGCAGGCCCCCACCCATGTGCAACTCATGTTCCCCACCACCCCCATCCCCCAGCCACCAGGGGCAGTCTCCACCAGGCCCCCACCCATGTCTCCCACCCCCCCACCCCCCAGCAGTGCAGGGGCACCCACCACCAGGCCCCCACCCATGTCTCCCAGCACCCCCACCCCCCAGCCATCAGGGGCAGCCTCCACCAAGCCCCCACCCATGACTCCCAGCACCCCCACCCCCCAGCAGTGCAGGGGCAGCCTCCACCAGGCCCCCACCCATGTCTCCCAGCACCCCCACCCCCCAGCAGTGCAGGGGCAGCCTCCACCAGGCCCCTACCCATGTCTCCCACCACCCCCACCCCCCAGCCACCAGGGGCAGCCTCCACCAGGCACCAACCATTGTCTCCCACCACCCCCACCCCCCGGCACTGTGGGGCACCTGCCAGCAGGCCCCCACCCATGTCCAACTCATGTTCCCCACCACCCCCACCCCCCAGCCACCAGGGGCAGCCTCCACCAGGCCCCGACCCATGTCTCCCACCCTCCCCACCCCCCAGCAGTGCAGGGGCAGCCTCAACCAGGCCCGCACCCATGTCTCCCAGCACCCCCACCCCCCAGTCACCAGGGGCAGCCTCCACCAGGTCCCACCCATGTCTCCCACCACCCCCACCCCCCAGCACTGTGGGGCACCTGCCAGCAGGCCCCCACCCATGTCCAACTCATGTTCCCCACCACCCCCACCCCCCAGCACTGTGGGGCACCTGCCAGCAGGCCCCCACCCATGTGCAACTCATGTTCCCCAGCCAACATGTCATCACAAACTAGATCCCTGGTCCCTATGGTCAGCCTCCAAATGCAAAACACCCACCCGAGTATTGCATCCACCCACTCATAATTTGCAATTACATCACAGAACACCAATTGCAAATTCCGAAACAAACACATTTCCCTCACATACACCCAATGGGTGTCAGTGAATCTCAAAACCCATATCTTGAAATGCATGAAACCAATGAGATACCACACGTTGAAGCTCACCCAAAAAAATATGTATTAAAGGAAACATAACTAGAATCAAAAATGAAGAAACAGAAATGTGAATGTACAAAAATTAACAGAAGCATGTCCGTGAAAAAAAGCAAAACCAAAAATAAAATTCCAAAGTAATGTTGTCCAAAGTCAATGGGGGTCATTACAACCCAGGCGCTAATTGCGCCAACTTTACCACCATGGTGTAAACTACCGCCCCATTCCAAGGTGAGTGGGGCGGTAAATCCCCATTTCCCATTTTCCCTTCCCCATTCCCATTTTTGCCCCATAGGGCATAATGGGAGTGGGGAAGGCGCTAATTACGCCACCGTAAATTACGGTGGCGTAATTAGCATCATGGCAGGTTAGCGCCATGGATTTTAACAGCTGCTAAAAGCAGCCGTTAAAATCAGAATAGGCGTTAAGGGTTAACAACGGCGTTAACCCTTAACGCCTGGGTCGTAATGAGGCCCAATGTCCACAAAACAAAATCCAATGGGAAATAAAAAAGAAAGCCATTGCTCCATGGTTAAAATGTGAAAAAAAAATACAATCCAACAGTGAACTATGTACATGGGAACAAGCCAGGGTCCATTATCCCAACAAAAGAAAGGAAACCTATCTAACTACACTAACTAATAAAATAAACTATATACAAAAATGTGGCCAATGTCCGAAAGGTCCAAATAAAATCAAAACAAAAATGAAACCTAACACTACCTACATAACTATGTACAAGGGCAGCGGGCTAGTTTCACGGCTCACTTGTGGATGTCCCGGGCCAGGGCATCATCGAACTCCTCCTCAATGTCCCGGAGGCGGTCCTCCTCCATGGCCCCGAGGGTCCGCAGGGCCGTCGACGTGTCCACCTCCAAACCCCTGCAGATTGCCTCGAGGCACTCGGCCCGCCTCAGGGCCCTCCGCATGGAGTTCTCCGCCCTGACCATTGTGAGCCGTGCCTCTTCCGCCCGCTGCCGCTCCGCATCTATGGCGTGGCCCAACTGCTGCCACACGGAAGACACTCTCTGTCCTGGGTCCTCCTGCCCTCCGGCCGATGCCTGCCCCTCCGATGTTGAAGGCCCGAGCCTTCATGGCTACCGCCACGTTGCTGCTGCTGCTGTGCCTCTGCCCGTGCACTGCCTCCTGCTGCCTGCACATCCTCCGCCGGCTGGAGTGCAGTCGTAGATGTGGCCACCCCTGCTGGACGTCCGACTCCCGACTGTGGCAGGGATGCCTCCTCCACCAGCCTGGCCGCACCGTCAGAGGCAGCTCCACAGGGCACCCAGGTGACTGATGGGTGGGAAGATGGCACAGAGGACGACTGGCGCGTAGGGGGTCCAGTTGAGGAGGGGGTCGTAGCAAGCCCTATCAGACGGAGGAATCCGGCCTGAGTGACCTGTCCCAGCAGGCTGACGTGGTCAACGAGCCATTCGAGATGACGTGCAGTCTCCTCATGAAAAGACTGCAGGTCACCTTTGACGCAACGCCACACCAGCCAGGACAGGCTCAACCCGGACCCGGATAGCCACGTCCGCAGGCAGAGGAAGGCCAGTTGACGTGAGCTCATCCCCTGCCTGGAAACGGGTCTGGACGTAGGCATCCCTGCTGGTGCAAGATGATGCAGGGACAGGATCAGGGACAGGATTGCACACAGGCACCTCCGCGGCGGCCTGTGCTGCCTCCTGTCCCTGGTCCTGCAATGCACCACTAGCACCAGTGGGATCCCCACCTCCAGACTCCGTCTCTGGTGCCTCCTCCTCCACCAAACCCCCCACCAACCTGGATGACTCCGTGCCATCTTCCCCTGTTGGGCCCTTTGGGGTCCCAGCTGCCCCTTCTGCTGCCGAGGAGTCCAACTCCAACCTCCGCCTCTTGGACCTCCATCCGGCAGCTGCGGCCTGGGACGCGGCACCGGATTCCTCACTCCCCAACGAGATCATAACATGGGAGGGGAGCTGGGCCTTGCGTCTCCGGCTGGCAGTGGGATCCCCGCCGCTGTGCTCCACAGCACCTTCTCCGCCCTCTTCATCAGTTGACGCTGCAGACAGGGAGAAACAAAACACAGGCATCAGGGCACTGTACAATGGACACATACACACATGACAGTTGTACATGAGTGGCATTGGCAAACCTCAGACATGTCATCACAATCCCCAACACACATGTCATTTCAACTCGCACACATGAGCCATACCACAGCCATATCGCAACTGCCAGCACCATCCATACACATACAACAGCATGAGCAGCCAAACGTGAGCAAGACATCACATGTAACACAGGAAGTGCACCACACATGTACACACACCACCACACCTGCATGCATGTGTACACCTCTGCCAAGTGTCACAGTGTTCAGACGGGCATCCATGTCACATCTGCCAATCAGGCTTCCACATACCGCTGTCACATGCATCCATGTTGCATCACTGTTGCACCCTTGTCAAATACACACACATGCACATGTACACAGTGCTGATACATGCAGCCGAAAACAACATACATGCGTGACATCACGGACATGTCTACTTAGATACACATTCATCCAAACATGTGTGCCCACACAACTGCATTTGGCATGCAAGCCTACACACACAAGCACCATCCATGTCTCACACATTCCAGCCCTCGCATGTGTTAGCCCCACGGCCCTGTACACCCCCACCCATACTCGACCCCATACAAACAGATGTGCAACCTGCACACTACTGAATAATCACCACACGCACTGCTCACAATCAGGATGCATGTACACTCACCGCTCGACTCCAGACGGGTCTGCCTCTCAAGGACCTGGACGTGGAGCGCTGGGGATATGCGTTCCAGGACCCTCATCTGTTCTTCCGACAAGTGGCCCCGGCGCCCCTTGGCATCCGCTGCCTTCAAGAGGCGCCGGGCCTTGTTCAGGGTCCTGGACCTGAAGTCCTCCCAGCGCTTCTTGACATGTTGTAAGTCGCGGACTGCCACCCCCTCCGCGTTGATGGCAGTCACGATGTCAGTCCAGATCCGAGTCCGTCCTTCCTTGTCGGCACGGGAACTTCCGAAGAGGGCATCATACTGCCCCAGGACTTGCTCCACCAGGACACCAACTTCAGTGGCACTGAAGCTGGTGCCCCTCTGCCTCTCTGGCCGGGGGCTGTCAGTGGTCTCAGATGGTGTTTGCCCCGACATGACAACCCCAGAGGCAGGAGTGGGTGGGCAACTGGGTCCTGGGGCTGGGCTGTGGAGCGATGGAATCCCAGTTGGGAGTCTTCGGTTCCAGCAGGGGTGGTCACAGCAACAGCACCCCTGGCTGATGTGCAGGCAGCAAATGGCAGGGCACGTTGGCAGCAGGCAGTCAGGCAGCAGCAGATGGCAGGTGGGAGCGTGCTCGGGGCTCTGGGGGGCAGTAGTTCGGCCTTCTGGGCAGGAGCGTGGTCTTCCGTGTGCTTACGCGTGGCCAGCTTGATACGGAGTGATTTGGCACGTGAAAAATCTGCACGTCAGCGTGTACTTCGAGGAAAGGCCCCTAGCGCGTATGCACGGCAGCACGCATATGCGATTTCATTGGACCAAAGGCCCTTAGCGCGTGAGCGCGTCTGTGACGTGACGCGCGCGGGTGTTTCCCTCATTGCACGTGATGACAGAACACACATGGATTTCCACCAATTGCGTGTGAATGTTCCCAGCACCCCGGAACACACTTACCCAGGCTAATCGCGTGTGGAACTTCCCGCGCACCCCGAAACACACGTACCCAGGCCAATCGCGTGTACGCTCACTCCCCTCCGATCACACGCGATGACACTCGGACGTACAGTCTTACCACGTATCCGAATACGGGAAACCCGCGCACGGCAAACGACGTGCACAGGCGTCAACGCGTTCGCCCACAAGAAAGGCAGGCGGAGGCGTCCCGCGCACAGCATAAAAGTGCGCGCAAACAACAAACACGTATATACAGCTACGATGAATGCCCCATTTGTCGCTGCACTGATCGTGGGACACCGCAGGAGGAGGAGAATAGCCAGGGCACGCATTTTCGCTCCAGGGACAAGCCTTTTTGGGATGCCTGACAACCAGGTCTACGGCAGGTATAGGTTTCCACCCCATATCATCCTAGACCTGGTCAGGGAGTGGGAAGATGACCTCACATCCCCCACCCTTTGCTCCCAAGCATTGAGCCCCTTGGAGAAGCTGCTCAATGTCCTGCATTTTTTGGCCACTGGGTCATTTCAGCGGACCACTGCCATAGTGGGGGGGGTCTCACAGGCCACGCAGTCACGCTGCCTACACCAGGTACTGGCAATCATCACAGCGCGCCCCTCAGTCCGCAGGCACATATACATGCCCAGAACACCCGCAGAAAAGCAGGCCGTTGTCCTGGATTTTTTCAGGGTGGCACACTTCCCCAAAGTGCTCGGTGCCATAGATTGCATCCATGTGGCCCTACGTCCACCTAGGGCCATTGAGCACATCTACCGAAACCGCAAGCACTGGCATTCCATCAATGTACAGGTGGTATGTGATGCAAAGGGAATCATCACCTCTGTCTATGCAAACTACCCTCGCTCCACCCATGACAGTTTCATATACAGAATGTCCGCCCTGAGCCAGGCCCTGGAAGCTGGGCAGCATGGCGACACATGGCTCCTAGGTCAGTACAAATGCCCTTGCACATGCATGCAAGTCACACACAGACAAATATCCAAACCCTAATAATCTCAACTATTATCACCTCCCCAGGGGACAGTGCCTACCCTCTGAGCAAACACATGATGATGCCAATCCGGAACCCCACCACACCACCCCAGGTAAGATACAACACCGCCCATATTGCAACCAGGGGCATAGTGGAGCGCACATTCGGAGTGCTCAAGTCACGTTTCCGCTCCCTTGACCGCTCTGGTGGGCAACTACTCTATGCACCACCAGTAGTGTGCAGGATCATTGTGGCAGCATGTGTCCTGCACAATGTTGCAACACGGCAGGGCGTCCCGGTGGACATGGTGGTGCCCCCACATCCCCAACCACAGGCACAGGCGCTGCCCATGGGAGGGGACAGGGCACATGGCGAGGAAGCCCGGACCCAGCTTGTGGCCACATTTTTCACCTAAACTCCCACCCCTGCGGAGTGCACACAGGCCTGGCACATACCAGGTGACAATCGATGATGACAAAGAGACAGTCAACTGTCACAACCCTACCACCCTGAGATAGTTGCCATGGAAGTGCCACATCGTCTGCATCCCTAGCTACTTAAACACAAGCTATCGTGTGTGACCAAAAGGCACACATATGACATATGACATGATATGGGCCATACACAAGTATTTCAAGGCGCAATGAGGCAGGGAGGGAGGAACAAGGGAAGACAGACAACGGTACTACTAGGCCAGGTGTCATTGAGATCGTGCAAGTGCAGGGGTAGGGGGAAGGGAAAAGTGCAAGGGGAAGGGTGGGGGGGAGTCCAGTACAGGGGAAGTAGCCCAAAAAAATAATAAATAGGTCGGCTGGTGGCAACTGCAAAGGTAAGTGCTGGGGAGGGAGGGCTGTAGGGATAGAGAGACAGTACTGCAGTGCAGGGGTTGCCAGGGAGGCAGTGCAAGTGGAGAGTGGCTGGCCCAAAGACCGAGGTCGGTGAGAGTGGCCCAGTTGCAGCTCCTGTGCAGTTCCAGTGAAGAATTCTGCAAGGGAGAGGCAGAGAGTAAGCAGAAGCAAAGAAGAAAGTCTTGAGGTGCTTCCAGAACTGGAGATGGTTCCCCTCAAGTTCAAGTCAGGCAGGAAGTCTGTTCCAGGGGGAGGGCCCTGCTGCGGAGAGAAATCTACCCCCAGCTAGTTGCTCTGAGAAGCGGATGACCCGGACATGCAAGGTGTGCATCACACACACCTGCAAAACAGGCCATGGCCATCACTGTCATGTCACTCAAACCCTCCCAAACATCAACATGACATGGCAAGCAATACCCATACACCAACACAGTAACAATAAGTTACACATTGCCATGTCCTAAATGTACAGTGTCATCGGAAAATGATGCCTGACCCGGAATCAGATGAAATGACAGACCAACAAAATCTCCCACCCAAAATAAGTCATTTCCAAATGCATTACAACAGTCGTAGACGTAACATAACAATGAATGCCTGCCTACATGCACATTATGCATTGCAAAATCAACACTGCAGCTCATGTGTGCAGTGTCCTACTCCTGCATCACACTGCTCAGCGCACAGCACAGTGAACAGCCATTGTGTGTGATGCACACCCTGAGCATCACATCTAAGTGACAGACCACATCAAACATCAAATTAGGCATCTACTGGATCCATAATCGGTCACAGAACATGTGCAGCCGGGACACAGTGGGCACCAGAAGGCAAACAGTGTACACGTGGATATGCAAGGGTGGGAGTACATGTAGTGCATCAGAAGTGTGTGGTTCTGCAAGGACATGCACTCCACATATGCATGTGCACTCAAGTGACCATCAGTGTTCCCTACACATCACATGTGAACATCCACCATGTCTACACTCCAGCATGTCAAACCACAACTATCCACTCGCACCTGAAAGGAAAACACAACACATGAACAGGCATTGATCAGCAGAACACAACATGTACATAGGATACCACCATTACTATGTCAGAGTTCCCATCACACTGCAGGGCAAGGCAACTATCAACAACAACCCCCCACTCCCTCACAAATGACCATGACCCACTGAACAACTACACCTGGGTCATGGAGCCTCCAACCCTCAATTCCACCTGGCCACAGGATCACCTTTACCCTTCGTCACCATCTCCCACCTTGTGTGTAAAAAGATGCCTGAACCCTCACAATCCACACTCATTTCCAAAATCACAAAATCCAAGGCATAAAAACGAACCTGAACACCCTCCAGTAGATGACTTGACGTAGCAGTACCTCACAAAGGCCAAGTACTACCACAATGATGCAACAACCAAGGTAGCACAGCAAAACAATGTCACGACAGGATGTGAGACATGTGTGGTACATGACATAGGATGATGCACCATAAATGGATGTGTACTGTCACAGGTCCCATGTACAGGCGCGGGAGTGTCACGAAACAACCACCCCCACCATGTCCCGGGTGACTGTAAGGTCAAACTCACACAGGCCCCTGAGACCCTGGTGGGGAAGGAGGTTCAGGGATATGCAGTCGGGACAGGTGTTGACACACTGGATGACTGGAATGAGTGGCAGGAGAGGGGAGGAGGAATGACACATGAAACTAGGGAATGCACGAAAATGTACAACCTGCATGAACACATACACAATCCAAACAAACTTGGACATCATTGTCATGGCCTTCTGTAGTCCAGGCTCAGGAGTGGTACGAACCAACCACCCCCTCTAGGGTTTTGGCACCTGCAAGTTCGGGGCTTACACAGGCATCCGCAACCCCAGTGGGGAAAGAGGGTCAGGGAACGTTGCTTGGATAGGTACGGGAAGCAGGAACACCGGGTAGAGGGTACAGGTTTCAAAATTGCATAGGATCACGGGTGATTAGGGAGAAAAAACATACCAAATTGAACTACATATACATCCATGCATCAGTACACTCCCCAGCAAGCCTATGCAGAGCAGTTCGAAAGAAAAACAACAAGACACTTAGCTCTGGTTTTGTGTGCTGGCCTCCTGCCTGCGCACTCTCAGGTCCGGTTACAGGAGCACTGCAATGCTGCAAAGAGAGCCACAGTCAACAACCTGTACGTGCCAATTACACAAAAACACAACACCAAACATGCCCCATAGCAACAAACTACTCTACTAACAGACAATCTGTGGTCGATGCTTCGTACCCATATATAACATCACCCCTGTGACGGGTCATACACAGTCAATGCAGTAAGTCAGCCGCTGGTGGGTGCGTGGCAAATGGAACAACAATGTGTCACAATTCACACAACATGCAATGTTCCCTGGGTAAGCAGAAAGACCCATATAGCAAGCCATGACTACAGAGCAAGTTGCGCACCATCATGACCGAAACAAAGTTGGCAGTGCATTTATCATGAAGTACGTGGAAAAGACATGCACTGCACCCGAGTATGTCCCTTGCTGTATGTCCCTGTGAGCTGCCCCTTTCCATGTCTCGGAAGGCTACATGGTTGATACAAGTGCCTCAATGGACCTTGGTGTACAGGAGGGTATGTGCCACTGCCCCTGCATGTGTCCCAGACAACCCTACTATCAACAGCCATCAGTCCACAAACACATCTGAGCTGCATTGTGTGCTTCAACACCAATATTCGTCGAAGCTCACCCTCAGTGCTGTGACTAAGACTGCATGTACAACTTGCCTGGTGCAAGCTTTGCTGTGTCGTGGCCCCCCTGTGATGCTCACCTTGCCTGGAGTTCCTTGGGACATGTCAGCAGTTCTAGGATGTGGGTCTGCAATCACTGTGCCTCTGCTTGTGCACACATGTGCATGTGGGCACCCACAAACGGGTCCAGAATTCCGTCGTCCAATGGGCCATGTCTGCTGGCAAAGGTGCTCTGGAGGCTCATCCCCCTGCAGAAAGGGCATGAAACACATGCTTAATGCTTCAAAGTCATCTGTGTGTGTCTCATCAGGCATCTCATTACTTGACCATGTCAGAGAGTCACATCACAAATCACACCATCAGTCCGTCTTTCACCTCCAAAGTGTGGAACACTATCTACAGCATGAATTGCAACAAGCACGTGTACAGGAAAGATATGAAACATACTACACAATGCATAGCAATCAATGTACACATTAATCATGACACACCCCATCTAGCAAAAGCTGAACAGTGGACAATGACACCTAAATCATCCCCACTAGGGGTGTCAACACAAGTCACACAGCACCAGACATGCCACAGATATGAAAGTCCAAAGGATAAGGGAGGCAGGAGTGGCATATGTGAGTCAAGGACCCCAAGCATCAAACACATACACAAGACAACCATGAAGGTCCCAGCTGGAACAGACAGTGGATGCCTTCAAAAGCCACAAAGCACCGCACCGTCACATGAAAGCACAATAGACTAGCAATTTTAAACTAACTCAACTATTAACTAATTACACTAACAATGGAAAACCTACATTACCTATTTAAACTAACTATCAAACAGAAACTTAACTAACTAAACTAAAAGAAAAATTTAAAATGGCCACATACGACCCCGGGGGGGAGGGGAGGCACCCAGGAGGGGGGAGGTACAGGGTGCTGCTCAACATCCGCATGCGATGATGCTGAGCCAAAAAAAAAATCCTCCATGGGCTCAACGCCTGCACAGCCCGACCTATGTGGGAGATAGATGGTCGTCCGAGTCTGGCTCATCCTGTAAAGGAGGACGTGGCACAGTAGCCTGGCCACGCCTAGCCGCAGCTTGCCCCTCATCGGCAGCAAGTCTGCCGGACGGGTGAGCCTGGTTCTATGTGACGATGTGACATAGAGGTCTGCATGCAGAACCTCACGTGATACACGTGCTTCCTCTTGCAAGTTAGCACGTGTAACATGGAGTTCCTCCTGCAAGGCCTGGCTGGACAACCGCTGCACCTCCCGGCAAGCCTGTAGTTCAGCCGAGATGGTACGCTCAAGCTGTGCAAACCTCTCTTCTGCCTGCTGCCTCTGGGACATCATAAGGACACCCAGAGTGGATCTGAGGGAAGCATACTCCTCCCTCAGGGCATCCATGTGCGCCTCTGTGTGAGCAGCAATTGCTTGACGCAGAGACGACATTTCAGCCTGGCGTGCCCTGTCTGAGGCCGCCATGCCCAGCCTGAGCGAGCGGGCCGTGGACCGTGCCGCCTGCTGCTGGAGAAGCACCTGCCTAGCAGGGGGGAGCACAGATCGGGCCACACGCTCCATGCTCTCAGCGATGTTCTCCATTGCTGCCCCCTGCCGTTCGGAATTGGCAGTCATGTCTTGCTCCCACTCAGTATACAGCGGTTGCGCGCAGCGACCGCGTTGCCGGGCTTGACCCCTGCGGGACCCAAGGACCGGGGGTCCTCGCTGTGTTGGCACCGCCTGCGACTGCACGACTACATGCCCCCGTCGACATGATGTCCCAGGCACATCACGGGTGGATGAACCAAGACTGTCTGATCCCTCAGTGCAGGTGTCACAGACAGAGGAGTGTCCACATCAGAATCACTCACCCCTGACACATGGACTTGATGCTCATCCAACTCAACATGGACGTCAGAGTCGTCATCAAGGCTGGACTCATGGGCAGCCAGAGACAAGATGGACTGCAGCACTTGGGGGGTTTCGTGGCCTACCACCCCACGACCCCCACTAGTGCCGAGTTTAATGTGGTGTTACCAACCCTGTGTCTGGCATGACAACACCATCCTCCGCCTCCATTGCGTCATCACTTGAAAAATAGAGAGAAAAAAGGTCACTACACATGTCAGAAGCACACGACACACACACACACACACACCGACAGCAAAGGCATCCGGCAGACATGTGACACACAACATATGACCTGGCATGCATGCTGGGTCTACTTTGAATAGCTTCTGTGATCAGACCTGTTGAAAGGTGGCAGTTTCCATGGAAGTGGGTCTATGCAGTGCAGAAAATGTGTACGCCACTCACTACCTACATGTACAAGCACTCCATGGTGTGTGCCAGGAAATGTGAAGGCAGTGCAATGTCAAATTCAGACATCACGTGCATTGTGCATTCAATGTGTACCAGGTCTAGAAGCCAAGCACCCCTCCACCCCAGTACCAAAGCAGGGATGCGTAGCATGGTATCAAAAGGCTGACCATACACCTGTGTATTGACAGGCAGTGTTGACTGGCATCAACAGCTTAATGTGATTCAAATTAAAACACTGCAAATGATGCTGGGACAGTGGGCAGGACACATGAAGAAGACACAACAAGAGTTGGACAGAGTCATTGGCCATTGAACAGGCTGAGGCCTGTGAGCCACACAGATTGTCAGAGCCTAAACATGTGTGCAACGCAGGACTGAGCCACAGTTGACATGGGGAGGCCGATGAGATGGCAGGCAATGTATGTAACCAAGGACTCATATTACAGTGATCATCCAGTCAAGGACACATAGGGGCATGCGTGCAATGCACATGGAGCATGAATGGGCACTCATGTCCCTGCGGGACATCTGACCCATGCACAGTACAAGTGAGATACCCTGCATCATGTACTAAGGCTGTACCACACGGCATATGTCTGGCAGTTTCTATGCTGGAAGTTAGCATCTACACAGGACACATGAACAAGAAACTACACATTGGCAAGATTGAAGCAGACCAGTGCAAAGGTGGAACTGGGGTGCAGAGTGGCGGAGGAGGGGCAGGGGAGCATGCCCACATGGAGTCCCGCATGCAGGCAGAGGAGACATGCATGACGGAAGCATTGCATTACTTACACATCAGAACCATGTACACATCACATGTAGCAGCAATCATGCACAACACATCCCACAAGTGAAACACACACGTCCTCAACAAACACGCATCAACACTCACTGGACTGGGCATCAAAGTTCAGCATCTCTCCCACTCCTTCGACCAATTCAGGTGGTATGAACTCTGCAACGAGAGCCTCATGCGGAGTGAGTTCTTCCTCCTCTGGTGCAGGCCCACCGCCAGTCACCAGAGTCAAGTTGTAATTTGAGGCACGCTTAGCCTTAGTGCTGCGCTTGATGTCATTCCAACGCTTTTTGCTCTCCTGCGGCGTGCGCACCTGATGGCCGAATGAACTGACATGTTCCGCAACATGCTTCCAGTGGGTGTCACGTTGGGCAGCCGTAGTCTGACTATTGGCACCCACTAGCATGTCACGGCTGTGGCCCCGCACGTAGTCCACGAGGAAGTCCAGTTCCTGCTTACAGAAAGGCTTCTTCCTTGACATGCAGGAGGTCGTGGCTGTGTGTGGGGTCCCAGCCTGTGCTGCAGGTGCAACCTTCCTTCTCTTGGACTGTGGCGCAGACCCTGGCTGGCTAATGCCACCCTGACCAGTATGGCCAGTGGGTTCGGTGGATTGAGCCAAGGGAGTGGCAGGTGGAGGGATGACCAAAGGCCTGACTTGTGTCAGTGGCAGCTGGGTGCCCACTAATGGACCCTGCGCAGCAACATCAGCTGTGGCAGGGTCATTGACCGCAACGGTCCTGGTTGGCAGACTCACAAACGGGGTGCTGTTGGGTGCATCTGCCCCTGCACTTGCCAACGCCCGGCTGTTCGGGCAGCAGATGACATGACTGCCCCAGGGACACATGTCTTGGTATGAGCAGCCCGGCGTGCCCCTATGGTTTCCACCCTGGCCTGTTGGAGATCTACCAAGGGCTCTTCAAGTGCCAACGCAGCCTGCGCTGGCAGACCCTGAGCCTGGGTGGCGGTGTCCACAGCGGCACCTGCAGCTACCACTACCCTTGGGCCCGTGGCAGTCGATGGACCGGACTAGCAGGTCATACGGGTGCCAGTGCCAGATGCAGGAGCTGCATCCCCCGGAACCACAGGGGGTGGTGGCATGGCTGCACCGACACATGGCACAACATTGTGCTCAAGTGGTGCACCCCTGCCTCTTCCCCCTCTGTGGCTGCCCTGGACACCCTGGAGTCCCCCTACTCCCTGGTCACCACGGCCATGTCCCGACCACGCCCGCCACGAGGAGGACGCCCAGCTGAGGCGCCCCTCACCTTTGGTGGCCTCCCAACCATGGCACAGATGTAGTAGTGCTGGCACAGATGGAGTGGTGCCAATGGGAGGTGTACACCACAATTGACCTTGGCAATTGGGGTGAAGGGGGTGGGAAGCAAGATGTAAACAGCCCCCCTGCACCTGCAAGGCTGTATGTGACCCCGGTGATGTGGTGACGGGTCACGCAACGCTCATGCACCCCAAAACTGCAGTAAAACCGTGCACGCAACCCTGCAGCCTACGTGCGTGGATTCAACCTCCCGCAGTACGCGGTGGCACCCAGTAACACAAATAACGCATACGCGTGGGACACGCAGGCTACTATGACATCGAAAATGGGTGCGATACACAGGGGCACCCGCAGTGGGAAAAAGAGCGTGTGCGACTCACCGTCTGACTAGCGCAATGCAGAAAAACATGCGTAGCCAATACACCCGCCAAAAGAAGAGATACGTCCTTGATAGCTGTGAAGTTGTGATGGCGCGCGAAACAACAGGAAGCAGCAACACACGTCGGTCTCCACGAAAGGCACGTACAGCGAACTGCTGGGCCCGCTCACCTTTAACCCGTGCTGAGGGAAACGCACGCGCTCGTCACGTTACTTACGCGCATGGGCCCTTTCCTCGTATTACATGCAGACGTGCAGTTTTTCACGCGCGCTTACGCGCATGGGCCCTTTCCTCATATTACACGCGGACGTGCAGTTTTTCACGCGCGCTGAAATGCCCATGCACGTCTGTACCGTCACGTCACAGGGGCGCTTGCGCTTGAGGGGCCTTCGGTCCAATTAAAAAGCGTATGCGTGCAGACGCGCTTACGCGCTAAGGGCCTTTCCTCGAATTACACGCTGACGTGCATGCAGATTTTCCGCGTGCCAAATCACTCCGTATCAAGCTGGCCACGCGTAAGCACACGGAAGACCACGCTCCTGCCCAGAAGGCCGAACTACTGCCCCCCAGAGCCCCAAGCATGCTCCCACCTGCCATCTGCTGCTGCCTGACTGCCTGCTGCCCACGTGCCCTGCCATTTGCTGCCTGCACATCAGCCAGGGGTGCTGTTGCTGTGACCACCACTGCTGGAACCGCAGACTCCCGACTGGGATTCCATCGCTCCACAGCCCAGCCCCAGGACCCAGTTGCCCACCCACTCCTGCCTCTGGGGTTGTCATGTCGGGCCAAACACCATCTGAGACCACTGACAACCCCCGGCCAGAGAGGCAGAGGGGCACCAGCTTCAGTGCCACCGAAGTTGGTGTCCTGGTGGAGCAAGTCCTGGGGCAGTATGATGCCCTCTTCGGAAGTTCCCGCGCCGACAAGGAAGGACGGACTCGGATCTGGACTGACATCGTGACTGCCATCAACGCCGAGGGGGTGGCAGTCCGCGACTTACAACATGTCAAGAAGCGCTGGGAGGACTTCAGGTCCAGGACCCTGAACAAGGCCCGGCACCTCTTGAAGGCAGCGGATGCCAAGGGGCGCCGGGGCCACTTGTCGGAAGAACAGATGAGGGTCCTGGAACGCATATCCCCAGCGCTCTACGTCCAGGTCCTTGAGAGGCAGACCCGTCTGGAGTCGAGCGGTGAGTGTACATGCATCCTGATTGTGAGCAGTGCGTGTGGTGATTATTCAGTAGTGTGCAGGTTGCACATCTGTTTGTATGGGGTCGAGTATGGGTGGGGGTGTACAGGGCCGTGGGGCTAACACATGCGAGGGCTGGAATGTGTGAGACATGGATGGTGCTTGTGTGTGTAGGCTTGCATGCCAAATGCAGTTGTGTGGGCACACATGTTTGGATGAATGTGTATGTAAGTAGACATGTCCGTGATGTCACACATGTATGTTGTTTTCGGCTGCTTGTATCAGCACTGTCTACATGTGCATGTGTGTGTATTTGACAAGGGTGCAACAGTGATGCAACATGGATGCATGTGACAGCGGTATGTGGAAGCCTGATTGGCAGTTGTGACATGGATGCCCGTCTGAACACTGTGACACTTGGCAGAGGTGTACACATGCATAAAAGTGTGGTGGTGTGTGTACATGTGTGGTGCACTTCCTGTGTTGCATGTGATGTCTGGCTCACCTTTGGCTGCTCATGCTGTTGTATGTGGATGGATGGTGCTGGCAGTTGCGATATGGCTGTGGTATGGCTCATGTGTGCGAGTTGAAATGACATGTGTGTTGGGGATTGTGATGACATGTCTGAGGTTTGCCAATGCCACTCATGTACAACTGTCATGTGTGTATGTGTCCATTGTACAGTGCCCTGATGCCTGTGTTTTGTTTCTCCCTGTCTGCAGCGTCAACTGATGAAGAGGGCGGAGAAGGTGCTGTGGAGCACAGCGGCGGGGATCCCACCGCCAGCCGGAGACGCACGGCCCGGCTCCCCTCCCATGTTGTGATCTCGTCGGGGAGTGAGGAGTCTGGTGCCGCGTCCCAGGCCGCAGCTGCCGGGGGGAGGTCCAAGAGGCGGAGGTTGGAGTTGGACTCCTCGGCAGCAGAAGGGGCAGCTGGGACCCCACAGGGCCCAACAGGGGAAGATGGCATGGAGTCATCCAGGTTGGTGGGGGGTTTGGTGGAGGAGGAGGCCATGCAAGCACCAGAGACGGGGTCTGGAGGTGGGGATCCCACTGTTGCTAGTGGTGCAGTGCAGGACCAGGGACAGGAGGCAGCACAGGCCGCCGCGGAGGTGCCTGTGTGCAATCCTGTCCCTGATCCTGTCCCTGCATCATCTTGCACCAGCAGGGATGCCTACGTCCAGACCCGTTTCCAGGCAGGGGATGAGCTCACGTCAACTGGCCTTCCTCTGCCTGCGGACGTGGCTATCCGGGTCTGGGTTGAGCCTGTCCTGGCTGGTGTGGCGTTGCATCAACGGGCCATGCGAGGTGACCTGCAGTCTTTTCATGAGGAGACTGCACGTCATCTCGAATGGCTCGTTGACCACGTCAGCCTGCTGGGACAGGTCACCCAGGCCGGATTCCTCCGTCTGATGGGGCTTGCTACGACCCCCTCCTCAACTGGACCCCCTACGCGCCAGTCGTCCTCCGTGCCATCTTCCCACCCATCAGTCACCTGGGTGCCCTGTGGAGCTGCCTCTGACGGTGCGGCCAGGCTGGTGGAGGAGGCATCCCTGCCACAGTCGGGAGTCGGACGTCCAGCAGGGGTGGCCACATCTACGACTGCACCCCAGCCGGCGGAGGATGTGCAGGCAGTAGGAGGCAGTGCACGGGCAGAGGCACAGCAGCAGCAGCAACGTGGTGGGAGCCATGAAGGCTCGGGGCCTTCAACATCGGAGGGGCAGGCATCGGCTGGAGGGCAGGAGGACCCAGGACAGAGAGTGTCTTCCGTGTGGCAGCGGTTGGGCCACGCCATAGATGCGGAGTGGCAGCGGGCGGAAGAGGCACGGCTCACAATGGTTAGGGCGGAGAACTCCATGCGGAGGGCCCTGAGGCGGGCCGAGTGCCTCGAGGCAATCCGCAGGGGTTTGGAGGAGGACACGTCGACGGCCCTGCGGACCCTCGGGGCCATGGAAGAGGACCGGCTCCGGGACATTGAGGAGGAGTTCGATGATGCCCTGGCCCGGCACATCCACAGGTGAGCCGTGAAACTAGCCTGCTGCCCTTGTAAATAGTTATGTAGGTAGTGTTAGGTTTCATTTTTGTTTTGATTTTATTTGGACCTTTCGGACATTGGCCACATTTTTGTATATAGTTTATTTTATTAGTTAGTGTAGTTGGATAGGTTTCCTTTCTTTTGTTGGGATAATGGATCCTGGCTTGTTCCCATGCACATAGTTCACTGTTGGATTGTATTTTTGTTTCACATTTTAACCATGGAGCAATGGCTTTCTTTTTTATTTCCCATTGGATTTTGTTTTGTGGACATTGACTTTGGACAACATTACTTTTGAATTTTATTTTTCACGGACATGCTTCTTTTAATTTTTGTACATTCACATTTCTGTTTCTTCATTTTTGATTCTATTTATGTTTCCTTTAATACATATTTTATTTGGTGAACTTCAATGTGTGGTATCTCATTGGTTTCATGCATTTCATGATATGTGTTTTGAGATTCACTGACACCCATTGGGTGTATGTGAGGGAAATGTGTTTGTTTCGGAACTTGCAATTGGTGTTCTGTGATGTAATTGCAAATCATCAGTGGGTGGATGCAATACTCGGGTGGGTGTTTTGCATTTGGAGGCTGACCATAGGGACCAGGGATCTAGATTGTGATGACATGTTGGCTGGGGAACATGAGTTGCACATGGGTGGGGGCCTGCTGGCAGGTGCCCTACAGTGCTGGGGGGTGCGGGTGGTGGGGAACATGAGTTGGACATGGGTGGGGGCCTGCTGGCAGGTGCCCCACAGTGCTGGGGGGTGGGGGTGCTGGGAGACATGGGTGGGGGCCTGGTGGAGGGTGCCCCTGCACTGCTGGGGGTGTGGGGGTGGTGGGAGACATGGGTGGGGGCCTGGTGGAGGCTGCCCCTGCACTGCTGGGGGGGTGGGGGTGGTGGGAGACATGGGTGGGGGCCTGGTGGAGGCTTCCCCTGGTGGCTGGGGGGTGGGGGTGGTGGGGAACATGAGTTGGACATGGGTGGGGGCCTGCTGGCAGGTGCCCCACAGTGCTGGGGGTGGGGGTGGTGGGAGACATGGGTGGGGGCCTGGTGGAGGCTGCCCCTGGTGTCTGGGGGGTGGGGGTGCTGGGAGACATGGGTGGGGGCCTGGTGGAGGCTGCCCCTGCACTGCTGGGGGGGTGGGGGTGGTGGGAGACATGGGTGGGGGCCTGGTGGAGGCTGCCCCTGGTGGCTGGGGGGTGGGGGTGCTGGGAGACATGGGTGGGGGCCTGGTGGAGGCTGCTCCTGCACTGCTGGGGGGTGGGGGTGGTGGGAGACATGGGTGGGGGCCTGGTGGAGGCTGCCCCTGGTGGCTGGGAGACATGGGTGGGGGCCTGGTGGAGGCTGCCCCTGCACTGCTGGGGGGGTGGGGGTGGTGGGAGACATGGGTGAAGGCCTGGTGGAGGTTGCCCCTGGTGGCTGGTGGGTGGGGGTGGTGGGAGACATGGGTGGGGGCCTGGTGGAGGCTGCCCCTGCACTGCTGGGGGGTGGGGGTGGTGGGAGACATGGGTTGGGGCCTGGTGGAGGCTGCCCCTGGTGGCTGAGGGGTGGGGGTGCTGGGAGACATGGGTGGGGGCCTGGGGGAGGCGGCCCCTGCACTGCTGGGGGGTGGGGGTGGTGGGAGACATGGGTGGGGGCCTGGTGGAGGCTGCCCCTGGTGGCTGGGGCGTGGGGGTGGTGGGAGACATGGGTGGGGGCCTGGTGGAGGATGCCCCTGCACTGCTGGGGGGTGGGGGTGGTGGGAGACATGGGTTGGGGCCTGGTGGAGGCTGCCCCTGGTGGCTGGGGGGTGGGGGTGCTGGGAGACATGGGTGGGGGCCTGGTGGTGGGTGCCCCTGCACTGCTGGGGAGTGGGGGTACTGGGAGACATGGGTGGGGGCCTGGTGGAGGCTGCCCCTGCACTGCTTGGGGGGTGGAGTGGTGGGAGACATGGGTGGGTGCCTGGTGGAGGCTGCCCCTGGTGGCTGGGGGGTGGGGGTGCTGGGAGACATGGGTGGGGGCCTGGTGGAGGCTGCCCCTGCACTGCTGGGGGGTGGGGGTGGTGGGAGACATGGGTGGGGGCCTGGTGGAGGCTGCCCCTGGTGGCTGGGGGGTGGGGGTGCTGTGAGACATGGGTGGGGGCCTGGTGGAGGCTGCCCCTGCACTGCTGGGGGGGTGGGGGTGGTGGGAGACATGGGTGGGGCCTGGCGGAGGCTGCCCCTGGTGGCTGGGGGGTGGGGGTGCTGGGAGACATGGGTGGGGGCCTGGTGGAGGCTGCCCCTGGTGGCTGGGGGGTGGGGGTGCTGTGAGACATGGGTGGGGGCCTGGTGGAGGCTGCCCCTGCACTGCTGGGGGGGTGGGGGTGGTGGGAGACATGGGTGGGGGCCTGGTGGAGGCTGCCCCTGGTGGCTAGGGGGTGGGGGTGGTGGGGAACATGAGTTGGACATTGGTGGGGGCCTGCTGGCAGGTGCCCCACAGTGCTGGGGGGTGGGGGTGGTGTGAGACATGGGGGGGCCTGGTGGAGGCTGCCCCTGGTGGCTGGTGGGTGGGGGTTCTGGGAGACATGGGTGGGGGCCTGGTGGTGGGTGCCCCTGCACTGCTGGGGGGTGGGGGTGCTGGGAGACATGGGTGGGGGCCTGGTGGAGGCTGCCCCTGCACTGCTGGGGGGGTGGGGGTGGTGGGAGACATGGGTGGGGGCCTGGTGGAGACTGCCCCTGGTGGCTGGGGGGTGGGGGTGCTGGGAGACATGGGTGGGGGCCTGGTGGAGGCTGCCCCTGCACTGCTTGGGGGGTGGAGTGGTGGGAGACATGGGTGGGTGCCTGGTGGAGGCTGCCCCTGGTGGCTGGGGGGTGGGGGTGCTGGGAGACATGGGTGGGGGCCTGGTGGAGGCTGCCCCTGCACTGCTGGGGGGTGGGGGTGGTGGGAGACATGGTTGGGGGCCTGGTGGAGGCTGCCCCTGGTGGCTGGGGGGTGGGGGTGCTGTGAGACATGGGTGGGGGCCTGGTGGAGGCTGCCCCTGCACTGCTGGGGGGGTGGGGGTGGTGGGAGACATGGGTGGGGCCTGGCGGAGGCTGCCCCTGGTGGCTGGGGGGTGGGGGTGCTGGGAGACATGGGTGGGGGCCTGGTGGAGGCTGCCCCTGGTGGCTGGGGGGTGGGGGTGCTGTGAGACATGGGTGGGGGCCTGGTGGAGGCTGCCCCTGCACTGCTGGGGGGGTGGGGGTGGTGGGAGACATGGGTGGGGGCCTGGTGGAGGCTGCCCCTGGTGGCTAGGGGGTGGGGGTGGTGGGGAACATGAGTTGGACATTGGTGGGGGCCTGCTGGCAGGTGCCCCACAGTGCTGGGGGGTGGGGGTGGTGTGAGACATGGGGGGGCCTGGTGGAGGCTGCCCCTGGTGGCTGGTGGGTGGGGGTTCTGGGAGACATGGGTGGGGGCCTGGTGGTGGGTGCCCCTGCACTGCTGGGGGGTGGGGGTGCTGGGAGACATGGGTGGGGGCCTGGTGGAGGCTGCCCCTGCACTGCTGGGGGGGTGGGGGTGGTGGGAGACATGGGTGGGGGCCTGGTGGAGACTGCCCCTGGTGGCTGGGGGGTGGGGGTGCTGGGAGACATGGGTGGGGGCCTGGTGGAGGCTGCCCCTGCACTGCTGGGGGGTGGGGGTGGTGGGAGACATGGGTGGGGGCCTGGTGGAGGCTGCCCCTGGTGGCTGGGGGGTGGGGGTGCTGGAAGACGTGGGTGGGGGCCTGGTGGAGGCTGCCCCTGCACTGCTGGGGGTGTGGGGGTGGTGGGAGACATGGGTGGGGACCTGGTGGAGGCTGCCCCTGGTGGCTGGGGGGTGGGGGTGCTGGGAGACATGGTGGGGGCCTGGTGGAGGCTGCCCCTGCACTGCTGGGTGGTGGGGGTGTCGTGGCAGACATGGGTGGGCACCTGGTGGAGGCTGCTCCTGGTGGCTGGGGGGTGGGGGTGGTGGGAGACATGAGTGGGGGCCTGGTGGAGGCTGCCCCTGGTGGCTGGGGGGTGGGGGTGGTGGGAGACATGGGTGGGGGCCTGGTGGAGGCTGCCCCTGCACTGCTGGGGGGTGGGGGTGGTGGGAGACATGGGTGGAGCCTGGTGGAGGCTGCCCCTGCACTGCTGGGGAGTCGGGGTACTGGGAGACATGGGTGGGGGCCTGGTGGAGGCTGCCCCTGGTGGCTGGGGGGTGGGGGTGGTGGGAGACATGGGTGGGGGCCTGGTGGAGGGTGCCCCTGGTGGCTGGCAGTGCAGGGGGACATGCGTTGGTGGGCAGTAGTGCAAGTTGACATGTGGGTTGGCTGGGGGTCATGGCCATGGTGGATGGTGTGCCTGCAGGACATGTGCAGGGTAGGCCCCTGTGGTGTGAGCCACCTGCAGGGGCCGTGGAGGGTGTAGAGGGAACACCTGGCAGGACCCAAACGTGCAATTCACGTGTGGTGCTCCCCGCGCACCCCTGTAATACACGTACCCTGATGGAATTGTGTGTGGAACTTCCCGCGCACCCCTGAAATGCGCGTACCCTGCTCGCACGGGCCCAATCGTGTGTGGAACTTCCCGCGCACCCCTGGAATACACGTACCCTGCTGCAATCGCGTGTGGCACTTCCCGCGCATCCCTGAGATACGTGCACCGTGCTCGCACGGGCCCAATCGCGTGTGGAATTTCCCGCGCACACCTGAAATACACGTACCCTGCTGAAATCGCGTGTTGCACTTCCCGCGCACCCCTGAGATACGCGTATCCTGCTCTCACGGGCCCAATCGTGTGTGGAAATTCCTGCGCACCCCTGAAATACACGTACCCTGCTGAGATCGCGTGTGAAACTTGCCCCGCATCCTGAACTACACGTACCCTGCTGAAATTGCGTGTGGAAATTCCCGCGCACCCCTGAAATACACGTACCCTGCTGCAATCGCGTGTGGCACTTCCCGCGCACCCCTGAGATACGCGTACCGTGCTCGCACGGGCCCAATCGCGTGTGGAATTTCCCGCGCACCCCTGAAATACACGTACCCTGCTGAAATCGCGTGTGGCACTTCCCGCGCACCCCTGAGATACACGTACCCTGCGGAAATCGCGTGTGGAACTTCCCGCGCACCCCTGAAATACGCGTACCCTGCTCGCACGGAGCCAATCGCGTGAGCTACTTCCCGTGCACCCCAGTGATACACGTAGCCCGCTTGCCGTGCTCGTACAGGGTTAGCGCAGCCCTTTGCGCTGGATTGGGTATATTGATGGCTTTTCCCTGCGCGAGAGGCGTTCTTGGGGGCGTAACTGGCGCTGCTGCAGGGTCGCTGCGCCACTGTGCGCCACGGCTGGTTTTGGTGGCTGGAATCCATGAATACGCTGTGCGCGGAAATGGATTTTCACGCACGCGGCTGGCGCAGGGATTCGCACGCGCACACTGTGCGCCAGCCACGTGCGCCACTTGTGCGCTGAATTCTATGAATTACCCCCAAAGAATCTGGGATAGAGTTGTTTATAGTAGGGAGAGTGTTAGGTTGCAAGTTGGATTGTAGATTGGTCTGTTTATCATTAATTTTGGTTTGGAGAGTGGCTATTTTACCAAGAAGAGCGTTTTGGATATTAGTGCACCAGGTGCTATCTTTAATGGAGGTGTCAGGTGCAGTGAAACAGGTTTCCAATTCTTTCAAGATTCTGAAGATCTCTTTTGTGTTAGATTTAGCTTGCTCAATACGTTTGTTATAAGTGTCTTTTTTCACTTCGAGTAAAGCTTCCTTATAGTTTAATTTAGCTAGGGTGATACTGGATGTATTAACTCCTGTAGGGTTACTCTTCCAGTGTGATTCAGCGATTCGTTTTTCTTTGCGGATAATTCTTAGTTGGGGTGTGAACCAGGAGTTGAAGTGAGCTCGTGGTTTAGGTTTTCTCAGTTTTGAGGGGGCAATGAGGTCAAGGGCTTTGAGCATAGTATAGTTGAAGTTGTCAACCAGGACAGTAGGGTCAGTGCATAATAGTGCTTGTTCATTCAGGACTGGAAGGATGAGAGGGAGCAGTTTGTCACAAGTTATGTCACGCTTATTACGTGTGGGGATGGCAGGCGCAACGTCTGGAGTGGAGCTGATAGTTTTGGCAATGATGTTGAAGGTGATTAAGTGGTGGTTGGTCCAGGCACACGGTTGGTTAGCTACCACATTGATTCCACAATTGATGTCAGGATCCAATCGAGGATTCTACCTTTGGAGTATGTAGAGGAGTTGATGTGCTGGGTAAAGCCTGCGTTAGTAAGCAGGTTGTCAAATGTCAAGGTAGCCGTGTCATTAGGGTCAGTACAGACTAGGTTAAAGTCACCGAGTACAATAATTTGTGAATTGGTTTTAGTGTTGTCTGTCAGAATTTTAGAGAGGTCTTCAGCGAAGGAGGATAATGGCCCTGGTGGCCTATAGAGTAGGTGGAATGAGATGGTTTGGTTAGGGGTGAGGGCAAATTTGGCTGTTAAGGCTTCCATGGATGAGATTTGATGAACTGTGGAGAGGCGAAAGTTGAGGGAGTTTTTTATGGATGATGGCAATGCCACCACCTTTAGATTGGCTGGTATTGCGGTCATGTCTGATGATATTATAGCCTGTTGAAATGGCTAGCGAAAGTAGGGGACCAGCAGCTGCATGCAGCCAGGTTTCTGTGATGGCCAAAAAGTCCAGGTCATGCAAAAGGATGAGGTCCGCCACCTCTGAGGCGTGGGCTGTGAGCGATCTGGCATTAATTAAGGCCCCTTTGATAGTGGTTGCAATGTGATTAATTGGTTGGGATGTCGATGTGTGTGTAGAGGAAGCAGTTCTGGTGATAGGTAGTGGGTGTTTAATTTGGCGGAAGGAGGTGAAATTGTGGTAAGAAGCGTGAGTGAGTCTGGTGCCAAGTCTGGTGTTTCTTGTGGCAAATGAACATGGTAGCATAGGAGTGGGTTTAGATGCAAATGTTGGAGCCATAGGGCAGGGTTGTTAAGGTAAGGATTGGTTTCAAAGGTAGACATGGGTATGGTTGTAGTGTTATGGTAACATGAGTGAGGTAACAGAGTTTGCATGAGGACACTGGGTGGATAGTAAAGTAGAGTGTACTGACCACGGCTAAGGCCAGTAATTTTTGGAAAGGAGATTTGTAGGAATCGAAGACTGTAGAGGACAGGAGCATGGTGCCAAGGTTCAGCAGGGCTTGCAGGCAATTGCAATCATAAAGTGTAGAGGGCAGTATTGTATGGCAGAAAGTATGGCAGCACTCATTTATAGTGAGGTAGCTGAATAGATAATATCAAGGCAATATCACAGAAGCTTTAGGGCATCACTACTACTAAAATACATTTTGGGAGGGTCAGTCAGGTGCAAGTACAAGAACTAACAGCTAAATATGCTGGGTGGCATGGTAAACAGTCAGGCAGGCTAGTACACTAGATACAGACAGTAAGGTACCAGTAGAGTGGCTGTAAAAGGCCTGGCCGAGGTTGGTTATTCACCTAGCATTGATGGCGGTTCAGATGGCAATGCACTAACAGGCTAAATGCAGCTATCAAATTACGATGTAGTGACAGGCTAAATGCAACTATCAAATGGCATTGTGCTAACAGGCTAAATGCAGCTATCAGGTGGCGATTCAACTATCAAATAACAATATATGACAGGCTAAATGCAACTATCAAATGGCGGTGCGCTAAGAGGCTAAATTCAACTATCGGGTGGCAATTCAGCTATCAAATAACAGTGTAGTAACAGGCTAAATGCTGTTAACAACTGGCAGTATTATGCATGTGCAACTGTAAGGCAATACAATATGTATAACTGACAGGAGGTGATGCAGCAGGTGGCTGGGTATAGATAACATGTGGCATAACTTGGGAGCAATTATCAAATGGTACTACAGATCGGAGACAAGCGGTAGCACAGTTACAGGCAGACAGTATTCACATTTAGGTTACCTCTGTGAAGTTGAGTACTGCGTTTGCATAGCACCAATGAGGTCTGGTGTGCTGTGAGGGCAAGGTCCAAAGCTCTGGGCCTGGGTGATCTGGATAGGCTCAGGACCTAGATGGGCAAGGGCTAACTTGTGGACAAGTACGGCAGTAAACAAGGCTAATGGTGGCAGAGCTTGGTGCCCTGGTGCAGCCTGCAGCTCGGTCAGTTCAGTCAGGATCTGAGCCTTTTCTAGATGCCTTCTCTCTGAGGCCGGCTCACGCCTGACGGTGTCCTGATTGGCCTCTTAGCATGAGAGAGAACCAATCAGGGCGAGTTGCAGCATTCTCTGAGGGGTGAGGAGGTGGAGGAGGTGGAGGCGGTCATTTGGAGTGGCCGAAAGCCTTGTGCTTTTAAATTGGTGAAAGTGGCTTCTGGTGGCTGCAGAGGGAGGCAGGACATTTCTTTGGCCTCGCAATATTAAATTGTTGCAGCTGTAAAGCAGGACCTTTTGCATAGTACAGTCTCTGGAGAAGATTGCGTATAGTGGAATGGTGTGTTGCTCACATTTTGATTTGGTGGAAGGTGCTTTTGCAAGCAGGTCCCGAAATACGGGCTAATGAATGTCCTTGCACTAGACAGGAGTCCATGCTTTGTAAAGTTTTTATTCTAATTTTGTATTTTTACTTTCACAGTGATTGAAGAAAGGTTGTAAAGATTTGAATGATTGTTTCCAAATGTTACATATTGAGCTCCATGGCCATTTGTAGACTGGACAGATTGGTTGGGTGGAAGGAACAGTTGATTACAACTTTGTTGGGGATGCTTTTTTTCAATGAGAGTTTCTTGTGCCATAATGCTGTTTTCTAGCATTTCCTACCATTGGCCACTACTATGTATGGCAATTGTTTTTTTTTTCTTTTTCTGTTCCTGTTTTTAAGCCTCTTTATTGAAATATGGTTCTGTGCTGCTTATGTGAATCCATTCACCTTCATAGAAGTTCACAAAGGAATCTATGTTGACATTGTGCGTGTTTAGAATTACTTTTTGTAATTTACTGATTAATTTTGCTAGTGGTTTCATTCCGGTTAAAATTAATATAAACAATTTTCTCTTGAGGACAATTACGCTGTCAAAGAGATCTTCCAGGATTAGTCTTCCATGATAATTTTTAAGGGTGGAGCGTGACTTTTCGGCTGTTTTTATAAGATTGCCCAATACTCTACGGTGGCTATGTTAACATTGGTAGATATAGTAGTAGGATAATTTGCAGTTTTATTCTTCTTTATAAATGCATTTTTATATTTACTTTTTGGAAGAGGGGCCCTAGTTTTTTTAGTGTTAGCTGGTTCAGTTTTGTTGACTGACTGTAAGCATTTTTGTTTGAAAATTTGCTATACATTCTGCTAGCGGGGAATGAGTACTTTGGATGATTTTATTTTTATCTGTTTTAATTTTTCTTTGTTTTCTACAGAGTTGCTGTTTAGTAGGCATTATGTTCTGTCTGTTGGAGAAAAAAGGAAAGTGTGGGTGTGAAAGTTGTGGAATATATTTGTGTGCATTGTGAATGAGTGTGTGAATATGAGGGCAGACATAAATAGAGGGCTGTGTAAATGTGCAATGGGCTTTTTGTTCTGGTTGGGAAGGTTCTAAGAGTAGCTGTGTGTGTAGATGTGTGAATGGCTTCAGTTAGTGAGTAAGAGAGTGCTACTGTGCATACATGAGTAAGGATATTATGATATTTTCACAATAATAGTCAGTGTTATGGTAATGGTGTTCAGATAGGAACACAAAAGTGTACCTGCTGAGGTGCAATGAATAAGAGTGAATTAAATGGTGTTGGTTTGAAAAGAATTGTTTAGGCTACTATTCGGCTATGCTGTTCTGTATTAGTAACAGAAAGAATACTACTACACTAGTACCCTTACTTTGTAGGATGTTAAGAGTTGTTTTCTTCAGTTTGTTGTCTTCCAGGAGGTAGGTTGTGGTCTTCCAGGTGGTTGTTATTCACTGCAATTGGGAAGGAAGAGAATTAGTCGGTATATGTGGTAATGGTAAAGTAATTATAGTGTAAGAAGACATTATTTTGGAATGTAGGAGGAGTTTTTGGGAAAAAGAGTTAGTAACATTAGTAACATTGGACCTCATTACGAGTATGTTGGGAACCATGCTGTTGCTGCAGACGAGTTGCCAGCAGAATCCTAATAATTTTTTGGCAACTAATTTACCGGTGGCATCAAGACATTATAGGTCGTGTTGCCCTGGAAAGTCAGGTGCTGGAAAATGTTAGTCCCTATGTCTGTGGAGTTGTATAGCAATGTATGGGAATGGGGACATGGGAGCACGGCAGCATTGCTAATGGGGCCGGTGATCCTGTGATAAGTATGCCCCATGAAGCTGGAGCAAGAAAGTGTGACATTTTTATACAATTGAAAATGGAAAATGCTGAGCATTTATAAAGATGTCCTTTTTGGGAGGATGGATATGAAAGGTAAGACATGGTTTTGTGGATTTATAGCAGTAATGTGTGTCAGAAATGGATATGGAAAACATTTGCAGAACACCATAAAGTGCCACTTGTGTGAAGGATTGTTATGTTGTCAGTACATGCATACTTGTTAATGGGATGTATTGTAATGTACTTTATCTTTACTTTACCATTTTTGCTTATTAAATGATGGATCTTTTGCTTGTATTGTCAGAGTTGCGGTTGCACTATTTGCATTAGAAATTGTGCACTTCAAGTCCCAGAATGCAGAGACAAATCGAGAAGCCAAGAAGCATGTACAGATTATAAAGGAAAATGTTAGCTAGCAAGTATGCATATGTGGGAAAGGTAATGAATTTGCACACACTGAGTGTTATTGCAATATGTTGGAGAAATCATTTTCATTTTCTTTCATTTATTCATAAAAAATTACGCACAACACTGTTGTAAATGTACACATGCATTTATTTGCTTAACTTGAAATGGTGATGAAATGCATTGCATTTTGCCATTTTTCATTCCATGTATATGCTATGCTTTACTAACATACATGCAGTTTTCATTTTGAGTTTGCATTGTGGGAGTTTTAGTGTCACTTTGTTAGTGGGAGAAGTGGTATTGAAAGTGACAGAATGAATGAAAAATGTAACATTTGCTAGATGGTAATGAGTCATAGTGGCAAGTATGCATGTACTGGCGATATATTGAAATTGACACATGAGCTGGTAGTTAAACTTGCTGTGGGAATGTTATAAATGTGGTTTTGTTATCTTTCGCAAAAAAGAAACAGAGAGTGCTGCTGAAATTTCAAATATGTGTTTTGAAACTGTTATGACAATGCTCATTGAAAGAAAATTGTGTAACCATACAGCATTGTAAGTAATTGCCAGTTGATGTCAGGAGGTGGGACACATGAGAGTATGAGTATTGAGTAGATCAATGAAGGGTAAGTGTTAGGAACCCTGTTTACATGTATTTGTCTAAGAGTTGGAAATGTAGTAATAATGACAGACTGGGGGGCGGTGCTGGAATACCTACAAAGTGACTATATGCTACAATGATGTCCACACAAAATCAGAATTTTGGACATGTGCACATGAGGGAACAATCTCTAAGGATATACCAATATTGTGATAAACATTCATCAGCTGGTGTGGGGGTTCAGAAAGGGAGAGGGCAGGGATAAAGGGGAGAGGGACAATGTTCACAGTCCCACAGTTTGTTCTCTTGTTTTGATTTATTAAAATGCAATAAAAACAATTAAAATTATATATATATATATGCATACCTGTACTCTGTGTTGATAGATGCAGATGTGGTTGAATCTGCAAAGAGAAATCTTGGAGGTGTTTGTTTACAGTAGTTGTTTATGCAGGTTCTTGGGAGTAACAGGAGGCATGTACTCTGAGTGTTCAACAGTACATCTGACGTGTTGAACTGAGATGACAGAGTTTGATGTAGAGTTTGTGGATGTCATTGGTGGATGGGTGTGTGACTGCTTGAAAGTAGCCAATGAGGGAGCGCAACAAAGATTGCTGTGGAAAATGAAGCAGGGCTGTCCTGTGTTACGGTGTCCATGGTAGAGTGGTAGTGTGCGGACAGGGAGTGCCACATCCAGGTATTTTGAGACCAGAGGCACTAATGGAACTGTTGGGCAGTATGGAGATGTCCCAATGTGTTTTGTCCTGAACAAGATGCAGGAAGGCGCCTAGTGAACAATGGGGTATGTTCTTTTTTGCATGCAATCTTTCTTGACAATATTAAAAATGCACTTCGTGTGAAACTGATGTAGAGTGCACGTGAGTCGTATAGGAAAAATAATCTGAAAAGCCCCCAAAAGAAAATCAAAATACACACAAACAAAAAAAGAATATTTTTCAGAGCCACTACTTAAAAGTAAATAACTTACAATGGGCCTCATTACGACCCAGGCGGTAAGTTACCGCCTGGGCCGTCACTTTACCACCATGGCGTAAACTACGTTTACGCCATGGTGGTTGGCGGACTTACCGCCCCATTCCGACCTTGGTGGGGCGGTAAGTCCCCAATCCCCATTTACCCTTCCCCATTCCCATTTTTGCCCCATAGGGCATAATGGGAGTGGGGAAGGCGTTAATTACGCCACCGTAAATTACGGTGGCGTAATTAACTCCATGGTCCCTTAGCGCCATGGATTTTAACACCCGCTAAAAGCGGGTGTTAAAAGCTCCATGGCGCTAAGGGACCTCGTAATTGGCGGTAAGGGGTCGGCGCAGCTAACGCTGGCGTAAACCCCTTACCGCCAGGGTCGTAATGAGGCCCAATGTGTTTAATTTCTGTCCCCAACCCCTTCAATTGGACTATCTGTTGGCAGACACCACAGTAGTCCACAGACAGCACATGCAAAATACAGCTCTTTTGAGGATGCCAGACATGGACATGAGACTGTGCAGCACAGGGGATTGGCCAATAAGCTGTTCTGGGTGTGGTATGTAAGGAGATAGTTTGAGAGAAGGTGTGTTTGCTGAGAGGAGTGTAGATGGCTATGGTTATGGGTATTTCTATCAGGAAGTAGAGTGTTTGGATTCTGGTGGACTCTTCAATTCACTCACTGAAGGTACATGCTGAGAATCATGGCATTCTTGGAGATATTGGGTTGCCAGAAGTGGAGGTTTCCTGGCATGCAGTTTGTGACAGGATGGCATATTTTAAAAGTCCAGATATTGTGATTGTGATTGTCCATTGTGGAGGGGACAGTTTGGGGTTTGTAACTCCAGTGTCTCTGCAAGTTGAGTTGAAACATTTTTTAAAAGCCTTATGCAACTCTTTCCTGCTTCTAAAATTATTTTTTGGGAAATAAATAAGACACGCACATGAAGATTGCCAACAAACTTTTTTAGTCCTCAAATTGAACAATCAAGGCTGATTGTCAATAAAGGCCCAACAAGGCTGAAACACACGTCTGGGGTTGCTGTAGATACTCTTGTTCAAAGGAGGTTTGTCTGGCACTTCGTTGCTGGCCTGCCCTTGTGGGTGGGACAAAGACTGCTATACAAATGGATATGCCTCCTTTGTGAAAAGTACAGTGATCAAAACGCGAAGGCTGCAGACTCTCAAAGTGGGAAAAAACACGGAACAGTTCATCATACCATTTTCTTTCTATATAGGGGTGCCTGCTACCTTTTTTGTATCTTTGCAAGGAACTTGAGGTTAATCACCCTAAATTACCTGAGGGAACTCAGACGTGGACCCCTTGCTCACTGTGCTCACAGAGTCACAACTCCCCCTCACTGATGAGGCCCAGCAAGGCTGGAAAATGTGTCAGGGGTTGCTGTTGGTACTCTTGTTCAACGGAGGTTTGCCTGGCATGTCGCTGCTGAAGTACCCTTGTGGGTTGTACAAAGACTGATATGCAAATAGTTATTCCTCCTTAGTGAAAAGTACAGTGAGCAAACAGTGATGGCTGTGGACTTTCAAAGTGGAAAAAAACACAGAACAGGTTATCATGCCATGTTCTTTCTAGAGAGGGGATCCTGCTACCTTTTTTGTATTTTTGAAAGGAACTTGGGGGGGGTCACCCTACATTACCTGGGGGAACTCAAACGTGGACCCCTTGCTCACTGTGCTCAGAGAGGCACAGCTCCCCCTCACTGATGAGGCCCAACAAGGCTGAAACACGTGTCTGGGGTTGCTGTTAGTACTCTTGTTCAAAGGAGGTTTGCCTGGCACTTCGGTGCTGGACTGCCCTTATGGGCGGGACAAAGACTGATAGGCAAATGGAAATTATTACTTTGTGAAAAGTACAGTAAGCAAACAGTGATGGCTGCAGACTCTCAAAATGGGAAAAAAATATAGAACAGGTTATCATGCCTTGTTCTTCGTAGAGAGAGGCAATGTTAGGAAGAATTCTCACACACGTGCTAAATTCCCTCTACGTTAGAGCCCTCCAGCTCTTTTGCTATATTTTGGGACTTTGAACTTTTCATTTTCAGTTTGTTTTACTTTTGTGTTCTTTGGTTAGGGAGTTTTAAGAAAACTCCATAGGCATCATCTTTTTCTGTGTGTCACACAGCACCTTCAGTACAGTGGCACAGGGATGTCATTCAGACTTCCCAAGGTTTAAATACCTTCTCTGGGACTGACTACTGGCTCCTATAGCATGTAAAATTAAATTGACTTTATTAGTTTCTTTAAATGTACAGACCCAGCACAAACTATCTTCCTATAGAGTGCTGGAGGGGTTATCAAGCATCCCCTGAGTCAAAACAATCGTATAACAGTCAAATGTTACCCTTTCCTACTTGAAATGACTGGTGGCAGTGGTTTAGATCAAACTACCATGATTTTTCCCGTTCGCGAACAATGGTAGCTAAAAATCTGGTCAGCCATGTTTTCCAAATATTTCTCGTGTTTGTCTCTGCATGCCAAACCAGGTTTGGTCTCTTTGTTTGTTTGCCTTTGGCGGGCTTCAGTGCGGAAGCCCTCCTCTGGCGCCTGAGTGTCTGGGGTGGACAGGATGTGAGGGAGGTGCCCGAAACTCCCTGTGCTTAATCTCCTCGGAGACCCGAATGCACCCTGGCATGATTGGCCGGCTGGCTGTCTGGCAAGGATAGCCACCCTTCTGATGGGTGACAGCCAGGCTGTAATGAATGGGGGAAAACTGTTTAAAAGCAGGTCTCTCGGACTTGGAAAGCAGAGTCTACCACTGGAACGAAAGAAACGATACAAGCTGAAGGAAGTGGACTGCTGCAAATCCTGAATGACCGGTGAAGCCCTGCTGCAGGTCCGAATTGCCTGAAACTCCATCGACAGAGAAGCCCTTCAAGGTTAACTTCTTTCCTTGAGTTTGGTGGGAACAACCAACTCACAAGCCACCTGGACACCGTCCCCATCCTGGTCGAATTTTCTTCAGAATGCTGTTGAAAACAGGATAGCCAGGGGGAAGGAAACCAGCTTGTGGACTTTAAGGCACTCACACCTTAAGCCGACGTTTTGCCAGGCTTGTGGCCTCATCCCTGGGCAGTGCAGGAACCTCCTGACATCCTCCTTCTTGTCCCCACGACTGAAGCTCAGGAAAAGCAAGATCTGCTCGAACTGCCAGGAACAACTGCCTCAGTTACAGCTCTTCTTCACTTTAAATGTACTGTGCAAACGTGGTCCGGAAATATTTTCGGCCACAGTGAAAGTTTGTGAAACTTTCCAGACTTTTAAGGTTTGTCCTTCCCTAAACATTCGTCTAACTTTTCGCCTGACCAAATTCTTCTAAAATTTGGGGCAAAGGCTTAACCATTTACTACCAGAACTGTGCTATCCTGTACAAAGCCTCTGAACCATTGACTTTGGCTCAGGCCTATGAAATGAATTGCTGGTTGTAGTTTACTGAAACCCTTTGCCCTGCCTATGTAAGTATTTGTACTGTTGATTCTTAAAACCTTGTCTTTTTACCCCCTTTTGTAAGTATCTGAAGTGCCATTTTGCTCCCGCTTCAGGGGAGCTGAACTTGTTCAGTAACTTATTGGTTGTGTATTTGTAGTATATTGGTAGATGACATTGAGCTGCTCTTGCTAGTTTAATGTTTTCAAACTGACTGTGTAAATAAATGTATATTCATTTACTATGAAACCTTGAGTAAGTGCTTGTTTGAATCACTGTATTTTTTGGTCCTATGTGTAAATTGTTCTACTGCTCACTCAACTCTTGAGATATGTCTGGCTGCTCAGCCACTGCTACCACATAACTGTGTAGTACAGGCTTGTACCAAACCAAAGGTGAAATTGTTCTGACACTTGTAGTCTTAATTGCATGTAGTGTTCCCCAAGGTTACTGCATGTGATTCTGCCTAACACTGGTGTACAGTTGTGAGGATAAAGTATACTATTACATGTAGAGTACTGCTCTTACCTTTGTTCAAATAACCCTCACAGGGCAAAGCAACACTAGAGAAGCAATTGGTTTATCATGACGGATATGGAAAGCTACAGACTGGAGACCATAGTCACTTTAACAGTTGATCAATTGAGAGATATGTGTAAAGCTAGGAATCTCACTGTAAAAGGCAAAACGGTTGAATTGATAGAAAAGTTGTTGGAATACCAAAGTCTGAGGAGTGGGTCTGAAACCCCCAGACCTGCAGCAAATGTGGAAAATTTTGATGAGGATGATAATGTTTCTGAGGGTAACTCAAATGTATGGATAACTTATATGAGGCAGAGGAGTCTCAGAATGTAGGCCCTGTCTTACCTCTACCTGCTCATAGGCCTCAACCTTTGACCACAGGGACCCCATCAAGTCCAACACTAAGTCCTGAATTTGTCTCTTTGGAAAGAATGAGACTTGAGTTAGAATTTAAAAGAATTCAAGCCCAAACTGAAAGCAAACATCAAGAACTTAAACTCAGAGAAATGGAGTTGAATCATGCACTTGAAATGAAGAAGTTGTCTCTTGAAACTGGTTCTCTCCCACAGTCTTCTAGGTCTTCCAGTCCTAAGAGGCCTTGCATGCCCAAAGATGCAGTATGTATGTATGAGATTATGCTTGATATTTTAGATTGGTTGGCTGCTTTTGAATATAATCATGGGATTGAAGACATTACAGGGAATCAGCTGATTCCTTGGCTTTTTTCTAGGCTACACACTGTTGCAACTGATGTGGTAATGGAGTTGGGGGATATTGACAGAAAGGAGTATGAAAGTGTGAAAATAGCTTTGATAGCTAGGTTTGGGAAGACCCCTTTGCAGTATCTTAAGAGGTTTAGGACCCTCAAAAAGCATGATGGTACCTCTTGAGCTACCTGGGTGTGTGAATGCTTGAAAGACTTAGATGGTTGGGTTAAAGGTTACAGAGTTAACAATTATGAAGGTATGCAAAATCTGGTTATGTTTAAAACCATTTTTGATGTCTGCTCTCCTGAGCTGCGACAGCACTTGGCTGACTATAAGGAATTAGATCCAAAAAAGTTAGCTAGAGCTGCTGACTCATGGGTAGCCAAAAGGGCCACTCATAAGGATTCTGAGTCAACTCTGAAAAAGGATGGGGGGAAACAGCACAAAGAACACAGAAATATCTAAATTCATCTAACCAGAAGAGGTCCCCAAATATAACTAGGGTAAGCCAGATGGGAAACCAAATAGGGCTAGTGGATCCTCTGGTGCCCAACTAGAGGGAGATCCGCAGAAATCCCCATTTCAGAGAGCATTTGGTAAATGTTACGTCTGTGGGTCAACTGACCATTTGAAGGAAGATCCCAAATGCAAATGTAAACCTGCAGGGATCAGCACTGCCTCCTTAGCCTTCTCCCCAGAGGAAGAAGTACAAATGGCTAGTGCCACTTTCAACTATTTGCTGAAGCACCCTTGGGTCTTCAGGCCACTGTATTCTTAGAGTCCATGGGTATGGGTATGGGTAAGAAACAGAATATGGATGTGTACAACTCAATTCCAGAGGACTCTAGAGGGGATTATATGGATAGTGTTCTTGTCAATGGCCAGGATACTCCTGACAGAAGAGACACTGGGGCCAGCAGAACAGTATTGGATGAAAACATTTTCAAGCCTGAGGATTTTGCTAAGGCACCCAGAGGTCCCACTAAATTCTCTGGCGGTGCTGTCCAGTTTGTTCCAATTCTACCAGCTCTCATTCGGTGTAATAATATGACAGTGAGGATTCCTGTCAGTGTCCAGAATGAGGTTCCTGGTAGAGTCCTGTTGGGGAATGATTTAAAATCTCCAGAAGTATTATACAGTACCACCAGGCCACCCAGTGAGAGGAAACAGAACCAAACCAAATTGGCTAGAGAGGCAACCTTAAGAGACCACTCTGAGCCTTTGGGGACCACTACAGAGACCCCCACTGTAAGCCCTTGGGTTAGTAAGTTGATCTCTTACCGAGGCAAATCTGAGTCTAGCATAGTAGGCAAATGGGAGCCCCAAGTAAGCACTATCATTGCCCATCCAATTGTAAAGTCCTTGACCCCCAGTGCTTCTGAGGAAGAGGTGGATAGACACATTGGACCCCTCTCTAGGGATGTGAGAACTACTGGTAATTCTCAAAGCTGGTGGAAGACCAGGAAAAATAGGTCTGAGGCTAAACATCTTAAGACTGTTGGATCTTCTATTGAAGACTGCAGTGTAAATCCTAGTGTTAGGAGGGACAACTCTAAGCCAGCTAAAACCAGATCTCAGAGGAAGTGGAAGCATGTACTTTGCTTGTCCACAGCCCTCCAACAAAGATGCCAGAGACCCAACCAGCTCTGGAGAGAGAGGTGGTCAGGAACCATGGAGGCCCCTCTAGATCTGAGGGATTCCTTTCTAAAGACCCCTTGAAAAAACCTATTGTAGGTTCAGAGGTTGTTACTACTTCTGAGGGACTGTTAGCACAGATACCCTCTACCTTAAAGAAGAGAGATGTACCACCAAAGGTTTGTAGGTCATGTAGGTTGCACAAGAAAACCTCTGTAAAAAGTATCATAGCAAGGGTAACAAAAGGTTGCTGGTGTCCTCAGCAGGCCATTTAACCGACTTGCAACAGGAGATCCATCCTGATGGGGATTAGATCCTCCTGTCCCTTAGTCTGGGGGAGACAAGTGTTAGGGAGAATTCTTACACACGTGATACATTCCCTCTACCTTAGAGCCCTCCAGCTCTTTTGCTATATTTTGGGACTTTGAACTTTTCATTTTCAGTGTGTTTTACTTTTGTGTTTTTTGGTTATGGAACTTTAAGACAACTCCATAGGCATCATCTTGTTCTGTGTGTCACACAGCACGTCCAGTGCAGTGGCACAGGGATGTCTGTCAGATTCCCAAGTTTTAAATACCTTCTCTGGGACTGACTACTGACTCCGAGAGCATGTTAAGTTAAATTGACCTTACTGGTCTCTTTAAATTTACAGACCCAGCACACACTATCTTCCTATAGAGTGCTGGAGGGGTTGCCTAGCATCCCCTGAGTCGAAAACCTCATGTAACAGTCAAATGTTACCCTTTCCTACTTGAAATGACTGCTGGCATTGGTTTAGATCAAACTACCATGGTTTTTCCCAACCCCAAACAACGGTAGCTAACAATTGGGTCAGCCATGTTTTCCAACATGGCGCCCGAGACCTATCTGCAAAAACACACTCCGGTCAACTTATTGCGCCATTTCTTTTAGGAAAGTTCACTCTTATGTTTGTCTTTGCGTGCCAAACCATTTTGGTCCCTTTGTTCGTTGGTCTTTGGTGGGCTTTAGTGCTGAAGCCCTTCTCTGGCGCCTGAGTGTCTGGGGTGAACAGGATGTGAGGGAGTGCCCGAAACTCCCTGTGCTTAGTTTCCTAGGAGACCTGAATGCACTCTGGCATGATTGGCTGGCTGGCAGTCCGGCAAGGACAGCCACCCTGCTGTGTGAGTGACAGCCAGGCTGGAATGTATGGGGGAAAGCTGTTTAAAAGCAGGTCTCTGGGACTTGGAAAGCAGAGTCAACCACTGGAACGAAAGAACCAAAGATGAGCTGAAGGAAGAGGACTGCTGCAACTCCTGGACGACCGTTGAAGCCCTGCTGTAGGTTCGAATTGCCTGAAACTCCATCGACAGAGAAGCCCTTCAAGGTTAACTTCTTCACTTGAGTTTGGTGAGAACAGCCAACTCGCAAGCCACCTGGGCACTGTCCCCATCCTGGTCGAATTTTCTTCAGAATGCTGTTGAAAACAGGATAGCCAGGGGGAAGGAAACCAGCTTGTGGACTTTAAGGCACTCACACCTTAAACCAACGTTTTGCCAAGCTTGTGGCCTCATCCCTGTGCAGTGCAGGAACCTCCCGACGTCCTCTTTCCTGTCCCCATGACTGAAGCTCTGGAACAGCGAGATCTGCTCAAACTGTCAGGAATAACTGCCTCAGCTACAGCTCTTCTTCACTTTAAATGTACTGTTCAAACGTGGTCTGGAAATCTTTTCGGCCGCAGTGAAAGTTTGTGAAACTTTCCCGACTTCGAAGGTTTGTCCTTCCCTAAACATTCGTCTAACTTTTCACCTGACCAAATTCTTCTAAAATCTGGGGTAACGAATTAACCGTTTACTACCAGAACTGTGCTATCCTATACTAAGACTCTGACCCATTGACTTTGTCCCAGGCCTATGAATTGTTGGTTGTAGTTTACTGAAACCCTTTGCCCTGCCTATGAAAGTATTTGTGCTGTTGAATCTTATAACCTTGTCTGTTTACCCCTTTTTCAAAGTATCTGAAGTTCCATGTTGCTCCCACTTCAGGGGAGCTGAACTTGTTCAGTAACTTATTGGTTGTGTATTTGTAGTATATTAGTAGATGATATTGAGCTAATTTTGCTAGTGTAATGTTTTCAAACTGACTGTGTAAATAAATGTATATTCTTTTACCACGAAACCTTGAGTAAGTGTTTGTTTGAATCACTGTATTTGTTGGCCCTATGTGTAACTTGTTCTACTGCTCACTCAACTCTTGAGATAAGTATGGCTGCTCAGCCACTGCTAGCACATAACTGTGTAGTACAGTCTTGTACCAAAGGTGAAACTGTACTGACACTTGTAGTCTTAATTGCATGTAGTGTTCCCCAAGGGTACTGCATGTGATTCTGCCTAAGTGGCACCTGCTACTTTTTTGTATTTTTGTCAATAAAGGTGTATCTGCTTTTTCTGTATGGTTCGGAAATGTCATCTTTTGAGAATGATAACATCAATTCTCTGGGTGTGATTTTATTTTGCTCCGGATGGAATTCACTTTTCAAATGTTAGACATGCAATTTTCCTTTATAATGTAAGGAATGCTTTGAAGAGGTTCCTGTAAGGAAAAAAAAAAGATGTTTTCAGAGCCACCAATAAAGAGTGAATAACTTACCTTGCATTTAATTTTGCTCCCCACCCCCTTCAATTGGATGATCAGTCCACGGACACTGCTGTGGTCCACGGACAGCACATGCCACGTGCAGATCTATTGATGATGCCAGGCATGAAAATGGGACTGTGCAGCACAGAGCATTAGCCAATCATATTTCCTGGGTGTGGTATACAGGATGTAGTCTGGCAGAAGGTGTGTTTAGTGAGAGGAGTGCAGACGACTATGGCTATGTCTTTCAGGAGGAGTGTGTGGATTTTGGGGGGACTCATGGATCCATTGGTTGAAGGTTTATGCAGAGCTGTGTGGAGTTTCGGAAAATCTTGGATTTCATGACGTTCATGTGGAATGGTATGGAGTGTGCGGCATGAAGTGTTTGGATTTTGTGTCAATTTGCTCACACCCCAAAATTCGGACTTTATCATTGTTTATTATGGAGGGAAAAGTTTAGGGCATGTAACAGAAATTTCACTGCAGTTTGCAATGAAGGAGACATTTGGCAAAATGAAGGAGATGTTCCCAAACTTTCAACTAATCTTTTCTCACATTGCCCAGAGACAGATGTGGATGCGCTCCTGTTGATTTGGTCCACAAATGGAGAAAGCGGGGCACAATATCAAGAAGGTTGTCTGTGCATTTTTGGGAGATGTTGGCATGACGTCTTTCGATAATGATAATATTACGTTTGACATTGCTAATATTTTCCGTAGAGATGAAGTACATCTCACTGATGGCGGTAATCAGCTTCTTTTGCAAAATATTCAAAATGCTTTGAAGCATTTATTTGTAAATATAGAAAGCATTTTGCAGTGGGCGGAAAAAAAATGCATAGAAACACTGCAAAAGCAAAATGCCTATTTTTTGCAAGTTGAAAGAAACATCTTATTTCAATAGAATCTGGCTTAGTTTACTTTAAAACTTGAAAAACATGTTTAAAAATGAAAAACACAAAAAAAGGTTATTTTCAGAGCCACCATTTTCCCACGTGAAAAAGTGGAATATTTTTGATGGCACCACCACCCACATTTTTTAGATGTCCGCACTCTACCGCACTGTCTACAGACTTCGCAGACTGCATAGGGGACTATAACTTTTTTTGGTGCTTCTATTTTTGAACTGTGAAAGGTGGCTCTGAAAATACATTTTTTTTAAAATAAATTGTATGTGTTTTGTATTTCTTTGGGCTTTTTTTCTCAGGAGAGTCAAGGGAGGGGAGGGAAGGAAAGGAATGGGGCATTTAATCAGGTAGGGGACAGTGTTTCTCATTCTCCCTGACCATATCCTTTACAGCACTTCAAAACTGCTACTCCCTACAGAGTGGTGTGTCACAAGGAATCGTCCAAAATGTCAGATTTAAAATTATGTGATTTGGCCGAATTCCAAAAAGCCAAACGGTTTGAGAAGATCATGCATTTGGTGCTGGGGGCTGCGGGTTGTCTCCTGCACTTTCGCTCACTATATTTTGAGCAGAGGTTCTGGGCTGTCCCCCGCAGCTATCCCAAAAAATAAAATAAAAGAAAGGACCCTGCAGCACCAGTTCCCGATTACGGAAGGGAAAGGGAACAGGCATTTAGGGTTAGGGGTGTGGTGGGTGGTTGGTGAGGGTTTGGGGGCACAAAGTTGGAAATGTTCAGGGGAGAAAAGACCAGAGGTTATTTCAGAGAAATAATCTACAGTCATTTCTGCCTCGAACATTTTGATCTCAGGTTTTCAACTGTCTCACAGTACATATAGAGCACTGTCACCCTCAGATGATAAGAGTCGACTGTGTCATATGTGGCTTGTGAGGCTTCAGCAGGGATCCTTTGCCCCACAGGAGTGTCTCTTGTGGTGGCAGGAGCGGATGATGTGGGTGTGTTATTGGATGAAAACCTACTCATCCCTTCAAAAGGTACAACCTTTCACACTGCTCCCTTGTGATTTGATATGAGGTGGCAGTGTATGGAGGTGGCCCCAAAGCTGGTTTTACAGGACTGAGCATAGCTTTGCACTCAGTACATCTAACCTTGTCTGCTAGAGCCTTAGGTACACCCCAAAGGTGGTAAAAGCTGCCACACCCAATATTCAAGTTGGGAGCTGGAGAGAGGGATTTCCACTATCTCATCCTCATCCTTCTCTTGATCCACCTCTGTATCACCACACCTGTTCCTTATGTGTATGTATGAGTAGCTTCCTGTATTAAGAGGAACACTGAAATATAATGGTTTCTTTGCAAAAGTACATTTGTGTATTTGATAAGTAGTTTTGTATAGATCTCCCAATCATCCCTAACACCTTGTCACCAACATTAAAAATAGAACCTTTGTAAGGACTTGAAAATTGTCATGTCATCTTTGATATCCTGGGTGTTAGTCTTAGCAGTGCACAGTGGTGGCGCGAGTTATGGTTACCTACCTTACCATAACTGGCACATTTCCTGGGTTTTTCGGTTTTACTTGTAACAATAACACCCTTTTAACACACTTTTTCCACTAATAAGTAACTGCTGTCGTAAGCAGTCTTCCTACCATTCTTGATGCTATATCTATTGTTAGAACTCAGACAACATGTAATTCGACTCTCTATAGTCTTTCTCAAGGAATGTGGATTGTGCGCCAGTTATAGCTGCAAGGTTGTGGAAATGAGTCCAGTATCCAATCCCAATATCTTGTCCCACTATGGTTGGAAACAAGGGTGGGTTATGATTTCAAGATTTGTCCTGGGGTCCATGTGGGCACCTGGTTTGGCGTTCTTGATAACCATCTGCTGATTAATATTGTCTTGGAGTGTATGCAGCAATAGTCACAGTTATCTCTTGATGCAATGCTGTGCAGCACTTTGGGCTGTAGCTACGGACAGAATTTTAGCCATGGGTAGAATTTATTTTCCCATTCAAACCTATCCCGATTTTGAAAAACATCACCACACAGCCAGTTCATGGTGGCCATGCCCATTTTACCCCATTGCAAGTCCCTGAAGGTCATGGTCAGGAGCCATACTATCTAGCCTTTGGCCATGAATCAGACAATCTGGCCACGGGCCATGACTCATACAATCTGGCCACCGCCCAAGGCCGCTGGCTATAGATCAGTCACCAATGGTACAATACAATGTTTGAACTTACATATTACACTTTGAAAACCATGCCAATTGCACAACTTTCTTGCAAATCCATCCATGCTTTCTTTTTTGAAAAATGTCAAAATGTATGTACATAAAATAGTCATATAACCTTTCAGAAAAATTCAAGGTTCGGTCTATGATCTTTCTAAAATCTTTTGTGAACATCCATCAAACGGCAACAACATTATAACCCATCTAAAAATGTTGAACCCCCCTCTAATTTTGTCCCCCCCAAACCTTGTAAAAACATTCAAATCTGTTGTTTAAATGTTTGCAAACTTTTGTGCAGATTTGTGAAATGGCACCAAATGTTTAAGTCTTTCAAATATTTTGGGACCCTCCTCTAACGTTTTTCCCTCTTGGCAAAACAGCACCATTCAAGGTCACGGTCAGAATAATATCACAAAGTTTAATACAGTTTCATTGAGTGGCGCAAAAGTTATACACTATCCAAAAACTACTTTTCACCAACCCTGCAATGCAAAAATATGTATGGATGCTGCTGAACATCTGAAATGTTTGTGAACATTACACGGATGTCCCGAACTGTTTGCAAACCTAGAAGGTGGAAAACCGCCTATTTGTTGGCTTTTTATGGCCATATCCCATCCCATCCTCAGCGCCCCTCACCTCCCTGCATATACCAACCAAATTACCATTCCTAAAACCCCGAGGACTAGCGGAGGAGGCTCTAGCTTCCCTGTCATGGCCGCAACCCATTGGAACTCCCTACCACCTGACCTCAGAAGCATAGACTCGCACATAGCCTTCGGGAAAGCAATAAAGAGGGCAACTGGCCTCACTGGTTTGCCTGTGCTGTAAGCTACTTCTCGCCATGCGATGTAAGCTTCACTGCTACTATGTGATAAAAGTAACCTGTAAACACCTATGTAACCATCTTCGCTTCACTCTGTTAGGGGTATGCTCACTGTAACCTTGAGCAAAGCATTTGTCCTTGTAATTAAGACATTGGGCCTCATTATAAGTTTGCCAGTCCGGGATCTACGGTACTTGTAAGCTTGCCAGTTCCGTAATTCCCGGACCGGCAAACTACAAGTTCTGCTCGCGAGTGCCATTATGACCGCCAAGTCTGTCCTAGCAGACGTACTGGCACCAGCGAGCAGAGCATGTCAGATGCACCGGGACCATTCTGAATGGTGCCGGTGCAACTGACCTCCCCATTCCCATTGAGCCCTATGGGGCTCGAATGGGATAAAAAGTTTCTGGCCCCTGACAATGGGGACATACAGGGTTTTAATGGATCTGTATTTCCCCATTGCCAGGGTCTGGAAAAATGTGCAAGTTTGGTGGCAGCCTGCCGGTTTTACCGGAAAGGATACCGCCAAACTTGTAATGAGACCCACTTACTTGCAAGAGCGCCTCGATGCCCCTCGGCTGCTAGTGCACTTTACAAATCTAAAAAATAAAATAAAATAATTATTTTATTAGTTTGACAAGCGCAAGGTTGTGTTTTTTAATATGTTTTACTGTGATGTTCATGGACAACAGGCGTTGTCTGAGAATCTAACATGGCGGGTGTTTAAAAAAAATATGGCACACCTCATGCTTTTCACCTTCCAATCAGCAGGCGCCTCCGATCTCTGTGGACATCACACCAGCCTCTGGGCCAATCAGAGGCCTGTCCGCGGACCAAACAGGCAAGTGAGTCAATGGACAAATCCCAGATATCCCTATTATTTTTTCCTACTTTTTAACTGTTTAAAAAAAAAACTACTGAACGAATTTACACAAAATTTACAAAAGCACGCTTGTGGGACCAAGTCACCGCTCCAGGCACAAATTTGCCGAAAATCCATCCAGCAGTTTGGGCTGTAGGAATGAGCAATATCTTTTTTCCATTGCATCTATGGGACACACAACACATTTTGGGACACACCACAACTGTCCCCCCCCTGCACGAAACCTCACCAAACTTTGCAGAATCAATCTGACTGAGCCATATATTTCTTATGCGAAGTTCCGTGAGGATTCATCCAGGTGGAGCGAAGTAATAAGCCGTTCAAAAAGTGCTCTTCCTATGGGTTAAGCAACATAAACATAACTATTTGCACTAGGGCTTTGTTCACTCTGGTGCTTATTTTCACTTACACTAGAGCAACGTTTCTTCAATAAGGCCCATGTTGCTTCTTTTTTTATAACGCCTGCTCTACCATATTATTGTATACTGGCTCCATGAATGCATGGAGATGGTATGCATCTCATTGTGATTGTATGTATACAAGAGGGAGATGTGTTGTATATTGGCTCCATGAATGCATGGAGATGGAATGTTGGTGTGTCAGGCTTGGACTGATTGTCTATGTTAAGTTCTACCTTAAGGGTTGGAGGAAAGTCAGTTGGTACCGCTAGCCTGGGTGGTGGGATCCAGTGTTTATATCTTAAGGAACTGGCAATAAAGCTTTCTAAGGAACCTAAGAAGTGTACTAAGGCGTCTTTATTACACATATCATACAATCTCCTGGAATTCTGTAATGGGAATCTGCTTCAATCCGTTGATCATGGTGTGCAGCTGCACAGCCAGATGGACAAGTCAGAAACATTCAGGAGGAGCTTTTAAGTTCAAAATTGGCTGCGGTTGCACAATTAGGGAATTTGCGCGTCTGCGTCTTTATGTTCTTTTGTTGGTACTTACATGAACATTAGAATACCTTTTACCTCATTATCTGTTCCTTCCATACACAAGTCCTCCAACAACCAAGACAAAGATTCATCTAGTTTTCCTAATCCCAATGATACTCGTGGAACAAGAAAATACACCACCTAATTTGACTCTCAAGAAAATGGCGGAGCGGCAAGAGCAATAATCCCCTTTTTTCGCAAATCACACGTTTCTTTAACAGGAGATTTATTTAAAAAGTGACAGAAAAGAAAACACGTGGGAGATGGTTTTGGGGGTTCACTGGAATGGTGCTTCATAATCAGGTTGCACTACTCCTGATTATAGTGCACAAGTAATGCCTGTGTGATCTCTGCTATTGTGTATCATGTCCCTATAGCCCAAGTTGGCATCACTCTGGGTTGTTGACAGTTGTTCTATGCTAGGAGACAGTACCAATGCTGGCTTACCATGCAGAACTAGTAGTGGGAACATTTTGGAAATAATTGTATTTCCTACTGACAATGTATTGATATGATGTGTTGCTGTAAGTTTTAATTGTTTGATAGTTTACGCAATAATTCCCAAGTTGCAGGTTACCCGTCAAGTGTCGCGAATTGTGGCGTCTGCTTACAATTCTTCACTACGACGTTAATGAGAGCCTAACATAGGAATTGATTTTTTTTTAATATTAAATTGGAAGAGTGAAACATTGCGAACATGGCTTCAGCTTGTTTTCCATGTGTCTGTGTTTCACTCAAGAAGGTTGCCATAGAAACTCGGATGTGTTTACCCAGCATTATCATTGTAGAGCTGGAGAAAAGTATAGAAAATGACGCTGTCAGTGATGTCACCTGCCAATAAGAAGAGTGTGATTCTAATTCTAGCGTTCTCATTCCCTGTCAAGTGTCTTCCACATGCACTTATTACAGAATTAGTTTCTGTAAACACAACCCCGGGAGACATGCTCAAGTGCGCAAATGGATGAAAATGCCACGATGGGAAGAACATCTCGGCTTGGGGGAATTTGCTTCGTGACACTGCTTTCACCAAAAGTTCATTTCATTATAGACGCTTTAAAAATAAATTCGAGGCTTTGTGAAAGGGACCGTGAGGCATGCATCCTGCTCTTTGGCGAAGGTATCCTGGCCAGATGATGAAATGGAATGGGCTATGAAAACGTTAAGCACGGGTCTTGTTGCTTACATTTGCATCAGAGCACTGCGATTGGCCCCGAGTACAGATACAGTTCTGTCATAGATGTGTGTGTTCCTCAGATGTATCATGATGGTTAGCAGTTAGGTGTCAGAACTGAATACCCATCGCACTGATGTGGGAACGCATGTCTGGCCGTTATTATCAGTATCACCGTTTACTGGTGATCATGCGCAGTGCGCTGAGGCACGTGAACATACACATCCAGGCTATTGCTAGGGCACTTGTGTGATGACTCGGGACTGCATCCGATCAGTAACCACACCCGAGTGACCAGCGCTATATAAGGAGGAAAAGTGGGCCACCCATGCCTGATCGGGAACCATAACATCAGTACCACTTAACTTACATGTATAGAATGCCCCATTATTCACTATGTCCCAGGCATTAGTGGTGGCAGATGAATTAACCCAGTCCCCCATGACTCTGCTTCAATTTCATTCTTCCTGATGGAGATGGCCTTCTTGTAAGCGGCCCGGGCACTAACTATATCCCTCTTTGAGGACAGCGAATTCTTTCCGGTTCTGAGCAGAATAGACTTACAATTCACACAGTCTCAGTTAATCGAGCCTGGCAGTGGCTTTGCCTTTCTTTTACTAACATTCATGGTAAAAGAAGCTGATAAATTGGACAAAAGTGATTACAAATCAGACAAGAAAAGACTCTTATATGACACACCTGAAAAAAAAAAAACAATCTCCTGCTGGTTACTCATGACAATATCCCTCTGCAAGCTCTCTCAATCAGCTAACTGCCATTTTAATCTATGCTTTTGGCCATCAAGTAGAACCTCCGGCAGATAAGACAGTCACGGCCATACCTGATTATCCTGAACTTTGACCACAAGCCTGGTGGGGAAATGATCACTACAAATATCGCTCAGCACCTTGAACTTGAAAACACAGTGCCGAGATTTTACTGGGGCACCCACATAGACTATCGTAGAATGATCCAATGCTGAGGAAAGGGTGGGATGGCCTGGGATGACTTTGGGAAATGGCCACTGGCCGAGCACTGCCCCAATCACAGATGAGCTTCCAAAGCATAAACACCTCCACACAGATTCTAACATAATTCATAGTGGGTGTAAGTATCCCAGCCAAATCATCTTCAGAATAATCAATCAGGCCAATTCCCGGATTATCACCAGGCTTGGAAACATATAAGGGTGATATCTTTCTTTTTTGTTGACAGTGGGCCGGTTTCTGGAAAGCAAGGTCACTATAGAACAAGGGAAATAGAAACCAGACTACCCTTCACTTGTGAGCGCACAGGGGGGAACCCTACTAGAGGCTAGTATTATTAAAGCTAGCGGTTGAGAATCACGCTCATAATCATATAGATAAAACAAACTATAATTCCAAAATAGCATGTTTAAAAAAACATATTAAAAAACATATTTAATAACAACAACAAAAAAGGGGGTGGAACAAAATCACTATTGTTGACCATAAAGAACAAATGTTTGTGCCATATCACAAATACTCAATACAGAATAGCTTAATTTGTGGTAATAAATTGTAAACACATTTCTACTGTCGACACAATAGTGTTTCTAGCTCGGATATGGATAATACAACCAGTAAAAGTCTTTTTAAATAGAGAAATGGCTTTCAGGAGCTCCGAGCTTTCCTCAGGACAATGAAAGGGTTGTTGAATATGACTGAGTAGATCTAAAAAATGCAAAGGATGTATGAATTAAAAAGTGTGATGGTTCCTTTACTTATTTAAGGAAAAGAATAGAAAAGGGTAGAGCCTCACCTTTTTGAGAAAATATTCGGCGCCTTGGGAATGAGAGTACATTTTTGACTGTCTCACATACAGTCTCGACGGTCTCTAGTGCCCAGTGGCTACATAAAATAATAGAGACATGGGAACTAATTATAGATACATAGTGGAGTTGTAAGTACTAAAATGTAGCGAAGCAACATTTAAGGTTAATTACCTGAACAGGATATTCAGGACACGTACCAAAACGTGTTCTTTTTATGTCGTGAGTGTATCAGCAAAAAAGCTGGAAACGTATAAAGGCCGGAGGTGAAATCAGGCACGATTTTCAAGGGACGCTTCTAGGTCATGCTGAAAGAAGCACAGGTTGTGCAATATATAAATACAAAAACAAAAGTGTCCATGTTTAAAGAATCTACATATGACCTCGCACAGTTTCAAAAAGTTAGTAGTGGGGGCAATTAAAAGTCCGGGTAGCTAAAGGCACTGCATCAGCAGATGAGAAATCAATTAGCAAGTCATGCTGCTGGCAAATTTACAATTTTAAGCGTATACGTTATTGTACTAAAATAGTGCTCTCACATTCGAAACAGCTAGCGCTGTGTTAAGATCCATGTACAAAGCTAATTGAAGTAACTTGAAGTAAATTGCCCTCACACATTTATTAAGCTTACTAAGAAGCAAAAGATTAAAGTAGATGTCATGTGCATCTTTATGGGTGTGGGATGACTGGAATAAAGAGATCCGAAGATGATCAAAATGTTCTAGAAAAGGTTAACTTTGGCTTAATCCACACTTTATACATACGCCCAGTACCGTCCATGAATATCATTGGAACTATCACAGTTTTTGACAGTGAGATATTTAATATAAGTCCGGATAGTGCAAGGGGACAGCAAATTGCCTGTGTGCCTGTCACTGCCAGCTGCAGGAGATGATCCACAAATGAAAGAAAACATTATGGGCCTGATTTACAGAACGTTTTCCTATGGGACTGCAACATTATAAAACGCTTCTGTGAATCAGGCCCCAAATCTTCTGTGCTGTAAATCTTTAAAAATAAAACAGACTGAAATGGCTGGATGCCGATGGAAAAGACGAAGCATAGTTTGAATTCGAGCATGACATTATGCATGGTTGACCAATTGCAAAACGTGTAAGATAAGAATGCCAGCCCTTCAGAGCATAGCTCATGGACTGATTGCTGTGCTAGGGGGTTTGAGAGGGATATGCCGGCTTTCAGATCCACTCTATGTCGCAAATTACAGTGAGGTCAATAGAAATGTGAAACCATAAGATTCATTAAAAGCCTAAAAAAGAGGGATCTCCCTTTTCTTAATTAACCTCAACTGTCCCTTAAATAGATGTCTCTACTTCAGTATCGGCCAATCGTCATTCCAGCCATGTCCTGGGCGTTTAGTAAAACACAAACGTGTAGGCACAGCTGTCTATCTCTTTTGAGCAGGGTCGAGCAGTATGACTCCCCTTTTCATGCAGCAACGTTTAGGCTTAAGCACTTGACTGAACAGGCTATGGCTGTCCACCTCCCGTGCAAGACCTCTCTGCTGGATAGTATGTGAATGTCCACTTCCACATGCCACGCACTACAAATGCAGTTGAGCCACGGTACAAACCTTTTGCTGCCACATATTGTTGTTCAAAGTACAGAAATTATTTTCGATTGTAGATTTAGTACATTCAGTGGTGTTACAGATATCATCACTCAATAAGATGTTAAGAATAGGTAGGATCATGTTGGAAAGCCATTGGCTCATTACCCTTCTGATGAATGAATATTGATTATATGCTGGTTATGAGCACTGTCTTGTGTATGTCATGAGCAAGTTGCATCTGAAAGAGCTGACATAAATCAACCATTACAATTAGTGATCGGTTGATTTCAATAATGCATTTGCTTGGTAGAACTCTCACATGACGCAGCATATGAGGATGTTCCAGCACCAGGTGCAATCTTCCAGGCTTCTCAGCATACATCTGACTTTGTTCAGTTACACAATGTCAATAAGAGTTTTCTTCTTCATCACTTCCAAACTTTGTCATAATTCTCAGGTCTCCTATTTCACCTCTGATCTAGTGTACAACTGTTTGTGTCTGTGTGTGTGTGTGTGTCTATCTAGTTGCCAAAAAGATACAGGACCCTTACATGACAAGGTTGATGTTATCAGGAATAGTTTCTAGCTCCTTTAATTTAGTAGTAGAAATGTTTATTTCGGGAATACAAACTGTTCCCATAAAAACAGCAATATTAAACAAAAGAATTACAAATCAATACATATATAAAAAGGTTGCAACATCATTAAATCCCAGAAAATTGTAGAGGTAACAGAAAAAAAACATTTCAGGCATATTTAAATAAAATGTTTCCGACAGATAACGCATTCTTTAAAAATGATAACAGCGTCCATCCCAAACTTAGTCTGTCCATAGCAGATAAAACAGAGCGGGTTTGTACTGAAGGAATCCCTGACTATGCAAGAGTGGTTTGAGTGTGCATTCTCTAAGAGGCAAAAAAGGTGGGCAAAACAAAAGAAAATGGGCCAAGTCTTTCTTAGGCGCATCACAGAAAATGCACTCCCTGGCAATGACAATGCGCCAAAAAGGATTCTGAGCCCATCTCTTATACTTCTGGTGAACTAGGACCGTAATGATCATATGATTTCTATTAGCCAGCCTCATGATCTCAGATGACTCCCTTTTCTCCAGGATATACCTGAGAACCCTTACTTTCACAGACTTCAAAACATTTCAAGGCATAACAATTTTCATATAGAAACATTGAGCCATGTCCACTTCCACCAGGATGGCCTTTACCTTCCTAATTTCAAAATAGGGCTCCTGGCTAGGCAGAGATATGCCCAGGTGGATATGCACTATTGTATCAAAAATAATCAGGGTGAGAGATCATACATATAATCCTTTGATATGCTACTACACAATCCCAAAATACAAACTTTTACTGTTGGGTCAACACAGTCTTTGACCCTCGGTTATTTATTAAACATATCAATTTCTTTAACAATATACAGTGCAACCCAGACAGGACATTGTGTTAATTCCAAAGCATGGACGTACTGTCAGGGAGGAATCACCATAATTTTACTTTTCCTGCTTTGTCACACACCCTTGGTTCAGTTGGCACCAGAAACAGTCTGCAGCTATGAGGTTCGGTGCAGTGATTGAGGTTTATTTTTTGGCATGGACAAGTTCTGCAGAAGAGATTCTCTTCCTGCCCAAAGACGGAGTCATGCCACAAGACCAAACCAAATGCTACTCTCCAAGAAGGACAGCTTCCCTTCACACTCTACCCACGCCAGTAGCCCCATGCTTACATCATCATGTGAGCTGCACTTGGTTATAAAAGAAAAAAAAAAGGATTGGGTGACAAAAATTGCTACCTTGTGGAAAAAAGCACATACTGTACACCCAATCACATCATCCTCACTTTACTAACATAATGCACATCCAGTCAAGTACTGCTTACATCACAAAACACCTGACCAAAACCCACAAGTAAATACATGGACATTTACAGAGACATTGGCCCTCACTATAAGGTTGGCGGAATGGGTTTACCGGCACCGGTAAAGGTGCCGGTAAACCTGTTCTGCCCTATTATGAGGTCTCCTCGCGGGACCCGCAATGGGCGCCTGGAAAAACCAGGCGTCCTCACCGGATCCCGCGAGGGGACCAGGGAGCTAACAACGTGCCCGTCATTAACGGGCCTGTTGTTAGCTCCATCCCCATTCCCATTGAGCCCTATGGGGGCTCGAATGGGAATGGGGATGGACCGGGTCCGGGTTCCTCGGACGGGGAATTACCGGGTCCGCCAAGGTTGCGATGGCCCGGTAATTCCTCATTCGAGGAACCCGGGCCCGGATTGCGGTATGGAGGCAATCATGCCGCTAAAAGCGGCATGGTTACCTCCAACCTTCTAATGAGGGCCATTGTGCAACAAAACATATCTATAACAGTACATTGTTTATTTTTAATACGAAATAAATAACGACATGTTACATAACTTAAAAGCACTAGTATACATTTATGTAGTAGAAACTCAAGTAAAATACCATTTTATAAACATTAACATATAGCAGCTGCCATTTTGAAAGCAAAAATGGCTGCTAAATTTCACACACAATGCAAATGCAGGGCAAGAGTAGACAAGGGGTGTGGTTTTGGGTGGGGATGGGTGGGATTGTGCTGAAAATCATATACATTTGACTAAGAAATGGTTGTTAAATAAGTGGACACATAGCCAAACAACAACAAAAGCCTAAGTATCTATCCTCATGTGTCATTTCCATTGAGAAGCATTACAGACCCTCATTCACAGCTCCTATTTGAAGCTCTAATTTTAAAGCTCTGATTTTAATAACAATAGTTTCATCTTAAAGGTAACGCTTTCAGCGCAACCTAATAACCAAAACCAAAAGGGAGCTCAGAACATGCTCTAAAGAAGCACAAAGTGTATGGAAAACAAGTAAAACAACCAGATTAGGCATGCAAGAGGGGCATGACCACTACATGGAAACACACATCTGTCAAAACGCTCATTCACAGACAGGCCTCCTGATTTGCACTAAAAATGTATTTGCTCCAACAAATATAGAAGAAAGTGCACTCAAAAAGTGGGTGTGTGCTAGACCAACCTAAATAAGTGAAACAAACGCTCAAAGCAAAGTGCACCACACATATTTAATGGCAGCACATTGAACATGGCACAATAATATACTCTGACTAATGCAGTAGGCATCATGCTGCAGCAGAAACATATATGCTTGAAGACGTGCAATGGGAAACATGAGACAGATCAACCAATGAGAATTGTCAAAAGTTCTGGTCATTTTTCCCAATCTCAAATAAATCTAGTAGTATCCTGTAGGAGTGTGTGTGAGAGTGGCTAATTCTGTTCTGCTGGAAAAGAGGCGGCTTTCCAGGCAAATTTTGGCCAATTCTTCAATTTCAGAATTTTCAGTTTAGGGCCTTTTCCAGCATGAAATGTATTTATTTCGCAAACTTTAAAAAAAAATGAATTCTGAGTGTGAAAGGGGCATTTTGGCCCTTGAAAATGTGTTTTTAGCTGAAATGTCATTTTTTTGTTGTGTTTTGTACTTCATATTTCCAAAAATGAATTGTTGGCAAATTTTGTAAATTCTATTTAGCCGGCTACTTTTACACCCACCCCCAGGGCACATACAGTGTGATATTGATCCTTCCAAACCCACCACTCAAGGGCACTCCATACCAGCACCTAAGAATGAGTGATTCAAATATGCATGACATAACCAACAATCCGTAATATCACCTGTCAATATCAATTTTGCTTGCATATGGATGAAGAGCTGTCTGTTAACCCGACATTAAAAAAGATCACCATACATGCAGTTGCCCATAGATATTACATGCCAACAAACACCTCACCATCAATTATTGTAGATCATCAGCAACACCCCATTAAATATACAGGGATTGTGTGATCATAGTATGCTGGCTGTTTAACAGATCCCACACATGCTGTCTACACATGCAGTACATATACAATCCATCAGTGGCATCACCTGTACTCCAGCATCCATGATGAAAGTACAACAAAGTACAGGAATCAGAAAAGAGATGCATAAATGTCTTCACCTCAGACAAAGAAAATATTTACAGAAATAAATATGCAGGAATTCAACCAAACACCCAGGCTGCAAAATGAAGTTCCAACAAATCAAAAATTAAATAATTCACCACAGATGTACCCACCTTAATCATGATTCCCTTGCTTATCCATATCCAAGATTAAAGCAAAGCATCAAAGATGTCTGTTATGCCATGGATTTTGAACAGACAAATCACCTGGCCACTAAATCTCATAGTGGTGAGTTTATTTTGCAATTCACCAAACAAACTAACCTAACTAGATATTAACAAGATTACCCACATAATAGGATTCTTACTTACGACATGCATATACAATTTAACATGGCAAGTACACTTGACACTGAAGATAGGATGGGCCTAGTCAAGGACCATATATTGTGTAGACTCTTTTTTCTTTTATATGTACTGTGCATTATTTTAGTGGAGGATAAGTGCATGCCTCTATCTGGTTTTTACCTGAACAGTTATTTTTGTTTTCATCGGAGGTGGGTTTTGGTGGGAGATCTGTGTATGTGCTTGAGAGATGAACAATTATTTACATGGAGTTCCAGTAAAGTATGGTGCATTTCAAAGACTGTCAGTGTGCATTAGTATCTGAGGAGGCATACTATGGTAACATGTGGATAATTAGGGTCATCACGGGGGACTATAATGTTTTGATATTGGTTATTTTGAAGCCTTTCACAGTGAACAACATAGGTGTTTATCTACATGAGAGTGCTTATTTGGAAACTGATCAGAAGCCTTGCTAATGTTCACAAATTGCCTTGAAGATTACACACAAGTAGGCGGTGGACAGGGGTCAAACCTCTTGCCAGGATTGAAATATTCTAAGCAATTATTCAGCTGGCCAGCCCTCATACCAGTAATACGTCATCACTAAACTAAAATTGTGTAATCTACTACGAGTTTAATTAATTGGTTAATTGGTTAGTCTAATGTAAAGTATGTAATAACTGTTGGTCGCATAGGCAGTTTTTCAGTTTACTAAACAGCATGCTAAACATCTTTTGTGCAAGTAGTTTGTTGTGGTCATATGTTGAGTGTTTGTAATATACACTCTGTGCACAGTCTGTAAAATGGATTACGGTCATGGTTTGTTGAAGAATTGTTTAATAATTAGATGGAAAATCAGATATTGAGTACCATGTCCTTCTATTTCATAGTGGCCTTTTGGGATAGTCATGTGCAGAGAAATGTTATCATTCAAGAGTTGAGTTGTTGAGGAGGCTTATGGTGTGGGTGGTGGAAGGTGGATAGAAGAATGTTGGGCAGAAGATGGGCATCAGTGCAACGTTACACCTAATCAAGCTGTTCGCTGAACCTTGGGATCCCGTATTAACTGCACTCCCTCCAGAGGACCAAGTGGTGGAAACAGAAACAGATCTTGGCATTAAGTACATTTAAAGGTAAACTCTTAATTTGACTTTGACTATGGAAAACATTTTTGCACAGTTTGAAGGTCTTTTTGTAGCTTTCTGATAGTGAGTACATATGTAAAAAGATAGGCTTAATTTTGCACTGTAGATTTGTCCTCACTAGAAATGATGGAAATGGTACCATGTCATGTGTTGTAGTACATGTAGCACAACTGTGGTTTATTAGTGCAAGTACATGCAAATAATGGTAGTAGAAGAGATATGAAATGAACTCGCAAGTATTACTAATTTCCTAATTGATTTTTCATACAAGTCAACATGCCCATTCCACTCAAGAGATGTTAGTCTAGTCCTGGCTCTAACTTTGCATAATTTTATCTTTTTAAAAACATTGAGTATTACAGAGTCAGCAGTAGAGAACCTGTAGTTATAGTTAAGTTGGATTTCCCTCATGAATAGCAGTTATTGGGTAGCTTATAGGTTTGGTGCTGCTTGATGAAACAACATGAAACTGTTACGCTCACCTGATATCCCCGGGGGTGTCTGGAAGGCTCTGAGATCTGGAACCCTGGATGTGTAGTTGCCCAGTGCTGAATAATGAATCTTAGTTATTTGTAGGGTGAGCTATCCGTCCTGCGTTTCTTGTGCAGGGGTGCTTGACGTTTGTTGGCGAGTTGCCCGAGTTGCTTCACTGGTGCAGTATGCCTTCCCTGGGCCCAGGCCTGATGTGACCCTGAATCTGCTGGTAGGCAGGTAGGTTTGTTAATTGTAAGTCTTTGTTCTGTTTATGTGGGAATTTGTTAATGCTTTTATCTCCTTCTTTTCAGGTGCGAAGGTCTTGATGCTGGCGCGCCGGGTGGAGAGGCACGTTTCTAGGTAAGAGAAAGCGTGAAGCGCAGCGCCTTTATTGTCTTTTAAAGCTAACCCGTGTTTTCTTCTTCTTCTCCTCAAATGCCGCTGTGGTGCTGCGAGTGGATGAGAGCGCGATGAAAAACAGGCCCCCCGAATCCGTTGAGGTAAGTACAGCGCTCTGCGGTTGTTTAATATTGAAAGCAAACCTGAATATGTCTCTTTTTGCTTTGCAGATGTTGCTGTGGTGCTCCAGATGGAAGCGCAGCGTAGCGCAATGGGATTCAGGTAAGACTGATGAAATTCAATGTTTTTGGAAGCGCATGCGTTCTAATATTGTTTTTCCTTTTCTCGTTATTGCAGGTCATGATGTTCGAGCAGCAGCTGTGGTAGCGGTTCGCCAGAGGTCCTTAAGCTAGTACTCACAGTTGAGTGATGTTTCTTCTTCTCTTGGTTTCCACAGATTGCAGCCCGGTTGAGATGCTGAGTGCTGGATGGTGTTTTCTCTGAATAATCTTGTTCTTGTTCTTGCAGGACTACAGGAAGATGCTGAAGACCAGGAGCTGGACACAATGAGCATCATGCTGCTGGTTGCAGAATAACACAAAGTGTGTTCTGCAGTCAGGGTGTGGTTTATTTAGCCCAGGTAAAGCAGTACCAGGGAAAGTAGTTCCAGGCCTGCTATACCCAAAACACTAGACCACATGGCTTGGTTCTTAGAACTACACTGTGTGGGTGCTTCCATGTTGAATTTAAAGGCCCATGTACATAAATGGGACCTAGTTTGAACAGCCTTTCCTTATATGAGCCTGGTGCCAAAGGCGCCAGGACTGGCTCCAGGAGCCCTTTTGCAGTGGTTATAAGGCCCTCAGGGTTCTGGTGGGAGACTGCTTGTGGCACAACTTGTGCCCCCTCACAGTGGTCATGACAGAAACTTTGCAAAACAAATATACTCCTGACTGTTTATGATTTTTCAAAGATTGGTTAGGGTTGACAAGGGGGCAAAAGTTGTAGGAGGGTTGGAAACATTCAAAATTCAGGCAAATTTGAATTGGAAAAAAATATTGAGTGTTGCTACAGCCCAAGCCACTGGAGGAGCAACAGCCTTATTCCAAAAGCAAGCTTTTGTTAATTTTGTGATAATCCGTCCAGTACTTTAAAAAAAAAAGTAATACATAGGTAAAACAATTTGTGATATCTCTGTTCAGTCCACTGACTCACTTCCTGATTCGGTGTCTGTGGTTGCCTCCAGACCAATCAGAGAGTTGCATCAGGTCTGCCGACTGGTGAGGAAGGTGATTGGTCAACCAAGAAACATGAGTTTATTCAAGAAATTTTGAAACAGCCGCTATCTTGAGACTGTAATCCGAGTCAGCTGTCATGGACACTGCAGCATGTAAAAGTTTCTGAGCACACATTTCTGTTTGTGTTGAAGATGAAAAAGTGCTTGGGGAGGGTAGTGGAGAGAAGGAAGGGGTCCAATCCACATGTTTTTTGGTGTACCATTTTATTGGTTGTTTGTTTGTGTGTTGTTTATTTATTTATGTGGTGATGCGCACCGAACCATTAGGTAACTGGCCGCAAACTGGACAGGTATACTTAAGGCTAGTTACAGCAAATGCAAAGGGTACATGCATACAAGGATATAGTTTGCTACCACTTGCAGGTTACAGTGAGGGCATGGTTCAATAGGTCACATCTTACGTAAAACATTCAGGTAGTACAGTAGGTAACAGGTAGGGTAAGTGAATTAGACTGTGAAGACTGACACAAAGGCAGCCAGATGGCGATGGAGCAGAGATATGGTGGTAGGTCTGGTACAGTACTAGAAAGGTGGGGTGAGTGTTAACAGTTGTTTGTATGTAACCAATTCAGCAGGTTGCATCTGAATTTAGGGTAAGGTTGTTATAATGTCTAGAGGCAGTGCATTCCATGATAGGGCTGCTTTGACCAGGAAGCTCGAGCCACCAGTTGTGGTTCGTGTAAATCCAGTAATCTCTAGGAGGTGGGCACAAGAGGTGTATTGCAGTGTTCATGGTCTTATTTTGTGTTTGCGACCATTGGCTGATGTCAGTGACACATTTTTTTATGCCCACATAAAACATTGAAAATTGTTAGGTTGTGTGATATGATACATTGATGCTTACTTTGGGCTTAATTATTATGTAATGGGACAAGTAAGCATGGCTTTGACGATGGCCAGTGACCAGATTGTTTGGGGCATGGCCAAAGTATAGTTGTATTCAGAGTAAGAGTGGCTGTGGTCATGGCCAGTGGCCAGATTGTTTGAAGCATGGCTGAACAATCTGCACACTGGCCATGTCCATAGCCACACTAACTCAGACTATTATACTGCCAATAACCATAGCCATGCTTAGTTTTTCCTTACTAGTTATGTAATTTGATTGGCATTGGTAAGTAGTGGGCATGGCCACAAGAAATCATCAGTGTCTGCAAAGGAAAGAAAATATAGTTAGTTGTAGAGCATGGTATGGACACATTACATACTTTACATTTAATATATAGATTCACTTTTTTGACCCTCATGAGTTTTCTACATTTGTATGTGATATACTATTGTACATTGTAATCATTGGGGCATGGGGAAAATCAATTTTGTACATTTATTAATATATTGTCGATTTTATTCAACATTTCCTTCATTTGTTGAGACTGTGATGTTTGTGGAAAGGAAACATATGTTGTATGGTGAATGGTGAATGGTGAGTTGTTCATCATTTACCAGTGATATGAGCACTAACACATTTTGTTCCGATTGTTTGTGTTGATACCTGGTGTTTTCTACTTCATTCATTGCTATTTCTGCTTAATTTTGAATTTGTTTTTCTGCAAGTCATTATTGGCTTCCTGTAGGAGATGGCAGAGTCCTTTTAGGAGTGTCTTTATCAAGTTATCTTTCTATTTTTTCTTCTTGTTGGTATTCATTTTCAAAAAATGTTTGCAACATTTAACAATTCTCATTTGTTATACTGCTTTCAATTGCTTTAAATGCAGATAAAATGTGTCATGGCCGGGACAATATTTTTTTTTTCTCCATGTGACTAGCAGTAGGGCCATGTAATACAATTCTCTACATTCTGTAGATTTAAAAGATAATTTTGCATGGTTAATTGCATGTGTTTGAGACTTCCTTCCAAATTTAATACTGAATTGTTGCCCGCGGTCTTGTTTTTCATTACATTATTTTTGTACATGTATGAAATGAAGCAGCTCCCAATCTTCTTAGTTTGACTTGCCAGGTTTATTACATGCTTCTTAGGTATCTTTACAGGCAGTCAATCAAGTTACTTTTAAGTTGCATAAAGGACATTAAACACTGGCGGCCCATCACCCAGGCAGAGGGATAACCATCTGACCAGGCTAGAACCTTGACCCACACACATTCCAACACTCGGGCATAAACACTCCACATGACATCACGACATTCCTTCTGCAAAGCCAAGCCATACACAACAATGTAGATTTGCTCTGTGTCATACAAAGATATATTTTCCCAATGCAGTACTTCTTTTTGAATAGAATGTGTCAATCAGATTATTTTTAAAGATGTCCTGGCTGTTATTATTTTCTGTAGCTACAGATTTGATTTCTTGGTTAGATTTTAGTACTCTTGTTTGCAATGAAGCTCGACCAAAACTGTAAAAATGTTTGTGAAAAGAGTTTTGTCAAATTACATGTCATCTCATACCAAAGACAGTAATAAAGTGTTCAGCCAGTACCTTTCACCTAATGCTCAACTAAAGTGAAATTGAGTCTCATCATGAGCACTGTCAGATTTTCACATCCAAATTAGATTGCATGTGTACCATGTCCAAAGTCATCCCATTACCTGATGAAAACGCTGGTCGGCATCACAGCATGCCTTGACCTGACCATGTCCATGACCATGTAGTCCAACTCTTGGATTACACGACCTAACGTTGCCAGACTGCGTATGGCTTGCTGTCGATGTCCCAACAAAAGACAGTGACAGTGACCAGCATCCAGTTCCAAAACATTCCAATCCCCTTTCCGCAGACATCTCCTGAATAACACAGCCCCATACTGACTGCCATGTACTATAACGCAGCCCGGCCTCATTTCAATACACTTCCTGGTCACGTTGTGGGCGGACACCATAGGGTCCTTTATTTCACACTTCTTTCTGCTCCGTCCTATGATGCAGTCACGTACTTCATTTTAATAGATAGATCACGGCAACCAAACGTTCACTTCACTTGAAGGACACTGAGCATTGCACAGCTCCGCGTTCTTTTTCCATACAGCTTTCCGCTCTCTCTTATGATGCAGACATGTACTGTATTTTAATAAATAGAACACCACCAGCCAAACGTTCACTTCGCTTCAAGGACTCTGAGCATTTCACGGCTCCGCCAATTCTCCGCACTTCAATAGTGATGTCATTACTTCACCTTGAGAGCCACGCAGTGCAGAGCTCTGCCTCCAACAGTCACTTGGTACCCTGATGGCACACTCAGCAACCATGCACCCATTAATTGGGTATATACAGCTTACTCCATACACCATCTTCCTGCTTATGACACCAATCCACTATGCCAGACTAAGCGAGACACACAGTACTGAAAGTACAAGGTTCAGGAAGTCCTTACTGTTATTTTCAGTTCAGCATTAATGAAAAGAGATAACCAACATGTTCCAGCCCCTGCACTGCTCTTTAGTTGTACAAACTCAGTCTTCCAACATATATGCCAGACCTTCCACTCCTTTAAGGACCATCTACAGTTTTCTCCAACTTATGAGCACAGGATCTTCTACCAAATGATGGGGCTCATATCCTTTAGTTCCTTAAGGGAGTACATCCCTTTGCCTGCTCAGATCCTCTAACTACTATGGGGCTATGTCCTTCTCCTTCCCCTTTCCGCCCTGGGTGATGGCCTTACTAGTTTGCCTTTGGGGGCATTTTGTCCTCTTGCCTTTCCTTCTACACCCCTGCAGCAGATTCTCCAACTTTTCCATGTGTAGATTATTCTTTAGAAGACCAGCTCGTCGCCAATTAAATGAACCAGCTCTCAGCCTTCTTAGGTTGACTTGCCAGGTTTATTACATGCTTCTTATGTATCTTTACAGGCAGTCAATCAAGTTACTTTTAAGTTGCATAAAGGACATTAAACACTGGCGGCCAATCACCCAGGCAGAGGGCTAACCAACTGACCAGGCTAGAACCTTCACCCACACACATTCCAACACTCAGGCATAAACACTCCACATGACATCACAACATTCCTTCTGCAAAGCCAATCCATACACAACAATGTAGATTTGCACTATGTCATACAAAGATATATTTTCCCAATGCAATACTTCTTTTTGGATAGAATGCATCAATCAGATTATTTTAAAGATGTCCTGGCTGTTATGATTTTCTGTAGCTACAGTTGTGATTTCTTGGTTAGATTGTAGTACCCTTGTTTGCAATGAAGCTGGACCAAAACTGTAAAATGTTTGTGAAAAGAGTTTTGTCAGATTATATGTCATCTCATACCAAAGACAGTAATAAAGCATTCAGCCAGTGCCTTTCACCTACTGCTCAACTAAAGTAAAATTGAGTCTCATCATGAACACTGTCAGAGATTTTCACATGCAAATTAGATTGCTCAACTTCAACCAACTCTTAATAGGTTAAGCCCTGACTGAGCATCACCAGTTGAGCACTCCCTGAACCTCATCAGTTGAGCACTTACTGAGCCTCCCAGATAAGCACTCCCTGAGCCTTCCAGATGAGCTTTTATGGTTTATAGTGATTGCATCGAATACCAAAGCATCAAATGCCTTAGCATCTAAAATTAGCAACGAACAAAAAGCATTGAATGCATTTCATTGCATTTTTTTTACTCCTTAAAACCCATTATAATTCAAATAAAAACTTTACCTTTGAAAAAAAATGCATTCAATGCTTTTTTTGATGCATTTTTTTCAATGCTTTTGGTATTCAATGCTTTATATTCGATGCAATAACTGGATACCGCTTTTATTGAATGCAATCATTCTAGTTACTGTTCGGCTTTAACTCATTTATTATTATTAGTGTATTTATTGAGTGCAAACCTATCTTTGGGAAGCAACAGAGCAATATACAATCATGGGGGGAAGAACAAAGTGCAGGAAGCAGAGAAAAGAGGAGCGGGCAGCTAACCAGGGAGGGTGGACAATTGGCAGCAAGGGATCTACAAGCAACCAGGGGAGGAAACAGTGGATAGCAGATCACTGAGTCTCAGGTTAGTTGGGGAGTGCAGGGTGTTGGGATCCAGGTGTTAAAGAGGAGATTTAACTGAATTATCCTCTTCCAGAAAACTAGTCCCATTCAGTCATCAACCAGCATGGTTTGCTTACCTATTAATCGATTCCTTGCCGATCACCCAGAAATGCATTGCCTGATTGGTTACATCTAGAATGTGCAGGCCATTTCTTGTTAAACTGTCTCATTTTGTGTGTAACTGATGCTCACTGTGCCTTGCTAATTTTTGCACATCATACCTAATAAACAAACAGTCTCATTGTAGGTGTTATTTTGCAATGTTTTCAAATGTAACATACAGACATTTGTAACGGATGCCTATGTTATGTCTGGTTAACAAAAACAGCCACTTATGCCCATAACTCGGTGTCTGATTGATCCTGGTTTACTCTATAGGAAAATACTTAAGAAAAGAAGAACATCATTATTCAATCATATTATTCCTCGCAAAAATAGCCTTTGAATCAGGAAATTCTGCTATTTGAGTGAGGCCATCTATAGGAAACAATCTAAGACTTAGGCACATTTTATTGTTGGAACTTTTAGGGTGTTCTGCTGCTGTGATCAACCAGACAAATCCCCAAATTTGACATGCAATTTCAGCTCACAATTAGGTTGTATTTTAAAAACAAATAAATCATGTTGTACCAAAAACACCATACTCACGGCAAGGCCCTAGTAGTGGCTGCAAAGTCAGCATGATTTGCAACACAGATCTCCAGAGTTATGTTAGGATCAATGGTTCCAGCATAGCAGGGATACGGAAAGGAGCTCTACTATTTTGAGTGTCTGATCTGAAGAGGGATTTAAACGTGAAACTGCACTTTTTAATTTGCACGAATATACAAAAAGCTATCTGCTTTAAGTCAAACATTTTTTAACAGGAATACACTGTAAATTCATGTTTTACTTGCATGAGTCCTAATGAGTATATAATCGTTATGAGTTTACTACTTCTAATAGTGTGATTCCTCCACGCCATTCAAAGTTGCACGAGTTCCCATTCGCTGAGCTCACTGTCACATCAACTGATGAGCAGGGAGGCTTTATTTCATGTAAACAGTAAAAATATTCCAACCTTCAAACGTTGTCTTCTTTCAAAAAGTGCAACTATAGTCATTGTGTGCTTCACATTTCACTATCATCACACCCTCACCCCATGTCAGAATCACACCCTCACATGGCGTAAAGCGCTATATAAACACAATAAACATAAACATAAATCACTTGGTCATCCACATCACTTCCCTGCATTCACATCACTCTGCCCCTTCACATCACATTACTCTACCATTCACATCACACTCCCATTCACATCATCATTCCCCCATTCACATCAGTCCCCACTCCACCCCCATTTACATCATATCCTTCTTCCCCATTATATCTCCCAATCACACCATCCTCGCTCAATCCCATCGCTCTTTCCCCAATCACACTCCTCTTACCCCAATTGTATCCCTCTTACCACAATCACATCTCTCTTCCCTCAATCGGATCCCTCTCACCCCATCACTCCACTCTCCCCATCACTTCACTCTCTAAATTACTTCAATCTCACCGTCACTTCATTCGCCCCCAAAACTTCACCCTCTCCATCACTTCACTCTGCCCCATTAATTCTCTCTTGCCCTCAGATCACTCTCTCCGTCATATCACTCTCACTAGCCCTCTCCCTCATAACCCTCTCACCACATATCACTCTCAACTATAATTCACTCTCACCTACACCACTCTTACTCCCATTAGCCCCATCGCAAACATTCATATCAGCTTTAACTCTACCCTCCATTAGCCCCCATTATCCCCCATTATCTCTCACATGCACACCCGTATTACTCACCCATGCCGCAACCCCATATCACTCTCAATCTCTTCAGCCCACGCGATTGTCATTTTAAAGGTTCTCACCTTGTGCTCTGTATCCCATCACCTAGCCTGAACTTGCTCCCTACACTTGTCACAATTTCTTAACATGATTTCCAAAACCATCACGACGCACAGGTCTCTGAAGGACAACGGTCATTACCGAATTTGCAGGGCTTCGCCCACCCACAGAACATTGTGCAGCTTGTTAAAAATACATGTGTACAAAAGAGCACAATTTTAAATGATAGATTGCCATTGAAAATACTGCATTCTGCAGCTTGTAAAAAAACTCTCCCCAACACAAAAGATTACTATTTAAGAGTTTTCCAGTGCCACCCACGCCAGATTCGAGCAGCACAGTCAGCCCAAGACGATGTAGTGCATTCTGGGATTTGTTGACATTACGTATCGTGGTACCGCAGCATGCTAGGCGATTCTGCCAAAGAGATCACTGGCAGTGAAATGCTAACATTCAATAAGTTTTGTTTGCTCTATCGGAGTTCACTCTGAAAGGATGGCGCTGATAGCGTGATTTATACATGTAGATGCGAAACAGTATATGTCTTTTGGTCAAGGCGTTTTCATGTGCACAAGTGTATGGAGAGGGGGCGCGGGTACTCTGATCTCTTTCTGCACGTGCAATCAATTTTCTTCCTTTACTAGCTGAAATACGCAGAGTTTCACAGGCTTTCATTCCCTCATAGGTACAGATAACTCTGCAAAATATGGTGCATATTGGTAAAACGGTGTGGAATTGTAGAAGCAAAAATGCATTGTCATGCAACAAAGCCACAAACACAGAAACAGAGTTTGATTTTTGCTGAAATCCGAGGAAAGGGGTAGGGTGTCCAAATGTCATTAAGCCAGTAATGTCCTGAGAGTCCTAACAGTTGACTATGCAAAATGAGGTGCAGATTGTTGAAACAGTGTGGAATTGTTTAGGGAACATGTGCAAAACCACACACCCACACACACATTTTCACTTTTGCTGAAATCTGTGGAAATGGGTGGGGTGTCCAAATGCCATGTAGCCATTAATATCCAGAGGGTCCTAACAGGTGACTGTGCAAGCTTAGTGCAGATTGGTGAAACAATATGGAATTGTATAGGGAACATGCGCAAAGCCACAAACCCAGATACACATTTTCACATTTGCTGAAATCTGGGCAAATGGGTAGGGTGTCCAAATGTCATGTAGCCAGTAATGTCCACAGGGTCCTAACAGGTGACTATGCAAGCTTTGTGCAGATTGGTGAAACAATATGGAATTGTATAGGGAACATACACAAAGCCACAAACCCACAAACCCAGAGACTTTTGCTTAAAACCGGGTAAGGATGGCGTGTCCAAATGTTATGTAGCCAGTCATGTCTGGAGAGTGCAGATTAGTGTACGTGTGTGGAATTTTATAGGGAGCATACGTGAAGCGAGAAACACACACCCAATTTCACTTTTGCTCAATTCCGGGGAAAAAGGTGGGTTGGCCAGATGTCATGTAGCCAGTAATGTCTGGAGGGTTCTAACGGGCAACTGTGCACAATGTGGTGCAGATTGGTGTACTTGTGTGGAATTTTATAGGGAGCATACGTGAAGCCACATAACCCACAACAAGTTTCACTTTTGCTGAATTCCAGGGAAAAAGGTGGGTTGGCCAGATGTCATGTAGCCAGTAATGTCTGGAGGGTTCTAACATGTGACTGTGCAAAATTTGGTGTTGAATTGAATAGGGAAAATATACAAAGCCACAAACCCACACACAAATGTTCAAATGTTTTATACATAGATGTATTATATGTTTCCTTAAATGACCCCTTGCTTTATCTTTTTCTCTTGCCAGCAAACCTTAGGAGAATGAAAGCTGAGTGCAGCTAAATTTTCAGTGCAGTTGGTCTCGTTGAGCACAGAAGACTAATACAATTGTGCAGACGAAGATCGTTTTAGCACTAGAGCATGTCATACTTTTGTATTTAAATAAATGCGTAACTCCGCAAATGATGGGAAACACTCCTAAATGTAAATAAAGTACAGTGCACTGAGTGAAAAAAGGGAATTCAGGGAGAGATGATACAGAGGGAACAAATGTAGGTTATTTGGGGTAGGGGAAGAGATTGAGCTGAGGGACAGTTATGGTACGAAAACGAGCTGTGCAGGGAATGGAATAGCACACAGAGCAAGAATGGGCATATAATGATAAGGTAGATTGTGAAAGAGAGAGACCAGAAACAGATCATGATTAGACAGAGTATTGGCAACGCCAATATGTCTGGAATTTCTTTGTAAGCACAACAGTGTAGGTGAGTGGGTGAATATATACATAAACTACATCCGGGTACTGAAGGACAAATGGTACAAGAAATGGGTACTTGGAGGAAGATGGGACTTAGAATGGGTATTGTGGGAGAAAATGGTGCTTGTGGTGCAAATGATTGGTCATGGACAAATGTGGTGGAATATGGCACTGAATGGAAATTGAGAAATAACTGAATAAGAAATGGTTATTGGCAGGCAGATAGCACTAGAAATGGGGACTGAGCAGCGGGTAGGACCAAAATTGCCCCTGGAGGTGAAAATGTGAATAGAAATGGGAACGGAAGAGTAATATCACAAGAAATGTATACTGAGAGGCAAGTGAGAAATGAGTTCTGAATTGAAAAGGGGACTAGAAATTGCACTAGGAGGCAATTGAGCCAAAACTGGGCAATAGGGTTGAACATGGAGCTGGGAGACATTATTGAAGGTCAAATCGGGGAAGAAATCAGCACTAAGAGGCACGTGGGACCTGAAGTGTGTACTAAAAAGCAGATACTAGTGAGGAGCCAATTGGGACAGAATTCAGCAGGGTTTTTCCTGCTACATATCTTGGTTTAGTCGCTCTGACTTCCATCTGCTATCCATCACCTGCTCCCTGATGACTCTCTTGAAGCTGACCTGGATGGAGTTGGCTGGTGCTCATGCTAAAAATATGAACATTTATAAAGTTTGGAGAGAAGCAAACACATACACAAAAGTAATAGCAAAGTTTGAAAGCACATCTGCTGAAATTCCAGACAAAGTATGTATTTATTGTCGTAGAACTTTCTTTAAGCAAAGTACACAAATTTTAGATTTGTCCTACAAGATTGAAGACAATGAGAAGTCACAATGTTTCCAATGGGTCTTTTATATAACAGCAGAATATAAATACTACATAATCAACCCCTTACTACTTTGCACATACTGCAATCGTATGTTGATGATAACCAAATGCAATCTCAAGCTATCAAGCTATCAATAATAACATGTCCAACATTTCCACTTCCAAATGCTCTCCAACAACATCATATATATGAGAGTGTTATAACTCAAGTGGTACGCCCACTCCAAGCTACAATACAACTATAGCCCATGACTGGTAAATTATCTCTGTTAGACCTTTAGGAAAATATTGAAACACCTGCAGTAGGTCGAACAATACATTAATCTTTAATTATACTAGTTAAAGGTGTTTCAACAAAAGACAAAAACAATTGCCAACAACTAGTTAATGAAAAGAAAGAACGTTAGAGAAGTCCTATGGCATCTCACACAAGGCATAGAAGACAGCTGCCACACACTGGTCAATTTGAACATGTTGACCCTACTGCTAATGACAACATTTTTGACCAGTACAACATTCACCCATTACATTCCAGAGACACCACTGTAGATGCTTTTAATCATCAAATGAATAAAGCCAAAGTATCTCCAATGAAAATATGGGAGAAAAGTTTAGAAGCGCATTGGTTTTCACTAGTCTTCCCTACAGGAAATGGAGGAAGACACAATGAAAGACCCACACAAATCAGTACATCAGAATATCATTCTCTAAGACCGTACTCTGAAGATCAAAGGGAGCGTCAAAATATTGACTATATTTCCCATCTCTTGTATGGAAGTGAACTAGCAACTCCATGTTACAGAGCGGTACAGAAACTGAAAACTGGAACCCACTTTATAAACATGTCAGCTAGTGAACCTCTTCAAAAGATAAAAGACAAAGATGAAGTGTCAAGTATTACACATCTCTTGGCAATTATGCATGGTACAATAGAATACTGGTAACAATGTCACGCTGATGTTCGCTGCATGTTAAGAAACCTTGGCCCCACCACATGGATTGGTAACCAGGTTGCTTGTTACTAATTTCTGCTGGTTACTAATTTCAAGTTACTTTTGTTGTGTAATTATAGTTCAGTTCCCAAATATTTACTTTGTATGTCTTCTCTTCAATTTCAACACTTCTTGTGCTGTCCTATTTTGGGAGACTGTCACTGTGTTTTTGTAGTTCTAGAGTGGGATTTTTTGCACTGTATAATATATGCGCACAATTGTGAATTGTAGAATCTCTGTATTGCTAACATGTTTCTGTGTAAGAGATTTTGTCTTTAGGGCTATTACCTAACTTGGCAGTATTTTTTTGTATCAAAGTATTTTGGCGGTTAATTGGCATTACTTCATTTTGAAGGTAATTTGCCTGGTGAGCGTACCTTTTATACTGCCCTACGGTAAGACAAACCTTCCCCCTTTTATAAATATGACACACTTTGGGGTGACTGTAAACACCCACCCAGGCTTAGCACAAGTTTAGGGAACACAGCAAGACCATAAATAATGTCAGTTACCGCATATAGATGTTGTCAATGGTTTATTTACACCAAAGATCTACGCCCTGGGTGGGCTCTGCTCCCCCTTTGGCATGCAGAGTGGAGCACATTTATACCAACACCCAAACTCTCTGGCCTGCCTATTTGTACCTTTCTGCTTTTCTCTGATTTTACCTACAGCGGTATATTTTTTTACCACTCTGATTTGAACAACACAGCACCTTCTATTTAATTTCCCCAGATGAAATATTAAGCTTTAGAAACATAAATGAGAAAAATCCTTACACCATAACAATCTTAATATTTTTTTATATAAATCTGTTAAACACCATGTGATTTACAATAAAACATAATTCAATTAACAACAATGAATTCCCCACATCAATACTACTGCATTCACCTAAGAAATAAGATAAAAACAAACATTTCAATACATGGATACATTTGTTAACGTGACACTTTGTTCTTCCACCAGTTAGCACATGTAAAAAGAAAACATCACATTCTGTTTTAAAAATAGACTCCTTGTCTGACTAATAATGAATCGTCTTCAAACCGCATTCTCTTCAAGTTAAACATCACTTACAATTATTCATGGGGCTTCTCCGTTTCATCCAGACAATCTCCTTTTGCCATGGCTTATCTGCACGGGAGTATTACAAACACTGCACTGTCCCCAGGATCAGCTTTGAGATCTCAGGAACTTCAATGCCAGTGCGACGCTTCTGCTTGCACACCCTTCTGCAGACTGCAGCACCAGACCAGCAAAACCCAGCTCCCAGCAGTGGCACAAACTGGAATAGAATGCCCACGTCTTTCAGTTCAACTCCCTATGTCTGTCAATCAAGAGTAGCCCTGCCTTTCTGTCTGTGTTCACTGAACTGCATTGCGATGTTAACCACGAGAATTAATTAGTTACTGTTTTTTTTGTTAATAGGAAGTTAGTTTGTTATATATGTTATTTTCCCAATGCAGTTCTTCATAGATTGAAATGCACCTAATTTGTATAAGTGTACTGCACATTGAATCTCTGTCTTTTTCTGCATTCTGTTTTATTATGGAAAGCCTAATTTACTGTCCCAATGCTCTAATGACCCAATGTGGCATTTCACCTGCTTCATATTATTCCCCATGTCTTTTCTGCATTCAGACCAATTCCACCAACCTGCTGGCCTGTATCCCCAGCCTGCTCCCACTTGCAGCCATTGCATTTTAAAATGACTGCATATTTTGTAGGGTGTTTCTTAAAATAAGGACCCAGTTTGCTGGCTACTATTGAAAACAATTTGCAGTGGCTGCTTTTAAAACACTACCAGCATTTACACCCGATGTGTTGCTTCCATTGAAACCACTGTCATCTGCATTTCCATGAGTTAATGCCATATATCCCTACAGGTGCTTTTGTAATATGCCTCTGACATGCAGGCTAATGATTGTCATTGCAGTCCAGTGTAGATGCACACTGAACAGAAGTCCTTTTTTGTAAAAGTTGGATTATACTTTTGTCTTTAATTTTGACATATTGCTTGAGAAATTGTCTTAAGCATTTGAATGACTGTTCATGCACATTGCATCTTGAGCTTCATGTCCACTTGTAAACTGGGTGAGCTGTGGGTGAGCTGTGTGGACATGATGAACATGTCTTCATTGAAGATTGTATTGGAAAGATTTTTCAATGAAGGTTTTTCTGTCATTATGGCAGGCCCTAATATTTCATAGCCTTTTCTCACAGGATCGGTTTCACAACAGACATGCATATTAAAGGCCCTTGGGCCAATAATTGACAATAGGGAATATCAGGCTGCAATTTGTCATAATCATTTTAAAAATGGGACACATCTTTGAGCTTATTTACCAATGGCCGAGTTTAAAACATGTGGCCCATTCTAGTGGCCTGGAGACCTGGAGTGTGGGTCTTATGTTGGCCCTGAGGATTATCAGTGTCAGCTAACGGGCCACTGGACCTGACTCCAGGCCTTGCATTGTGGCAGATTTGTGTGGCTTGTCAAATCAATGACTCAGACAAATTGGTCACTAACCATGTCCATTTACCAATGCTATTTGGGGCATGACCAATGCCCATACCACACACAGTCAAAGTGGACCTGCACTTTGAGTAGATTGTCTTGGCATGGGGCAAGGCTCAATTCAAGCTTCAAGTAAAGAGTCAATTCTCATTGACTACAGTCCATGCCAGCGACCTAGAAGCCTTCAATGGGACAAAGTATCAAATTGGGCACATGACCTTATCAGCCCCAGAGCATGCCCTCAGTGAAATGACCACCCACCATGGCCTTCGGCTATAGCCAGAGACACAGAGATCTGCAATCAGGGCAAATAGGGCACTAGGCTTAGCTTTAGACTCTTGCCATTGGCCACCTTGGGTGGCATGCTGGGGCTCTAGACATGTCACACCATGAGCAGTTAATTCCAGTGAATGAACAATCGTTGTTTTACCATGCTGGTGGCCAGTTTTTCGTTCCTATATGAACCATAACAGGTGATTTTGTCTGTATTGTTGCTTTGCTCTGAAACCATAAAGCCTGCTTGACAATGTGTTTTCACTGAACATATTAAGAACAATATTTCTTGAATAATTCACTTATATTATGGTTGTTTCTTTATATTATTTTGCCAAACACATTTTACTTGCAGGAAAGTTCTATGCTACAAAATCTGGCAGTTTGTGTTTCCCTAAAGAAACTCATCATACCACAGAATATGCACCAATTGTTTACAATGGTACTACATGTTACTCATGATGATTATGAAATAATGAACAGATGTGATTAATTATTTCACAACATTATACCTCGTTACAAGTAATATGAACCATTGACATAGAAAATACATTTAAACAAGAGCTCAAAGAAAGCTAATGCTGAATGGGGTGCTGATAATTAATGGAATCTAATTTACAAAATGAAAAAGAGAAAATACATCTGATATCAAGAGCTACCAATTACTTATAATAATTATATGGGTCCTATTTAACTCTGACTGAAAGAGATGCCAACATATTTTAACAAAGGTTTTACATCTTTCAAGGTTAATTCACAAAGTTCATGCTATGACACTCACCTAGGAATAGATGACTACTTAACTAACTTAACTTAACTCACCCTGAACTTGGTAAGTGTGAATCATATAACAGGTACAACCCAGCCCTTCATTTTTCTTCTTGATATATTCAGCATCCTTAACCTGCGTGAAAATACCAACTCTTATCACATCACGCAGAAGTAGAAGGAATCAATATGATGTCTACATAAGAACACTCATTATCGTTATTTATAATTTGCTGGTGAATGTTGGTCCAAAATGGACAAATGTGTGCTGAGAGGTCATTCCTTCCATGTAGTATGAGGGAACCCACAGTCTAACGCAAACACAGTGTTTAGCTCCCTTGCCAGGCATATCCCGTTGGGTAGTCTGTTTATTCCTTGCACAGCTAGTAGAAACTCACTTGCTGCATCCTCACCGTGCAGCTCATTACATCATACGGGCATACGGTTGACAAACCCCTGGACAAGAGTAACATCTACATTCCAAGAACACATGGAGTTGTAGGCACCATTGATTTCTGTTTGTGCATGCACAATCCAGATGGATGTACAGAGAGATTGGGCTGAGGGAAACAGCAGTCAGGTAAGTACAAATAAAAATAATGGTGCTGGAGTGGGGTTAAGAAAGGTGTGTAGGTCTCTGCGTGTGTATGACCACGCAGGTGTCTCTGCATGTCTACATGTATGCATGTTTGTATATGTGTATAGGCACATGTGTGTATGTGCCAGCATGTATTTACTTTGGGCATGACCAGCACCTATTTTGAATAAGCCAATGAAGGCATTGTATTTGTATTTGTTTATTTGTAACGCACAAACCATCAGGCCCGGAGGCATCAGGGCGCAATTTGTCCAAAGTTACATAAATGCATATATACATACATAAAAATTACATTAACAGAAATATTAACAGAGTTTCTATTTACAAATAATACAGTGATTGATTCTAAACAATGAACTTTCAAATGATAGTGTCAATGCTGCCACATATCCAACATAACAATGTTGCAGATGACAGATGCTGTGGGCACGCGTATCTTGAAACCTGTACATCCTACCCTACAGAACGTTCTGAGAGCTATATTGCTTGTAAACCTATGTTCACATTTGGTGCTGTAAGCTACATCGTTTGACCAAATAGTTCACACTCTTAAGAAGACTACTCCTTCATTGAACCCCATGCTGATTTGAGTGTGCTGGCTAAGTTCTCTCACTCAGGACAATTCAGGGAAAGATCTCCCCCATGTCTGAAACTGGAACCCACTTTATAAACATGTCAGCTAGTGAACCTCTTCAAAAGATAAAAGACAAAGATGAAGTGTCAAGTATTACACATCTCTTGGCAATTATACAGCGGTCACTGTAATTGACCTGAGGTAGCATCTTCAGAATCCCCACCCACCTCCTCACAAAAAAAGGATAGGACTCTAAGGCACTAGATGATACATTTGTTTCTAATGTATTTAGAGTGGGTGAAACCAACGGCTCTGTGTATACATATCAATCACTCCTCTTGGGTTTTCTTACTCGTTCAATGACCTGTCAATATTGGTTGTATTACCTATTTTTCTACTGTTATACAAGACCCATTCAAGAAGGGATTCAGATTTGCTTGTTGCTCTGAACATTAATTCCCCTTTAGGCTTTTGGTGAACCTGTTTATCTTTCTACCTCACCTTTTAAGGACCCAGTCTTCCATCCATAATCTAAGAATAAGGGAAAGATACAATCCTGCCACCAAATTGCGACAGCTCAAAAGGGGTCCTAATGGCAATGGAAAATCACTTCCATTACCTAGGAGCTTATACCGAACAAAGTTATTCCCTTGCCTTAAACTGAGCTGCTTCGTTGCAGCTTAAACCAGCTCAATTTAAAATGGTGTATCTGAATAGTTGATATATATATATATATATATATATATATATATATATATATATATATATATATATATATATTTGTGATGTCATCTTTGATGTCCTGGGTGTTAGTCTTAGCAGTGCACGGTGGTGGCGCGATTTATGGTTGCTTAGCTTGCCATAAATGGTGAATTTCAGGGGCTTTTTGGTTTTACTTGGAACCATAACGTCCCTTTAACAAAGTTTTTTTTACAGAATTTCATAGGTTTTTAGTAGCGCAACTTAACCATAGCGTCCCTTTACAACGTTTTTTTACTGAATATACATTTTCTTAGTGTAATCTTGATAGATGTGTACTAGGGTTCCCTTACTTTATATACAATTAACTTAGAACATACCGAACACCCCGCTAATGATTTTGAGGTCCGCGGATGGTCATGGACGACATCAACACTACCCAAACATGCAGGGGTATCTGAAATTGTTCTATCATACCATATGAACACTACGCAAGTTGAAAAAGCAGCACATATACACATTATATATATATTAATAAATAAGCAGTGGAACCTACATATTTAACATATCAACCAGACATTGAAATACGATATGTAATAAAATGGATTATACCATAACAAAAAAGATATACCTCCAACATAATTACCGCACAGAAACTGCAGCGCTAGACGCAACAGTAGACCGACACAACACAATGAATACAACTTATCAGAAACTAGTAAGTAAACTTCATTTTTTGTATATATTGTTCTGCTTTTTGTGTGAGGTACAGTATAATTAATATATTTTAGTTTTTCACACAGCAATGTGCAGTACTTTGGAGTGGCTGGAAGAACATTTTCCACATGAGGAAATGTCTGAAGACAGTGATAATAATGGTAGACACTTGTCTATACAAGGAAATTAATAATCATTACCTAATGCGTACCTAACATATATATTTTTCTTTTTTGCAGATCATACAAAGATTGAAAATGTGACTCCAAAAGACACAATGGAAAAGACTCTCGAACGAATTGAGCAGAAAGTAGACATTCTTAAGGAAAATTACAATAGTTTGAAACAGTTAGTGGAGGACCACATCAAAGACAAAATGAAGTACCATTGTCCCACCTGTACCTGTGCCCCCTCTCCATGTCCCAGTGAACTATTCCCAAACCGTGAACAACAAAATAAACATTTTGATGAGATTTCCATCCCTTCATCCCCTCAAATCCATCCTCTCCAAACCCCTAATTCCCCTATATTTGTATCAGTTTCTGCTTCCCCCTCTCTTTCATAATTTGTGTGTATGTATATAAATAAAAATGTTATGTTTCTTGTAATGAAATACTTTGTATCTTCTTAAAAAGCAGTTAAAATGTCCACGGACAGCGTGCCTTTCTGGCCTGTCCGTAATTAACAAAATGTGGATGTCCTATGGACACTACACCTCTCCGTACCATTCGCAACCAAGATGGAACTGTTCTTAGAACACACCAGCTGTCCGGGATGTCTGTAAATCAACAAAAAAGAATTGTCCTAAGGACATTATACCTATCCGCACGGTTCACAACCAAGATGAAACTGTTCTTAGAACACACCAGGTGTCTGGGTTGTCCGTAAATGAACAAAACAGAGGTGTCCTAAGGACACTATACCTGTCTGTACCGTTCACAACCAAGATGGAACTGTCTGTAGAATATGCGCGGTGCCCGGGATGTCCGTAGTCAAACACAATGGAGGTGTCCTAAGGACACTATACTAGGCCGTACAGTCTGCAGAATATCTACGCATATGCGCACCATACCCATAAGTCCTGCGAACATCGCGCCTGTCCGTAACTTTCCGTCTCACTTGTGTCGCACTTAGTTTCAGGACACAAACACTGTCCGTAGAACACCTGCGTGCATGCGCACGACCGCTCCTGCGCATTTGCTGTCCTGCGGACACCCGTTCCGTTCACGGACGTGTTGCCGACATCATCACGTGACCACACCCACGCTGAGCGTGTGTCCTAATTTGCGGACTCTGTCCGGATGCCCAATATTTTAAAACTTATTCAGACAATCCAAATTATTTTACAGTAGAAAATCACCATTTCGCATGTCCCAGACATTGGCCCTGGCTTTGCACATATTTTGTGTAACTTTTTGAAAGCTTTTGAGTGTTCATTATGTTCTCTAGGCGCACCCCACCTCCCCTATATAAAGGCAGACCCCAGAGCTGATCTTGATTGTACTTCTGGCTATTGCAGATTGACTTTTGCTGCCTTTAGTGCTCCAGCTGAGATTACCTCATCAACCGTAATGGCATCCATGGCTGCTGTTGCTACATCAGCCTCATCATCACCCCCAAACCCTCCACCACCACCACCTCCCCAAGGGCATGCAGAAGGGAACACACGTGAGGATGTAGAGAACGAGGATGAAGAGGATGAAGAGAATGAAGTGGAGGAACGCCCTACTACCAGCACTCGCCGGTAGTCTTGGGTGTGGCGGTTGTTTACCGTTTATGATAATGTACCAAAAGCACGTGCGGACAAGGTCACCTGTAACCAGTGCAAATTAGTGCTGAGTCGTGGGAGACGTGGTGCACACAGCTTTGGTACAACATCCATAAAGCAACACCTAACTTCGTTCCACGGTGCAGACATTGTAATGAACGTAGTAGGTTGAGTTCCTCCACAGCATCCTCCCTTTCAACTCCTCTCACCACAAGAGACACACTTGTGGGAGAGTGCATCCCTCCAGATGCTTCACAGGCCATTCGCGATGCTGTTGACCTTACCTTTTGAGGGTCACAATATTGTATATGAACCGTGATGCAGTACTCTTCAGGGGGTAAAGTCTTCGAAGTGCTTTCGAGACTAGGGTCACGGACCACCAGACGACCTGCTACCTACCTAAATAAGGCCCACCCTAAATCTCCCTCTCTCAATCTGTCCTTTCTTATCCCTGTGTTTGGTGTCTCTTCCTTACCCTCCTTTCCTCTCCTCTCCTAGTGTGTCGTGTGTAAAAAAGCCAAACAAATATAAAACACCCTCAAAATTCCACAAAAAAAGGCTCTTTTCAGAGCCGCCTTTCTCAGCTTAAAAATAGAACTATCAAATAAACAGTGCAGGTAGTTGCGCATTTTTTAAAATATGCGGACAGTCTTAGGACAGATACAATTTTGGGGTGCTGCCCTAGCAAAACCAATGCACTTTTCTATGGGAGTAAGTGGTGGCTCTGAAAAGAGCCTTTTGGTAGTGTTTTGTGTGTTTGAAAAACTTGGATTCGTCACTATCTAATGCACAATAGATGACTATAATTCCAAAAAAGGTTGTAATGCATTTTGTACATTTCTAAGAAAAATCTGATTGCCAGCATATGTAAAATGGACTCCATCTCTGCGAAAAATGAATGTGCTACACAACATAATATTTTCATTGTGAAAAGACGACATGCCAACATCTTTTAGAAAGGTACAAACAGCCTTATTGACATTGCGCCTTGCTTTCTCCATTTGTGGACCAAATGAAGAAGAACGCAGCCACATTTGTCTTTGCGCAATACGAGAAAAAAATACTTGGGAATTTGGAAACATGTCCATGACCTTCTCAAGTCCTTCTTTCATTGCAAATTGCAAAGAAATTCCAGGCACATGTCCTAAACTGTTCCCTCCACAATGAATTATAATTATGTCAGGATGATGCTCTGTCTGTAAAGTAGCACAGAGCGGTACCAAATCCAGCCACTTCATTCCACGCACTCCATGCCAGTACACTTCCACATGAGGGAATCTAAGATCTGCAGATACACCACAACATTCTGCATGCACCTCCAACAAATGTACCCATGAGTCTCCCCAAATCCAAATAATCCAGATAATCTGTTTTCAAAAACACACAGCCATAGCCATCTGTTTTTCTCTCAGGAAAAAGACGTCTTCACTAAATCTCTCCTTACACAACACACCCACTAAATTTTAATGACCAATCCCTAGCTCTGCTCATTCTCATTTGCATGCCTCTCCACCCCAGAATGCCCCTATGTAATACGCGCTGTCCGCAGACTACCGCCATTTCCGCAGACATGCAGAAGAAACACTTGTGTATAGGCGCGTTAAAAATGCCATATCATATCATATCATATCTGAGCGTGGTGAATGTACTTTTAAATAGTGTTCCCCATTTCCACTTTAAGGTGGGCTCTGAAAAGAGGCGTTTTTCTTTTTTTTTGCTGATGCCTGACAGACACCTGTTATTTTGTATTTTTTTGGGGTTGTTTTCTTCTTATTTTACAACTAAAATCTTCACATAACCTGTTACAAAGCAACCCTTACATTCCAAAAGAACATGGCATGTCTCAAAAAAGAAAAAGAAACACCATCTGCTTCAAATTATGCAGCATTACTCGAAACAATATTCTCGTTGTTACAGAAAAACATACCAGCTCTTAGCATGAAAGCACAAATGCCTCGATTGATTGCACACCTAGAAATGTTTTGCTGAGGACAAAAAATGGTCCTATATTGCTCTAGGTAGTAATCCAGAAAAAATGACTTTCGCATTTGGAAGGATGTTGATTACTGCTTGAACCAACTGTTCCAAATCTGCCAACAAAGTAGGGGAACTCACGTAGCTCAAATGAAAAGCACCATAGTGCAAAACTACCACATGGGAACTGTTCATCCTACGCATATTCCTACAAACTTGGAGAATTGCCTCTCCATTGCAGTCTGTCACAGCGCTTCACACCACCTCCTCTCCTCTAACATCGAAATTGTTTGCCACATGCCTGCATTGAGAATACTGCTGTAAACCATGGACAAACATATCTCTGAGCACCAACACCCTGACTTTCTTCACCTCTGCCATCTTCACTACACACACTCTCTTTCTACACAAATCAACAATGTCAACATCTGATTGGCTGATCCCTACAGTCCCCTTTCCATGCTGGATTTGCTGGAAAACCCTGTATGTGACACACCCTACCCACGGACAGCTGGGGTGTCCGCGTGGCACGTAACTCTTAGCCAGCCCTTCTACCCTTTCCACATCACTCTTGGTTCCATTTCCTCATTGGATACAGCTAAGCAGTCACAAAAACATCCACCAATCACATCCAAAACCTCTACATCTAACTCCATCATCAGAGATCCGCACTTTAAATGTACTGTTGATCACTCTCAATACAAGTCTCATATCATTGGAAAGCACCTACTACAAAAACTACTGTACAAATCTCGAAGATTTCTACTTACAGCTCCATGCATATCCACATGCCTGATTACAAAGTACAGGTATGCATATTTTATTCAGAGTACATGTACAACTCTTATGATTCCATATAAACAAAGTAATGACAATAAATCTGAACAGTCAATACATACATGCCAACGCTTTGGATTTAAGCGCGAGACTCCTGATTTTTCATTGAAAAATTGCACTATTTTTTACTGTCTCCCGCATAACTTATACATACATGCCAACCCTCCGATTTATGCGCGAGACTCGATTTTTCATTGAAAAATGTCACCATTTTTTACTGTCTTCTGCCTAAATTAATGCTAATCCCAATGCAATCGTATGAGAAAAATAAATGTTCCCGATTGCTGTGGAGAAATCTCCTTCTCAGGTGCCCCCGATTGTTCGCATGTCTAGTTATAATGTGAAATTATTCAGATTTTTGCCATCTACTATAATGAACTATCACTTCCAAACCTCTCTGCTATCTGCAACACAGCTATAAAAAAACAAGTGAATTTCATGAACTTAAAATTCTACTCATTTGCGAAGCATGTTGAACTAACATACTGTAAATAACATAAAAAGGCTGCACATAGTGAAATGAAATGCATGCATACACTGTTCAGATATCAAACAAGAATACTACCACAAAAACATAAAAATCAACGTGTACATTAACATCAGTGCTATGTACACACAAAATTACTAACTTCTTTGTTGTACAATTGCAGTGAAGACCACTCTCCTGAAAATCAGCAGCATCTAAACCACAAACATATCCAAAGAAACCTGGTCATTCCACAAAAAAAAGTAAGTACAATACTACCTTTATATTCTCACTGTTCCTCAAAGACACTGGGCCTCATTACGACCCAGGCGGAGGACCATGGTGCTATTGGCACCATGGTGCATGCCTGTGTCCGCCATGGCGGAATGGGGGATTAAAACTCCATTCCGAGGTTGGTGGGGCGGTAATTCCCCATGCCGCCATGGCCGTTCCCCATTCCCATTTTTCCCCATAGGAATTGGGAAGGAGCTAATAACGGTACCGCAAATTGTGGTACCGTTATTAGCACCAAAGTCCCTTTGAAAAAAACAGCCGTAAAGTTCGGGTCCCGCAAAGGGATGCCGTAATCAGGCGTTAAGGGTCGTAATGAGGCCCACTGTGTGGTTCATTCATGTAATTTGCGCACCAAAAAAAGACATTGATTTCTGAACCATTCATCCCACAAATCCCCATTTATTAAACAGAAATTAGCAGGCAGAATGGCACACACATCACTGTTTTTTTGGAACACAAATAACATACTCAACCCTTAGAATGTTAGTACTACAAAACAAAGAACTGTTTAATTTTATACCATTAAATTTACTATTAATGCTTCTCCTCACCACTTGCTCACTTTCTACTCTCATCTGAACCACAGTGTAGCAACATACAAACATAAGAATAGCCTTCCCAACTCATTGTAACTTCCCAATGCACATTCACACTCCACCAAATACATATTTCCTATCAAACTCATACACGCATGCACACAGCACACATACATTGCAAAACAGACCAAACCATACCTTCTTTTTTTTCAACAGGCCCCAAAGAATGCCAACCAAAAAGCAAGTCCGTAGAAAGGAACGCAGAAATAGAGCAAAAGAAAATAAAAGTGTCAAAAATAAGCATCCATCTCTACCAAAGTTTGTACAAAACGTTCAAACAAAACAGCTAATGCAGTCATTTAGCGAAACAAAAGAAGCTTCTAGTACAGAAACTTTGCCTCCTCTATCAAAATGTAAAAGGAAACAGAAAGTTATTGACAAGAATTCAGCTACCACTACTGCTAACACTGCTCCTATAAATCTTGATGTAGTGGCAAGTAACCATACCAAAAAACTTATTTTAGCAAAAATGTTCCGCCACAGAGTCCTTCAGAATCTTATAAAAACAGGAGTGAAATCATGCACAACCCTTAAAACATGCTGTAGCAAATTAATCCTAGAAGCTCTCGTAGACAGTGCGATCCTTCTCAAAAGGAAGTTATTTATTTTAGTTTTAAACAGGATGAAACCACTAACAAAACTAAGTACTAAACTACAAAAAAATGTCTCAATAAATGCAATGTCAACAAAAATAACTTGTTAAATATCTGTGGAGGTGAAAGGAGTCACACCACTACCGCAATCCCTAAAACAACTCAATTTATATGAGAGCATCATAAATCAAACAGTACAGCCATTTCAAGCAATAATACGCCTTCAACCAAAAACAGCAAAATTACCTCCCTCTGAATTGGTTAAAGGCATTTGTGGCAAAGTAGTTTATTTACCATTAGATCTGACAGAAAATGTGCACACTCTAGGAGTGCAACGTTCAATAGAGAAATCTTGAATTGTCTTAGTAAATGGTGTACCAACAAAAGACACACAAACAATTGGTAACAACTCGTGGACTTACATAAAGTTAAACAAGCATTGCAATATCTAAAAGACAATAATGAATACTACAAAGAAATAAATATTGAAGAAAACATAAGGGAAACAACTGAAATAATTTGAGTCACCAGAAACTGGTCAATTTTAACTTCTGGATCCTGCTGCAGTATCCAATATTTTAGACCATTATAGAATTCATCCATTGCACTCTAATGATGGCATAGATGATGCACTAGAAACATACCAAATGCGACAAACCAAAGTATCACCAATGAGCATATTGGAAAAAAGTATAGAAGCACATGCTTTTCCTCTACTATTTCCTACTGGCAAAGGAGGAAGGTATGATGATAGACCCACTCAGATAACAGCATCAGAATACTGCTCATTACAAATGTATTCTGAAGATCCCAGATTTAGACAAAATGTGGAATACATATTCCACCTACTCTTTGAAAGTGACCTAGCAACTCTATGTTACGGAGTTGCACACATATTGAAATCGGGAACCCACTTTCAAAATATGTCAGCTACGCAATTAATACAAACAGTGCAAGAAAAAGATGAGGTTTTACAATCAAGTATTACAAATCTGTTTGCAAACATGCGTAGTACAAAAGAATACTGGTTCCAACATCACAGAGATGTACGTTGTATGATCAGAAACCTTGGACCACCCACTTGGTTTGTTACATTAAGTTGTGCAGAATATGCATGGGAAGATTTACATGATTTCCTACGCATATCAAACGAAAACAAAACAAACATAGAAATACTAACACCTGGAGAACTTTGCTCTCTATATCCTGTTAATGTTTCAAGATATTTCCACCATCATTTCATTGCTATGCTACACTTTATTTGTAATAAAGCTGTTCCTCCCCTCGGAGAAGTGAAACACTTCTTTTGGAGAAAAGAATACCAAGCCAGGGGAGCACCACATATCCACATGTTTTTATGGATTAAAGATGCTCCTAAATTTGGTCAGGACAGTGATGCCACTGTTTTGCAGTTCATCCGAAAATATGTCACTTGTGAAATCACTTCACAGATGAGACATAGTGACCTTCATGCACAAATTGTACAATTTCAAAGACACAAATGTGGCAAATATTGTCATCACAAATACAAAAACAAATGGAAATACTACACCAAATGCTGCTTTGGTTTCCCTAGACCAGATACAGAAACAGGTGAAGTGAACAACTTCATGTATTCATTTAGACATAGTGTTAAAGAGAAAGCAAATAAGAACACATATTACATAAAAAGAACAGATGAATCAAAATATATCAATGATTACAATGCAACCATTGCCCTCTTATTGAATGCAAACATAGATGTGCAGTACATTGCAGACAATTCCACTGCAGTTGCACAATATGTTATAGCCTACTTAACAAAAGCAGAAGAAACAGAGCTTCAAGACCTCTGGAATGACCTATCATCAGACAAAATACTATCTCAGAAATTGTACAGCTTAGGCATAAAAATGCTCTCTCATAGAGAATATGGCACCTACAAAGCTGCAGATCGTTTAACCGGTACTGCTTTGTATGGAAAATCTGAAAATATAGTATGGCTAAGTCTTGGTCCTGCTAAATCTAGAAAAAGAGTTCTCAAATCATATGAGGAGATAGAAACAATAGCCAAAAATGATCCCAGCAGCCAAGACATTTTGAAAAACAATTTACTAGACACATACTACCCGAACAGGAATACCACTTTGGAAACCATGTGTCTATACCACATAGCCCAAAACTTTGCATACAAAAATAATATAAAACCTGATGAAAACAAAGGTAGATATAGAGTGACAGATTGTGAAGGCAGCTTAGTGAAACTTACCGAACGAAGCTTAATTAATCATGTAAAATTGTCATTAAAAACTCCTCAACAGAAAGAACTATACTACATGTCCCTGCTACAACTTTTTAAACCATGGAGAAAAGAAGAAGAGATACTAGATAACTATGACTGCTATGAAGACGCTTTCAAAGCAAATGAAAGCACTACCACCGGTGTGAACTTTACGCAGTAAAAAACAATGTTACACAATGAACAGCAACACAAAGAAGAACTCCAGGCCCAACTAGATAAGCACACTTCCGACAGCAGTCAACCTTCTGTAACAGGAAGTCAAGAACCACTTGGACAGCCACTAATAGCAAATGAGGCAGAATTAGCTATGACAGAAGTAGAAAACACCACGTGTCACTATTAAGAAGATACAGAAGACTTAACTGTACTACAAAAAAGCAGCGCACCATTTTTGAAGAAGTAACGAAAGAAATTGCACATGGTGTACAACACGAAAATAAAGAATGTACCTGCCAAAATTACAAACCTATACTGCTATACGTCAGTGGTGAAGCTGGTTCAGGCAAAACATTCTTAATCAAAATCATCAGCAAGTTCCTTCAACAATTGTTAAACAACAAACTGTCAGCTGTTGTAACTGCCCCCACAGGTTTAGCTGCCTACAACATAGGTGGTGTCACTTTACACCAATTACTACTCCTTCCAGTAGAACACCAAAACATATTAGAATATTAAAAACTTTCTACAGAAGCTGCAATGGAACTATGCGGAGTATTAAAACAAATGAAAATGCTACTAATGGATGAAGTGAGCATGGTCTCCAACCTAATGTTGGCTTTGATTCACCTCAGATTGCAAGTAGTACTTAAAACAAACTACGAAGAACTCTTTGGAGGAAAACACATTATTGTTTTCGGAGATCTTATTCAATTGACATCAGTGAAAGGTGAACCTATTTTTAAAACCTTAGGACACAAACTCTGCCGTAAAACTTGTTGGCAGCATAGGAAATGTCAACCTTTGGCAACATTTCCAATACAGAGAATGAACAGAATACATACGCCAATCTGCAGACCTCACCTACGCCAACATTTTAAAAAGTATTAGAGTTGGTGTACTATCTCAAGAAGTACAAGCAATATTAAAAACCCGGCACATCCATGCACTTTATGGCGATAACTCATGTGCTACTGATGTTATGGAACAATTAGCGCACAAAACTGTCACTTGTATGTCCTTGATGCCAACTCTTGCAAGCTGTTCCAAATTCAATGAAGCAATGTTGAAAAAAGAAATGCAACCAATAATTGAAATTTGCTCCACAGACAAACTGGACGTACATGGTATGACACTACCCATGTGTCAACATGCCACAACAAGACTAGATACCATAGAAAATTATTTTTCCAACACAGCTGGGTTAGAGAAAATATTAAAATTATCCTTCAATTGTAGGGTAATGCTTAAACGTAACCTTGATGTGGAGCAAGGAATAGTTAATGGAGCACTGGGTACAGTTGTTGGCTTTCAAACATACCCATGTGACAACAAAATTCAGTTTGTCAATATTCTCTTCGACAAACTTTCAGAAGTAAAAAGGATAGGGCGCTCAACAGCTCGATTCCTTCTCTTCAAAGACATGTATGTACACAGAGAACAATTTTCTCTTGCATATGCAGTCACCATTCAGAAATACCAAGGTCTTACCCTAGACAAAGCATTGATAGATATTGGTAAGACAGTCTTTAAAGAAGGCATGAGCTATGTAGCACTATCACGCTTACATACACTTGACAGTCTATTTCTAATCAACTTTGATGCAAGTAAAGTAAACTCTGATATTCCTTGCATTTTAGAATACAATAGACTATGTTCACTATACACCCCCCACTTAAAATCATATCCTGTTCCACAAAAAGGAAAATGTTGTAGAAGAAAACTAATTCAAACTGAAATGCAACAGGATCTGACTGCAAATCCTCCAAAGAGAGTAAAAGAAGGTAATAATTCATCAATTACCACAGCCAAAGAAGAACCTATTAGTCAAAGTAATTCAGGTACTTCTTCAAAGAAGCAACACACACTCAGAAAAAATGACTTGGACACAGAACTATCTGGTCCTTTCAAATTTCAAATGTAACTGGTGTAAATTGCTAAGCATATGTAGCAATGAATATTCTATTTCAATTGCCACAGATTGTTGACAACATTTACTTACACAGTACAGACTCATTGTGTTTGCAAATGTTAGTCCTTCATAGAAATGCAACAAACAATCCTGACAACACGTATAGTGTTCATGGAATAAGACAAGAATTGGACTACTGTGCTGGAATGGTGAAATTCACTATAAAATCACAAGAAGATCCACAAGCATTTCTAATGTACTTACTACAAGTACTGGAAAACAAAAACATACCTACAAATGAAATCTTCCAGATTTCATACATGTGGAAACATACATGTACTCTCTGCAACAATGTGACACAGGAACAAATCCCTAATGAGCGCTTCGTGTATGTATCCATACCTAATTGTGAATCCATTCCATTTCAGCAACTTGTACAAAATGCAAACCATGGCAGATTATGTACTACCTGCAATTCAGATAATCACTCCACCTTACTAATACAAACACATAGTAACTACGTAATACTAATGCGTCTACGTTACAATGCAGATGGTACCAAAAACAACTGCAAGCTGACTGGATTCACACACGGACAAGTATCTCTTGGTAAGAAAACCTTCACAACAATAGGTATAATGTACCACGCATGAGCCACGACCAATGCAGGTCACTACACTGCATATATTAAAAAGAAATGTGGATGGTTCGAATGTAATTATAGTACCATTACTCTAAAGCATGGATTACCAGCAAATCTTACTAACGCTTATGTAATCTTCTTAAAACCGAATTTAATAACTAATCTGTACTTCAACATTAACAAAAATTCAATTAAAAAACTATAAACAGTTAGAATACTGTTAGCGCCCTCCCTGTCTAACACGTGTAAAATAAATAAGACAAACACTCCCTGGACAGGGAATAAGGCACAAAAGCGCAGGCTGCAAGAGTTCCAAGGAAGATTTATATAGATCTCTGAGAGCGCTCTGACCACATACAAGTTACAACACAATTATATAGTATTTCTACAAGTTGACATATGATGCTACGTTGGAGCAGGATTGGTCCGCAGTGGTGGTGACTTAGGTGTGGGCATCGTCTCTTCCTCCGGGTTGGTTGCTGGGTTGGCGGGAGGATTGCCGTCAGACATTGTGCTCTGGATGGGTGAAGGTCAGGTCGCTGTGAAACACGGTGGTCACTATCTAAGCTAAGAAAATACATTCTGAATAATGCATGCACTAAATAACAGTTGATCAAAAGACTCTTAGTAGTATCTCATGTCGTTATACAAATCACTCAAAGGTTTACACCATCTACACATTTGGGTTTAAGGGCCTTGACCACTATAATACTGTCATTGAACTATAGGGTTAGTCTCACAAGAATCTCAGGTATGTGGCACTTGTTAGTATTGGGCACGATATACTGCACAAGGGTCTGATGTTAGTTGGGGGGTCTGTTGGGTGGGCTTCATAGCGAGGTTGGCAGGCTGGCACATGAAAGGGATGCCTTGCAAGGACACGGTTAGAACGGCAATAAGTTTCAACTGGCGAGGGTAAGAGGGTAAGGACACTTTTGTGGAGATGGACGAGCTATGTGCTTGGCTCATGTTGGTTCACATACAGGACAGTGATCTCAGAAGAAAAGGGATGTGTTACATTTATTATTTGTTGCAAGCAGCTCCGGCCTCAGCGTGAGAATGGAGCCGCAGAGTTTTCCAGTTGGAGTGCGGACGAGGGTCGGGGCCATGTGCTCCGAGCTACAGCGGCAGGCAAAAGGGAGAGATGCATTTTGTACTATCGCAGTGAGGCCTAGTTACCAAGATGGAGTCGAAAGGGGGTACAGCAGCGGGATGCCCTGTGTCCTGCTCGGTGGTCCCATCTACGCAAATATAACCAAAAGTTAGTATTGCATAAGGGCGAGGGGCATACCCACCACTAGAGGCACTTGGTCCAAGTTTTGTACTGAGAAGTGATGGTAGAGAGGGGCCCATTGGCTCCTCGCTCCCACACAATACGCTAACAGGTATCTAACTGGCCCAAGATTCTATAACAACCAAACAGATAAATGAATACCACTAAATTGTAACAAAAAATAGACAGTTAGCATACACCAACAGACATCTAACTGCTTCCCAAGTCTCTAGCCCTGCCCACAACCACCTGATAGATGTTCGATTCTATAGGTGTATCTATGGGTGTGATATGTTGCAGTGGTTGTGGCCAGGGCCTAGAGTCTTGGGTATATGGCCTATGGCCACAACCACCGCAGCATATCACACCCATGGTAGCTTATAACTCATTATCACACCAATAGAATCAAACATTTCAACTGCGGCATATACTCAATTTGCACCTAAGACTCTAGTCCCTGCCCACAACCACCTAATAGATATTTGATTCTATTGGTGTGATCTATGGGTGTGATATGCAGTGGTGGTTGTGGCCAGGGCCTCGAGTCTTGGGTGTATGGCCTACGGCCTACAGCCTGCGGCCATGCACCCAAGACTCAAAGCCCTGGCCACAACCACCACAGCATATCACACCCATGGTGACTTATAACTCAGTATGACACCCATAGATTGAACAATTCGAACTGCAGCATAACTGGCGAATTTTAAAGTCCGCTGACACCACGCGTGTCTTTAGAACAGATTCCACTTGTCTGCGCACAGCATGAACAGGGGTACTATCCTTAGAACACCCCTCATTTTCAGTAATTACGAACATCCCGGACAGCGAGGGCATGCCTAATACATCAGTAGCACCTGCCACCTAAACAAATACAGTATTTCACCCATCTCTTCCTCCCTAAACCTCCCCAAGCACTCTTGCACACCAAAACACTCCGCAAAACTGCATTTCGCCACTGTTCGCCACCGCGCTGTCGGCGGATCCAAGATGGCGGACACATCGGAACAATCTGACACACATCACGCCTCACTCTGGCCAATCGATGGACACGTCACGTGTCCACGGACATGACGCAAGCCCATTAGCCAATCGGTGTCCTGCCCGGGGAGCGAACAGGGAAATGTCTCTGCGGCACAGATATCACAAATATTTTGCGACCTACTTTTTGATCGTTTAAACTACTGGACAGATTTTCATCAAATATAGAAAAAAACACAATTTCGGGACCAAGCCCCTGCTCCTGCTGCAAATTTGGTGAAAATCGTCCAGCGGTTTCGGCTGTGGGCATGTGCAAAGTTTTTCCCCCAATCAGTCTATGGGAAAAAAAGAAGTTTTGGGACCCCGCCTATAACACCCCTCCTGGACCAAACCTCACTAAACTTTGCAAAATTTCAGAGTGGGCCATATACCTTTTTTGCAAAGTTTGGTAAGGATCCGACCAGGGGGAGCAGAGTTATAAGCCGCCCAAAAAGTGCTCTTCCTATGGAAACAGCAAATTAACCATAACTACACAGCCACTACTATGGCTGTGTATTATATTCAGTAAAAAAACTTTGTTAAAGGGACGTTATGGTAAAGTTGTGCTACTAAATACCTATGAAATTCAGTAAATAAACTTTGTTAAAGGGACGTTATGGTTCCAAGTAAAACCGAAAACCCCCTGAAATGCGCTAGTTATGGCAAGCTAAGCAACCATAACTTGCGCCACCACTGTGCACTGCTAAGACTAACACCCAGGACATCAAAGATGACATTGGGCCTCATTCCGGGTTTGGAGCTAACCATCGAGTAATTAGCTCCATGGTTGCCTCCGAAACCGTCCCAAATCCGGCATGGTGAATGGAGTAATTACCGGTCCATTCCAGGGTTGGAGGCACCGGTAATTCCACATTCACCTTTTGCCCTTCCCCATTCCCATTTCTGCCCCATAGGGCTCAATGAGAATGGGGAAGGAGGTAATTATGGCACCGTAAATTACGGTACCGTAATTACCTCCGAAGTACCTGTGCGGGTCCCGTACTTTACTCCTGCTAAAAGCAGGAGGTAAGGAAGGACCCGCAAAGGGACCTCGGAATACGGAGGTAAGTGATTACCGGCATCGGCACCCTTACCTGTGCCGGTAATTCCTTACCTCCAACCTCGGAATGACCCCCATTGAGAAGATAGTGATACTATATAACCAATACACTTAACATATATATATATTCAGTCAAAAAACTTTGCCAAAGGGAGGTTATGGTTCCAAGTAAAACCGAAAAAGCCTTGAAATGTGCCAGTTATGGTAAGCTAAGCAACCCAGGACATGTCAAAGATGACATCACAAATGTCATTGATGACATCACTGATGACATCACATGTGTATGTACTTTTCATGAAATATGTGCACAAGGGATTATTATTATAATGTTGCGAAACAAGTATCAAGGATCATTGCAATAAATATCATACCCTAATTAGTGCATTGAAGGATGCATTGATATAAATAGCATTCTATTATGGGGTTCTATCTAGTATACTAATCTACTCATACAGAAACATAACATTGTGTGCAGCGTACAAGATGAAGGTATAATATTCGTAATGTTAATATGTTGAATAATGAAATGATAATTGTTTTCTTAATAGATTTTTGTGTACTGTGAAATATGTAATAAGTAGCTAATAAAACACATGTATTACATGCATTACTATAGACAAAACACAAAGACACAAGAACACATACCAATATGGGTATGTACAGGGAAAGTGAAGTTAGCAAAAAAGCACAAGTGGTAGCAGAAACAATTCATAACTTAACTGATTCTTTTTATGCAAATAAATGATTGCTCTGTTTCAAAGCTGCTATTTACCCTATGTATATGTATCACTTGATATGACTGGACCCTAAGGAAAGTAGTGTGAGTACAATGTATACAAATATGACCATATACAGGGAAAGTACAGCCATAAAAAAAATCAACAGGACTATCAGAAGGTACTCATAAGTCTATTGATTATCTTTATGCACATAAAGGATTGCTGTCTTTCAAGCTTGTGTCTTCCCGTATGTATATGTTTCATATGATATGACTGGACTCTAAGGGAATTACTGTAAGAACCTACTTGAAGGATACATCTACAAATAAAATAAAATGTTTAGTTTCTGCCTGTTACTGAAGAAAACCATGTGGCCTAGATATGTCAGCAAAAGAAAAAAGAGTGAGCCAGACATGACATTTGTGATGTCATCTTTGATGAACTGGGTGTTAGTCTTAGCAGTGCATGGTTGTGGCGCGAGTTATGGTTGCTTAGCTCACCATAACTGGCGAATTTCAAGGGTTTTTCAGTTTTATTGGAACCATAAGGTCCCTTTGACAAAGTTTTATCACTGAATTTCATAGGTTTTTAGTAGCGCAACTTAACCATAACGTCCCTTTAAGAAAGTTTTTTCACTGAATTTCATAGGTTTTTAGTAGCGCAACTTAACCCTAACGTCCCTTTAACAAAGTTTTTTGATTGATTTTCATAGGTTTTTATTAGTGCAACTTAACCATAACGTCCCTTTTTTACTGAATTTCATTGGTTTTTATTAGTGCAACATCACCATAACATCCTTTTCAGTAGATGAAGACCACTAGCATCTTAGGTCCTCAAAGTGGGAAGTCCTCAAAGTGGGAAACCCGGGTGGTAAAAAAAAAAAAAGATTTTCCTTCCTACAGTGGGACGCCTGAGGGGTGTATAAAGGGAACACAACAGGGCATGAGCAGGGGGTGGGGGAGAACAGGGGAGACACATGGGCATGAGCGGGGGGTGAGATGGAACAGGGTACAAACGGGGCATGAGCAGGGGTGAGGGGGAAAAGGAAGGAACACGGGGCATGAGCGGGGGTGGGGGGAACATTAGAGAGACACGGGGCATGAGCAGCGGGTGGGGGGAACAGGGGAGACATGGGGCATGAGCAGGGGGTGGGGAGGAACACGAGGGAGACACGGGGTATGAGCGGGGGGTGGGGAGGAACACGAGGGAGACACGAGGCATGAGCGGGGGGTGGTGGAAACAGGGCACAAATGGGGCATGAGCGGGGGGTGGGGGGATAAGGGCACACACGGGGCATGAGCGGGGGTGGGGGGAACAGGGCACACACGGGGCATGAGCGGGGGTGGGGGGAACAGGGCACACACGGGGCATGAGCGGGGGGTGGGGGAATAGGGCACACACGTGGCATAAGTGGGGGTGGGGGGAAGGAGAGAGACAAGGGGCATGAGCAGGGGTGGGGGGAACACAAGGGAGACACGGGGCATGAGTGGGGGGTGGAGGGTAACACATGGGAAACACGGGGCATGAGCGGGGGATGGGGCAACAGGAGACACACGGGGCATGAGTGGGGGGTGGGGGATACACGAGGGAAACACGGGGCATGATCGGGGGTGGGGGGAATAGGAGAGAGACACGAGGCATGAGCGGGGGTAACATAAGGGAGACACGGGGCATGAGCGGGGGGTGGGGGTAACACAAGGAAGATACATGGCATGAGCAGGGGGTGGGGGGAAAGGAGGGAGACACGGGGCATGAGCAGGGGTAGGGGGAACAGGGGAGACACGGGGCATGAGCGTGGGTTGGGAGTGACACAAGGGAGACATGGGGCATGAGCAGAGGGTGGGGGGTACCAGGGGAAACAGGGCATGAGCAGGGGGTGGGGGGTAACACAAGGAAGACACGGGGCATGAGCGGGGGTGGGGGTAACACAAGGGAGACACGGGGCATGAGCGGGGGGTGGTGGGGTAACACAAGGGATACACAGGGCATGAGCTGGGGTGGGGGGTAACACAAGGCAGACACGGGGCATGAGTGGGAGGTGGGGGGAACAGGGGAGACACACGGGGCATGAGTGGGGGATGGGGGGAAGGGGAGAGACACACTGGGCATGAGCGGGGGATGGGGGGAAAGGAGGGAGACACGGGGCATGAGCGGGGGGTGGAGGGAAGTGGAGAGACAAACGGGGCATGAGCGGAGGGTGGGGGGAAGGCTAGAGACACACGGGGCATGAGCGGGGGTCGGAAGGGGAGAGAGACACAGGGCATGAGCGGGGTGGGGGAAGGGGAGAGACACGGGGCATGAGCAGGGGGTGGGAGTTTTAGGGGAGAGAGACATGGGGCATGAGCAGGGGGTGGGGGGAAGGGGAGAGACACACGGGGCTTGAGCAGGGGGTGGGGGGAAGGGGAGAGACACACGGGGTGGGGGGTAACACGACGGAAACACGGGGCATGAGCGGGGGGGCGGGGGGCAGGGGTACAGGAGGGAGACACGGGACATGACCGGAGGGTGGGGCGGCAACAGGAGACACGGGGCATGAGCGGGGGTGGGGGGTACACAAGGGAAACACGGGGCATGAGTGGAGGTGGGGGGAATAGGAGAGAGACACGGGGCATGAGCAGGGGGTGGGGGGTAACACAATGAAGACATGGGGCATGAGCGGGGTGGGGGAACAGGGGAGACACCGGAATGAGTGGGGGGTGGGGGGTGACACAAGGGAGACACGGGGCATGAGCAGAGGGTGGGGGGAACAGGGGAAACAGGGCATGAGCGGGGGGTGGGATGGTAACACAAGGGAGATACGGGGCATGGGCGGGGGGTGTGGGTAACACAAGGGAAACACGGGCCATGAGCGGGGGGTGGTGGGGTAACACAAGGGAGACAAAGGGCATGAGCTGGGGTGGGGGGTAACACAAGGGAGACACGGGGCATGAGCGGGGGGTGGGGGAACAGGGGAGACACACGGGGCATGTGTGGGGGATGGGGGGAAGGGGAGAGACACACTGGGCATGAGCAGGGGGTGGGGGGAAAGAAGGGAGACACGTGGCAAGAGCGGGTGGTGGGGGGAAGTGGAGAGACACACGGGGCATGAGCGGAGGGTGGGGGAAGGCTAGAGACACACGGGGCATGAGCAGGGGGTGGGGGGAAGGGAAGAGAGACGCAGGGCATGAGCGGGGGTGGGGGAAGGGGAGAGACACGGGGCATGAGCGGGGGGTGGGGGTTTTAAGGGAGAGAGACATGGGGTGGGGGGGTGGGGGGTAACACGAGGGAAACGCGGGGCATGAGCGGGGGGGTGGGGGGCGGGGGTACAGGAGGGAGACACGGAACATGACCGGAGGGTGGGGGGGCAACAGGAGACACGGGGCATGGGCCGGGTGGGGGGTACATGAGGGAAACACGGGGCATGAGTGGGGGTGGGGGAATAGGAGAGAGACACGGGGCATGAGCAGGGGGGTGGGAGGTAACACAAGGGAGACACGGGCCATGAGCGGGGGGTGGGGGGTAACACAAGGAAGACACGGGCATGAGTGGGGTGGGGGGTACAGGGGAAACACCGGGCATGAGTGGGGGGGTAACACAAGGGAGACACGGGGCATGAGCGGGGGGTGGGGGGTAACTGGGGAAACAGGGCATGAGCGGGGGGTGGGGGCTAACACAAGGCAGACATGGGGCATGAACGGGGGTGGGGGGTAACAGGGGAGACAGGGCATGAGCGGGGGGTCGGGGCTAACACAAGGGAGACACGGGGCATGAGCAGGGGGTAACACAAGGGAGACATGGGGCATGAGCTGGGGGTGGGGGGTAACTTAAGGGAGACACGGGGCATGAGCGGAGGGTGGGGGAACAGGGGAGACACACCGGGCTTGAGTGGGGGATGGATGGGGGGAAGGGGAGAGAAACACGGGGCATGAGCGGGGGTGGGGGAAAGGAGGGAGACACGGGGCATGACCGGGGGGTGGGGGGAAGGGGAGAGAGACAAAGGGCATGAGCGGGGGTGGGGAGAAGGGGAGAGACACGGGGCATGAGCGGGGGGTGGGGGTTTTAGGGGAGAGAGACATGGGGAATGAGAGGGGGGTGGGGGGAAGGGGAGAGACACACTGGGCATGAGCAGAGGGTGGGGGGATGGGAGAGACACACGGGGCGTGTGCGGGGGGTGGGGGGGAGGAGAGAGACACACGGGGCATGAGCGGCGGGTGGGTGGAATGGGAGAGACACACAGGGCATGAGCGGGGGAGAAGGGGAGAGACACACGGGGCATGAGCAGGGGGTAGGGGGAATAGGAGAGAGACACGGGGCATGAGCGGGGGGGTGGGAGGTAACACAAGGGAGACACGGACCATGAGCGGGGGGGTGGGGGGCAACACAAGGAAGACACGGGGCATGAGCGGGGTGGGGGGAACAGGGGAGACACTGGGCATGAGTGGGGAACGGGGGGTAACACAAGGGAGACACGGAGCATGAGTGGGTGGTGGGGGTAACAGGGGAGACAGGGCATGAGCAGGGGGTGGGGGGCTAACACAAGGGAGACACGGGGCATGAGCGAGGGATAACACAAGGGAGACACGGGGCATGAGCTGGGGGTGGGGGGTAACAAAAGGGAGACACGGGGCATGAGGGGGGGTGGGGGAACAGGGGAGACACACGGGGCATGAGTGGGGGATGGGGGGAAGGGGAAAGATACACTGGGGATGAGCGGGGGGTGGGGGGAAAGGAGGGAGACACGTGGCATGAGCGGGGGGTGGGGAGAAGTGGAGAGACACACGGGGCATGAGTGGAGGGTGGGGGGAAGGCTAGAGACACACGGGGCATGAGCAGGGGGTGGGGGGAAGGGAAGAGAGACACAGGGCATGAGCGGGGGTGGGGGAAGGGGAGAGACACGGGGCATGAGCGGGGGGTGGGGGTTTTAGGGGAGAGAGACATGGGGCATGAGCGGAGGGTGGGGAGGAAGGGGAGAGACACACGGGGCATGAGCAGGGGGTGGGGGAAGGGGAGAGACACACGGGGTGGGGGAGTGGGGGGTAACACGAGGGAAACACGGGGCATGAGCGGGGGGGTGGGGGGTACAGGAGGGAGACACTTGACATGACCGGAGGGTGGGGGGGCAACAGGAGACACGGGGCATGGGCGGGGTGGGGGTACATGAGGGAAACACGGGGCATGAGTGGGGGTGGGGGGAATAGGAGGGAGACACGGGGCATGAGCAGGGGGTTGGGAGGTAACACAAGGGAGACACGGGCCATGAGCAGGGGGGTGGGGGGTAACACAAGGAAGACACGGGGCATGAGCGGGGTGGGGGGAACAGGGGAGACACCGGGCATGAGTGGGGGGGTAACACAAGGGAGACACGGGGCATGAGCGGGAGGTGGGGGGTAACAGGGGAGAGAGACACAGGGCATGAGCGGGGGTGGGGAGAAGGGGAGAGACACAGGGCATGAGCGGGGGGTGGGGGTTTTAGGGGAGAGAGACATGGGGAATGAGAGGGGGGTGGGTGGAAGGGGAGAGACACACTGGGCATGAGCAGAGGGTTTGGGGATGGGAGAGACACACGGGGCATGGGCGGGGGGTGGGGGGAGTTTAGAGACACGCGGGGCATGAGCGGCGGGTGGGTGGAATGGGAGAGACACAAAGGGCATGAGCGGGGGGAGAAGGGGAGAGACACACAGGGCATGAGCGGGGGTGGGGGAAGGGGAGAGACACGGGGCATGAGCGGGGGGTGGGGGTTTTAAGGGAGAGAGACATGGGTAACACGAGGGAAACGCGGGGCATGAGCGGGGGGTGGGGGGCGGGGGTACAGGAGGGAGACACGGAACATGACCGGAGGGTGGGGGGGCAACAGGAGACACGGGGCATGGGCCGGGTGGGGGGTACATGAGGGAAACACGGGGCATGAGTGGGGGTGGGGGAATAGGAGAGAGACACGGGGCATGAGCGGGGGGGTGGGGGGTAACACAAGGAAGACACGGGGCATGAGTGGGGTGGGGGGAACAGGGTAGACAGCGGGCATGAGTGGGGGGGTAACACAAGGGAGACACGGGGCATGAGCAGGGGGTGGGCGGTAACAGGGGAAACAGGGCATGAGCGGGGGGTGGGGGCTAAGACAAGGCAGACATGGGGCATGAATGGGGGTGGGGGGTAACAGGGGAGACAGGGCATGAGCGGGGGGTGGGGGCTAACACAAGGGAGACACGGGGCATTAGCAGGGGCTAACACAAGGGAGACATGGGGCATGAGCTGGAGGTGGGGGGTAACTTAAGGGAGACACGGGGCATGAGCGGGGGGTGGGGGGAACAGGGGAGACACACCGGGCTTGAGTGAGGGATGGGGGGAAGGGGAGAGAAACACGGGGCATGAGCGGGGGTGGGGGAAAGGAGGGAGACAAGGGGCATGACCGGGGGGTGGGGGGAAGGGGAGAGAGACAAAGGGCATGAGCGGGGGTGGGGGGAAGGGGAGAGACACGGGGCATGAGCGGAGGGTGGGGGTTTTAGGGGAGAGAGACATGGGGAATGAGAGGGGGGTGGGGGGAAGGGGAGAGACACACTGGGCATGAGCAGAGGGTGGGGGGGGTGGGAGAGACACACGGGGCGTGGGCGGGGGGTGGGGGGAGGGGAGAGACACACGGGGCATGAGCGGCGGGTGGGTGGAATGGGAGAGACACACAGGGCTTGAGCGGGGGGAGAAGGGGAGAGACACACGGGGCATGAGCAGGGGGTAGGGGGAATAGGAGAGAGACACGGGGCATGAGCGGGGGGGTGGGAGGTAACACAAGGGAGACACGGACCATGAGCGGGGGGGTGGGGGGTAACACAAGGAAGACACGGGGCATGAGCGGGGTGGGGGAACAGGGGAGACACTGGGCATGAGTGGGGAACGGGGGGTAACACAAGAGAGACACGGAGCATGAGTGGGGGGTGGGGGGTAACAGGGGAGACAGGGCATGAGCAGGGGGTGGGGGGCTAACACAAGGGAGACACGGGGCATGAGCAAGGGGTAACACAAGGGAGACACGGGGCATGAGCTGGGGGTGGGGGGTAACAAAAGGGAGACACGGGGCATGAGGGGGGGGTGGGGGAACAGGGGAGACACACGGGGCATGAGTGGGGGATGGGGGGAAGGGGAGAGACACACTGGGGATGAGCGGGGGTTGGGGGGAAAGGAGGGAGACACGTGGCATGAGCGGGGGTGGGGAGAAGTGGAGAGACACACGGGCATGAGTGGAGGGTGGGGGGAAGGCTAGAGACACACGGGGCATGAGCAGGGGGTGGGGGAAGGGAAGAGAGACACAGGGCATGAGCGGGGGTGGGGGAATGGGAGAGACACGGGGCATGAGCGGGGGGTGGGGTGGAAGGGGAGGGACACACGGGGCATGAGCAGGGGGTGGGGGAAGGGGAGAGACACACGGGGTGGGGGAGTGGGGGGTAACACGAGGGAAACGCGGGCATGAGCGGGGGGGTGGGAGGCAGGGGTACAGGAGGGAGACACGGGACATGACCGGAGGGTGGGGGGGCAACAGGAGACACGGGGCATGGGTGGGGTGGGGGGTACATGAGGGAAACACGGGGCATGAGTGGGGGTGGGGGGAATAGGAGAGAGACATGGGGCATGAGCAGGGGGTTGGGAGGTAACACAAGGGAGACACGGGCCATGAGCAGGGGGGTAACACAAGGAAGACACGGGGCATGAGCGGGGTGGGGGGAACAAGGGAGACACCGGGCATGAGTGGGGGAGTAACACAAGGGAGACACGGGGCATGAGCGGGAGGTGGGGGGTAACAGGGGAGACAGGGCATGAGTGGGGGGTGGGGGCTAACACAAGGCAGACACGGGGCATGAACAGGGGTGGGGGGTAACATGGGAGACAGGGCATGAGCGGGGGGTGGGGGCTAACATAAGGAAGACACGGGGCATGAGCAGGGGGTAACACAAGGGAGACACGGGGCATGAGATGGGGGTGGGGGGTAACAAAAGTGAGACACAGGGCATGAGCGGGGGGTGGGGGAACAGGGGAGACACACCGGGCATGAGCGGGGATGGGGGAAAGGAGAGAGACACGGGGCATGACCGGGGGGTGGGGGGAAGGGGAGAGAGACACAGGGCATGAGCAGGGGTGGGGGGAAGGGGAGAGACACAGGGCATGAGCGGGGGGTGGGGGTTTTAGGGGAGAGAGACATGGGGAATGAGAGGGGGATGGGGGGAAGGGGAGAGACACACTGGGCATGAGCAGAGGGTGGGGGGATGGGAGAGACACACGGGGCGTGGGCGGGGGGTGTGGGGGGAGTTTAGAGACACGCGGGGCATGAGCGGCGGGTGGGTGGAATGGGAGAGACACAAAAAGCATTAGCGGGGGGAGAAGGGGAGAGACACACGGGGCATGATCAGGGGGTAGGGGGAATAGGAGAGAGACACGGGGCATGAGCGGGGGGTGGGAGGTAACACAAGGGAGACACGGGCCATGAGCGGGGGGGTGGGGGGTAACCCAAGGAAGACACGGGGCATGATCGGGGTGGGGGGAACAGGGGAGACACCGGGCATGAGTGGGGGGTGGGGGGTAACACAAGGGAGATACGGAGCATGAGTGGGGGGTGGGGGGTAACAGGGGAGACAGGGCATGAACGGGGGGTGGGGGCTAACACAAGGCAGACACGGGGCATGAACGGGGGTGGGGGATAACAGAGGAGACAGGGCATGAGCGGGGGGTGGGGGGCTAACACAAGGGAGACACGGGGCATGAGCGAGGGGTAACACAAGGGAGACACGGGGCATGAGCTGGGGGTGGGGGGTAACAAAAGGGAGACACGGGCATGAGCGGGGGTGGGGGGAACAGGGGAGACACACCGAGCATGAGCGGGGGATGGGGGGAAGGGGAGAGACACACGGGGCGTGGGCGGGGGGCGGGGGGAGGGGAGAGACACACGGGGCATGAGCGGCGGGTGGGTGGAATGGGAGAGACACACAGGGCATGAGCAGGGGGAGAAGGGGAGAGACACACTGGGCATGAGCAGGGGGTAGGGGGAAAAGTAGGGAGACACGGGGCATGAGCGGGGGGTGGGTGGAAGGGGAGAGATATACGGGGCATGAGCTGGGGTTGGGGGGAAGGGGAGAGACACGTGGGGCATGAGCGGGAAGGGTAGAGAGACACGGGGCATGAGCGGGGGTGGGGGGAAGGGGAGAGAGACACGGGGCATTAGCGGGGGTTGGGGGAAGGGGAGAGACACATTGGGCATGAGCGTGGGGAAGGAGGGAGACACGGGGCATGAGCGGGGGGTGGGGCGAAGGGGAGAGAGACACAGGCATGGGTGGGGGGGAAGAGACACACAGGGCATGAGCGGGGGGTGGGTGGAAGGGGAGAGATATACGGGGCATGAGCAGGCGTTGGGGGGAAGGGGAGAGACACGTGGGGCATGAGCGGGGGAAGGAGGGAGACACGGGGCATGAGCGGGAGGTGGGGGAAGGGGAGAGAAACATGGGGCATGAGTGTGGGGTTGGGGGGAAGGGGAGAGACACACGGGGCATGAGCGGGAAGGGTAGAGAGACACGGGGCATGAGCGGGGGTGGGGGGAAGGGGAGAGAGATACGAGGCATTAGCGGGGGTTGGGGGAAGGGGAGAGACACACAGGGCATGAGCGTGGGGAAGGAGGGAGACACGGGGCATGAGCGGGGGGTGGGGGGAAGGGGAGAGAGACACAGGCATGGGTGGGGGGGAAGAGACACACAGGGCATGAGCGGGGGGTGGGGGGGAAGGGGAGAGGGACACAGGGCTGAGCGGGGGGTGGGGGGGAGGGGAGAGACACATGGGGCATGAGCAGGGGGTGGGGGGAAAGGAGGGTGATGCGGGGCATGAGGGGGGTGGGGGGTAACACAAGGGGGACATGGGGAACGAGCGGTCGGTGGGGGGAAACAAACAGATAAGGCTTGGTTGGGGGTTACACAAGGGAGACACGGGTCATGAGCGGGGGTGGGGGGGTAACACAAGGGAGACACGGGGCATGAGCAGGGGGTGGGGAGTAACACAAGGGAGACACGGGGGGTAGGGGGTAACACATGGGAGACACATGGGAGACACGGGGCATGAGCTGGGTGTGGGGGGTAACACAAGGGAGACACAGGGCATGAGCGGGGTGTGGGGGGTAACACGAGGGAGACACAGGGCATGAGATGGGGGGTGGGGGAGAAGGGAAGTGAGACATGGGGCATGAGCGGGGGGTAGGGGGAAGGGGAGAGACACACGGGGCATGACCGGGGGGTGGGGGGAAGGGGAGAGAGACACAGGGCATGAGCGGGGGTTGGGGGGAAGGGAAGAGACACACGGGGCATGAGCGGGGGGTGGGGGGGAAAGGAGGGAGACACAGGGCTTGAGCGGGGGGTGGGGGGAAGGAGAGAGAAACATGGGGCATGAGTGGGGGGTTGGGGGGAAGGGGAGAGACACACGGGGCATGAGCGGGAAGGGTAGAGAGACACGGGGCATGAGCGGGGGTGGGGGGAAGGGGAGAGAGACACAGGGCATTAGCGAGGGTTGGGGGAAGGGGAGAGACACATTGGGCATGAGTGGGGGGATTGGCGGGAACAGTAGGGAGACATGGGGCATGAGCGGGGGGTGGGGGGAAGGGGAGAGGGACACAGGCATGGGTGGGGGTGGGGGGAATGGGAGAGACACATGGGGCATGAGCGGGGGGTGGGGGGGAAGGGGAGAGACACACAGGGCTGAGCGGGGGTGTGGGAGGGGAGAGACACATGGGGCATGAGCGGGGGGTGGGGGGAATGGAGGGTGATGCGGGGCATGAGCGGGGGGTGGGGGAGAAGGGGAGAGAGACACGGGGCATTAGCGGGGGTTGGGGGAAGGGGAGAGACACACGGGGCATGAGCGGGGGGAAGGAGGGAGACACGGGGCATGAGCGGGGGTGGGGGGAAGGGGAGAGAGACACAGGCATGGGTGGGGGGGAAGAGACACACAGGGCATGAGCGGGGGGTGGGGGGGAAGGGGAGAGGCACACAGGGCTGAGCGGGGGGTGGGGGGGAGGGGAGAGACACATGGGGCATGAGCGGGGGGTGGGGGGAAAGGAGGGTGATGCGGGGCATGAGGGGGGTGGGGGGTAACACAAGGAGGACATGGGGAACGAGCGGTCGGTGGTGGGAAACAAACAGATAAGGCTTGGTTGGGGGTTACACAAGGGAGACACGGGTCATGAGCGGAGGTGGGTGGTAACACAAGGGAGACACGGGGCATGAGCGGGGGGTGGGGGGTAACACAAGGGAGACACGGGGGGTAGGGGGTAACACATGGGAGACACATGGGAGACACGGGGCATGAGCTGGGTGTGGGGGGTAACACAAGGGAGACACAGGGCATGAGTGGGGGTGGGGGGTAACACGAGGGAGACACAGGGCATGAGCGGGGGGTGGGGGAGAAGGGAAGAGAGACATGGGGCATGAGCGGGGGGTGGGGGGAAGGGGAGAGACACACGGGGCATGACCGGGGGGTGGGGGGAAGGGGAGAGAGACACAGGGCATGAGCGGGAGTTGGGGGGAAGGGGAGAGACACATGGGGCATGAGCGGGGGGTGGGGGGGAAAGGAGGGAGACACGGGGCTTGAGTGGGGGGTGGGGGGAAGGGGAGAGAAACATGGGGCATGAGTGGGGGGTTGGGGGGAAGGGGAGAGACACACGGGGCATGAGCGGGAAGGGTAGAGAGACACGGGGCATGAGCGGGGGTGGGGGGAAGGGGAGAGAGACACCGGACATTAGCGGGGGTTAGGGGAAGGGGAGAGACACACGGGGCTGAGCGGGGGTGGGGGAGGGGAGAGACACATGGGGCATGAGCGGGGGGTGGGGGGAATGGAGGGTGATGCGGGGCATGAGCGGGAGGTGGGGGAGAAGGGAAGAGAGACATGGGGCATGAGCGGGGGGTGGGGGGAAGGGGAGAGACACACGGTGCATGACCGGGGGTGGGGGAAGGGGAGAGAGACACAGGGCATGAGCGGGGGTTGGGGGGAACAGTAGGGAGACACGGGGCATGAGCGGGGGGTGGGGGGAAGGGGAGAGGGACACAGGCATGGGTGGGGGTGGGGGGAATGGGAGAGACACATGGGGCATGAGCGGGGGGTGGGGGGGAAGGGGAGAGACACACAGGGCTGAGCGGGGGGTGGGGGAGGGGAGAGACACATGGGGCATGAGCGGGGGGTGGGGGAATGGAGGGTGATGCGGGGCATGAGCGGGAGGTGGGGGAGAAGGGAAGAGAGACATGGGGCATGAGCGGGGGGTGGGGGGAAGGGGAGAGACACACGGGGCATGACCGGGGGTGGGGGAAGGGGAGAGAGACACAGGGCATGAGCGGGGGTTGGGGGGAAAGGAGGGAGACACGGGGCATGAGCGGGGGGTGGGGGGATGGGGAGAGAAACATGGGGCATGAGTGGGGGGTTGTGGGGAAGGGGAGAGACACACAGGGCATGAGCGGGAATGGAAGAGAGACACGTGCCATGAGCGGGAGTGGGGGGGAAGGGGAGAGACACACAGGGCTGAGCGGGGGGGAGGGGCGAGACACATGGGGCATGAGCAGGGGGTGGGGGGAAAGGATGGTGATGCGGGGCATGAGCGGGGGGTGGGGGGTAACACAAGGGGGACATGGGGCATGAGGGGGGTTGGGGGGAAGGGGAGAGACACACGGGGGAGAAGGGGAGAGACACACGGAGCATGAGCGGGGGGAAGGGGAGAGACACACGGAGCATGAGCGGGGGGTGGGGGGAAGGGGAGAGACACACGGGGCATGAGCCGGGGTGGGGGGGAGTGGAGAGACACATGGGTCATGAGCGGAGGTTGGGGTAAAGGAGGGAGACACGGGGCATGAGCGGGGGGTGAGGGGAAAGGAAGGAGACACGAGGCATGAGCGGGTGGTGGGGGGAAGGGGAGACACACACAGGGCATGAGCGGGGGGTGGGGGAGAAGGGAAGAGAGACATGGGGCATGAGTGGGGGGTGGGGGGAAGGGGAGAGACACACGGAGCATGACCGGGGGGTGGGGGGAAGGGGAGAGAGACACGGGGCATGAGCGGGGGTTGGGGGGAAGGGGAGAGACACACGGGGCATGAGCGGCAGAGGGGGGAAGGCGAGAGAAACATGGGGCATGAGTGGGGGGTTGTGGGGAAGGGGAGAGACACACAGGGCATGAGCGTTAAGGGGAGAGAGACACGGGGCATGAGCGGGGGGTGGGAGGAAGGGGAGAGAGACATAGGGCATGAGCAGGGGTGGGGGGGAAGGGGAGAGAGACACGGGGCATGAGTGGGGGGGCGGGGGAACAGTAGGGAGACACGGGGCATGAGCGGGGGGTGGGGGGAAGGGGAGAGGGACACAGGCATGGGTGGGGGTGGGGGGAAGGGGAGAGACACGGGGCATGAACGGGGGGTGGGGGGGAAGGGGAGAGACACACAGGGCTGAGCGGGGTTTGAGGGGAGGGGAGAGACACATTGGGCATGAGCGGGGGGTGTGGGGAAGGAGGGTGATGCGGGGCATGAGCGGGGGGTGGCGGAGAAGGGAAGAGAGACATGGGGCATGAGCGGGTGGTGGGGGGAAGGGGAGAGACACACAGGGCATGACCGGGGGGTGGGGGGAAGGGGAGAGAGACACGGGGCATGAGCGGGGGTGGGGGGGAAAGGAGGGAGACAAGGGGCATGAGCGGGGGGTGGGGGGAAGGGGAGAGAAACATGGGGCATGAGTGGGGGGTTGTGGGGAAGGGGAGAGACACACAGGGCATGAGCGGGAAGGGGAGAGAGACACGTGCCATGAGCAGGAGTGGGGGGGAAGGGGAGAGAGACACGGGGCATGAGCGGGGGGTGGGGGGAAGGGGAGAGAGACACGGGGCATGAGCAGGGGTGGGGGGAAGGGGAGAGAGACACGGGGCATGAGTGGGGGGGCAGGGGGAACTGTAGGGAGACACGATGCATGAGCGGGGGGTGGGGGGAAGGGGAGAGGGACACAGGCATGGGTGGGGGTGGGGGGAAGGGGAGAGACACACGGGGCATGAGTGGGGGGGTTGGGAGGAAGGGGAGAGACACACAGGGAATGAGCGGGGGGGAGGGGAGAGACACATAGGGCATGAGCGGGGGGTGGGGGAAAAGGAGGGTGATGCGGGGCATGAGCAGGGGGTGGGGGGTAACACAAGGGGGACACGGGGCATGAGCGGGGGGTGGGGGGTAACAGGGCAGACAGGGCATGGTTGGGGGGTAACACAAGGGAGACACAGGGCATGAGCGGGGGTTGGGGGTAACACAAGGAAGACACGGGGGTGCGGGGATAACACATGGGAGACACGGGGCATGAGCTGGGGGTGGGGGGGTAACACAAGGGAGACACGGGGCATGAGCGGTGGGTGGGGGGTAACAGAGGAGAAAGGTCATGAGCGGGGGGTATGAGGGAACAGGGGAAACACGGGGCATGAGCGGGGAGTGGGGGGGAAGTGGAGAGAGACACGGGGCATGAGCGGGGTGTGGGGGAAGGGGAGAGACACATGGGGCATGAGGAGGGTGGGGGGAAGGGGAGAGACACACGGGGCATGAGCGGGGGGGAAGGGGAGAGACACACGGAGCATGAGCGGGGGTGGGGGGAAGGGGAGAGACACACGGGGCATGAGCTGGGGTAGGGGGGAGTGGAGAGACACATGGGTCGTGAGCAGAGGTTGGGGTAAAGGAGGGAGACACGGGGCATGAGCGGGGGGTGGGGGGAAAGGAGGGAGACATGAGGCATGAGCGGGTGATGGGGGAAAGGAGAGAGACACACAGGGCATGAGCGGGGGGTGGGGGAGAAGGGAAGAGAGACATGGGGCATGAGCGGGGGGTGGGGGGAAGGGGAGAGACACACGGGGCATGACCGGGGGGTGGGGGGAGGGGAGAGGGACACGGGGCATGAGCAGGGGTGGGTGGAAGGGGAGAGACACACGGGGCATGAGTGGGGGTTGGGGGAAGGGGAGAGACACACGGGGCATGAGCGGGGGGTAGGGGGAAAGGAGGGACACACGGGGCATGAGTGGGGGTAAAGGGGAGAGACACACGGAGAATGAGCGGGGGGTGGGGGGAAGGGGAGAGACACACGGGGCATGAGCCGGGGTGGGGGGGAGTGGAGAGACACATGGGTCATGAGCAGAGGTTGGGGTAAAGGAAGGAGACACGGGGCATGAGCGGGGGGTGGGGGAAAGGAGGGAGACATGAGGCATGAGCGGGGGATGGGGGAAGGAGCGAGACACACAGGGCATGAGCGAGGGGTGGGGGAGAAGGGAAGAGAGACATGGGGCATGAGCGGGGGGTGGGGGGAAGGGGAGAGACACACTGGGCATGACCGGTGGGTGGGGGGAAGGGGAGAGAGACACGGGGCATGAGCAGGGGTGGGTGGAAGGGGAGAGACACACGGGGCATGAGCGGGGGTTGGGGGAAGGGGAGAGACACACAGGGCATAAGCAGGGGGTAGGGGGAAAGGAGGGAGACACGGGGCATGAGCGGGGGGTGGGGGGAAGGGGAGAGAAACAAGGGGCATGAGTGGGGGGTTGGGAGGAAGGGGAGAGACACACAGGGCATGAGCGGGAAGGGGAGAGAGACACGGGGCATGAGCGGGAGTGGGGGGAAGGGGAGAGAGACACGGGGCATGACCGGGGGGTCGGGGGAAGGGAAGAGAGACACGGGGCATGAGCAGGGGTGGGGGGGAAGTGGAGAGAGACACGGGGCATGAGTGGGGGGTGGGGGGAACAGTAGGGAGACAAGGGGCATGAGCGGGGGGTGGGGGGAAAGGGGAGAGGGACACAGGCATGGGTGGGTGTGGGGGGGAAGGGGAGAGACACACGGGGCATGAGCAGGGGGTGGGGAGGAAGGGGAGAGACACACAGGGCATGAGCAGGGGGTGGGGGGGAAGGGGAGAGACACACAGGGCTGAGCGGGGGGTGGGGGGGAGGGGAGCGACACATTGGGCATGAGCGGGGGGTGGGTGGAAAGGAGGGTGATGCGGGGCATGAGCGGGGGGTGGGGGGTAACACAAGGGGGACACGGGGCATGAGCGGGGGTGGGGTGGGGGGTAACAGGGCAGACAGGGCATGGTTGGGAGGGTAACACAAGGGAGACACAGGGCATGAGCAGGGGTTGGGGGGTAACACAAGGGAGAGACACGGGGCATGAGCGGGGGGTGGGGGGTAACACAAGGGAGACACAGGGGGTTGTGGGGTAACACGTGGGAGACACGGGGCATGAGCGGTGGGTGGGGGGTAACAGGGGAGACAGGTCATGAGCGGGGGGTATGGGGAACAGGGGAAACACGGGGCATGAGTGGGGAGTGGGGGGGAAGTGGAGAGAGACACGGGGCATGAGCAGGGTGTGGGGGAAGGGGAGAGACACATGGGGCATGAGGGGGGTTGGGGGGAAGAGGAGAGACACGCGGGGGAGAAGGGGAGAGACACACGGGGCATGAGCTGGGGGGAAGGGGAGAGACACACGGAGCATGAGCGGGGGGTGGGGGGAAGTGGAGACACACACGGGGCATGAGCCGGGGTGGGGGGGAGTGGAGAGACACATGGGTCATGAGCGGAGGTTGGGGTAAAGAAGGGAGACACGGGGCATGAGCGGGCGGTGGGGGGAAAGGAGGGAGACACGGGGCATGAGCGGGTGGTGGGGGAGAAGGGAAGAGAGACATGGGGCATTAGCGTGGGGTGGGGGAAGGGGAGAGACACATGGGGCATGAGCGGGGGTGGGGGGAAGGGGAGAGAGACACAGGGCATGAGCAGGGGTGGGGGGAAGGGGAGAGACACATGGGGCATGAGCGGGGGGTGGGGGGAAGGGGAGAAACACAAGGGGCATGAGCAGGGGGCGGGGGGGAGAGGCACACGGTGCGTGGTCCGGGGGTGTGGGAGAGGGGAGATACACACTGGGCATGAGCGGGGGTGGGGGTAATGGGAGAGAAACACAGGGCATGAGCGGGGAGTGGGAGGGAAGGGGAGAGAGACACAGGGCATGAGCAGGGGGTAGGGAGCAAGGGGAGAGAGACACGGGGCATGAGCAGGGGTGGGGGGAAGGGGAGAGAGACACGGGGCATGAGTGGGGGGGCGGGGGGAACAGTAGGGAGACACGGGGCATGAGCGGGGGGTGGGGGGAAGGGGAGAGGGACACAGGCATGGTTGGGGGTGGGGGGAAGGGGAGAGACACACGTGGCATGAGCGGGGGGCGGGGGGGAGGGGAGAGACACACAGGGCTGAGCGGGGGGTGGGGGGAGGGGAGAGACACATGGGGCATGAGCGGGGGGTGGGGGAAAGGAGGGTGATGCGGGGCATGAGCGGGGGTGGGGGAGAAGGGAAGAGAGACATGGGGCATGAGCGGGGGGTGGGGGGAAGGGGAGAGACACACGGGGCATGACCTGGGGGTGGGGGGAAGGGGAGAGAGACACGGGGCATGAGTGGGGGGTGGGGGGGAAAGGAGGGAGACACGGGGCATGAGCGGGGTGTGGGGGGAAGGGGAGAGAAACATGGGGCATGAGTGGGGGGTTGTGGGGAAGGGGAGAGACACACAGGGCATGAGCGGGAAGGGGAGAGAGACACGGGGCATGAGTGGGGGGGCGGGGGGAACAGTAGGGAGACACGGGGCATGAGCGGGGGGTGGGGGGAAGGGGAGAGGGACACAGGCATGGTTGGGGGTGGGGGGAAGGGGAGAGACACACGTGGCATGAGCGGGGGGTGGGGGGGAGGGGAGAGACACACAGGGCTGAGCGGGGGGTGGGGGGAGGGGAGAGACACATGGGTCATGAGCGGGGGGTGGGGGAAAGGAGGGTGATGCGGGGCATGAGCGGGGGTAGGGGAGAAGGGAAGAGAGACATGGGGCATGAGCGGGGGGTGGGGGGAAGGGGAGAGACACACGGGGCATGACCTGGGGGTGGGGGGAAGGGGAGAGAGACACGGGGCATGAGTGGGGGGTGGGGGGGAAAGGAGGGAGACACGGGGCATGAGCGGGGTGTGGGGGGAAGGGGAGAGAAACATGGGGCATGAGTGGGGGGTTGTGGGGAAGGGGAGAGACACACAGGGCATGAGCGGGAAGGGGAGAGAGACACGTACCATGAGCGGGAGTGGGGGGGAAGGGGAGAGAGACACGGGGCATGAGCGGGGGGTGGGGGAAGGGGAGAGACACGGGGCATGAGCGGGGGGTGGGGAAGAAGGGGAGAGACACACAGGGCATGAGCGGGGGTGGGGGTAAGGGGAGAGACATATGGGGCATGAGCGGGGGGTGGGGGAAAGGAGGGTGATGCGGGGCATGAGTGGGGGGTGGGGGGTAACACAAGGGGGACACAGGGCATGAGCGGGGGGTGGGAGTAACAGGGCAGTCAGGGCATGGTTGGGGGAGTAACACAAGGGACACACGGGGCATGAGCGGGGGTGGGGGGTAACACAAGGAAGACACGGGGGTGGGGGGATAACACATAGGAGACACGGGGCATGAGGTGGGGGTGGGGGGGTAACACAAGGGAGACACGGGGCATGAGCGGTGGGTGGGGGGTAACAGGGGAGACAGGTCATGAGCGGGGGGTATGAGGGAACAGGGGAAACACGGGGCATGAGCGGGGAGTGGGGGGGAGTGGAGAGAGACACGGGGCATGAGCGGGGTGTGGGGGGAAGGGGAGAGACACATGGGGCATGTGGGGGTTTGGGGGGGAAGGGGAGAGACGCACGGGGCATGAGCGGGGGGGAAGGGGAGAGACACACGGAGCATGAGCGGGGGGTGGGGGGAAGGGGAGAGACACACGGGGCATGAGCCGGGGTGGGGGGGAGTGGAGAGACACATGGGTCATGAGCAGATGTTGGGGTAATGGAGGGAGACACGGGGCATGAGCGGGGGTTGGGGGGAAAGGAGGGAGACATGAGGCATGAGCGGGTGATGGGGGGAAGGAGAGAGACACACAGGGCATGAGCGGGGGGTGGGGGAGAAGGAAAGAGAGACATGGGGCATGAGCAGGGGGTGGGGGGAAGTGGAGAGACACACGGGGCATGACCGGGGGTGGGGGGAAGGGGAGAGAGACACGGGGCATGAGCAGGGGTGGGTGGTAGGGGAGAGACACACGGGGCATGAGCAGGGGTTGGGGGAAGGGGAGAGACACACAGGGCATGAGCGGGGGGTGGGGGGAAAGGAGGGAGACACGGGGCATGAGCGGGGGATGGGGGGAAGGGGAGAGAAACATGGAGCATGAGTGGGTGGTTGGGGGGAAGGGGAGAGACACACAGGGCATGAGCGGGAAGGGGAGAGAGACACGGGGCATGAGCGGGAGTGGGGGGAAGGGGAGAGAGACACAGGGCATGAGCGGGTGGTGGGTGGAAGGGTAGAGAGACACGGGGCATGAGCAGTGGTGGGGGGGAAGTGGAGAGAGAAACGGGGCATGAGTGGGGGGGTGGGGGGAACAGTAGGGAGACAAGGGGCATGAGCAGGGGGTGGGGGGAAGGGGAGAGACACACAGGGCTGAGCGGGGGGTGGGGGGGAGGGGAGAGACACATGGGGCATGAGCCGGGGTGGGGGGGAGTGGAGAGACACATGGGTCATAAGCGGAGGTTGGGGTAAAGAAGGGAGACACGGGGCATGAGCGGGGGTGGGGGGTAACAGGGCAGACAGGGCATGGTTGGGAGGGTAACACAAGGGAGACACGGGGCATGAGCGGGGGGTGGGGGGTAACACGAGGGAGACACGGGGCATGAGCGGGGGGTGGGGGGTAACACAAGGGAGACACAGGGGGTTGGGGGGTAACATGTGGGAGACACGGGGCATGAGCGGGGTATGGGGGAAGGGGAGAGACACACGGGGCATGAGGGGGGTTGGGGGGAAGGGGAGAGACACACGGGGCATGAGCTGGGGGGAAGGGGAGAAACACACGGAGCATGAGCGGGGGGTGGGGGGAAGGGGAGAGACACAAGGGGCATGAGCCGGGGTGGGGGGGAGTGGAGAGACACATGGGTCATAAGCGGAGGTTGGGGTAAAGAAGGGAGACACGGGGCATGAGCGGGCGGTGGGGAGAAAGGAGGGAGACATGGGGCATGAGCGGGTGGTGGGGGGAAGGGGAGAGACACACAGGGCATGAGCGGGGGGTGGTGGAGAAGGGAAGAGAGAGATGGGGCATGAGCGGGGGTGGGGGGAAGGGGAGAGAGACACGGGGCATGAGCAGGGGTGGGGGGAAGGGGAGAGACACATGGGGCATGAGCGGGGGGTGGGGGGAAGGGGCGAGACACAAGGGGCATGAGTGGGGGAAGGGGAGAGACACACGGGGCATGAGCAGGGGGTGGGGGGGAGAGGCGCACGGTGCATGGCCCGGGGGTGGGGGGGAGGGGAGAGACACACTGGACATGAGCGGGGGGTGGGGGTAATGGGAGAGAAACACAGGGCATGAGCGGGGGTGGGAGGGAAGGGGAGAGAGACACAGGGCATGAGCAGGGGGTAGAGGGAACAGTAGAGAGAACAGTAGGGAGACACGGGGCATGAGCAGGGGGTCAGGGGGAAGGGGAGAGATACACGGGGCATGAGCGGGGGTGGAGGGGACGGGGAGAGACACACGGGGCATGAGCGGGGGGTGGGGGGAAGGGGAGAGACACACGAGACATGAGAGGGGGGTCGGGGGGAATGGGAGAGACACACAGGGCATGAGCGGGGGGTGGGGGCAAAGGTGGGAGACACAGGGCATGAGCGGGGGGAGGGGGAAGGTGAGAGAAACATGGGGCATGAGCGGGGGGTTGGGGGGAAGGGGAGAGACACACGGGGCATGAGCGGGAAGGGGAGAGAGACACGAGGTATGAGCAGGGGTGGGGGGAAGGGGAGAGAGACACAGGGCATGAGCGGGGGGTGGGGGGAACAGTAGGGAGACACGGGCATGAGCGGGGGGTGGGGGGTAACACAATGGAGACACGGGGCATGAGTAGGGGGTGGGGGGTAACACATGGGAGACACAGGGCTTGAGCTGGGGGTGGGGGGGTAACACAAGGGAGACATGGGGCATGAGCAGTGGGTGGGGGGGTAACAGGGGACAAGTCATGAGCGGGGGGTGTGGGGAACAGGGGAAACACGGGGCATGAGCGGGGGGTCGGGGGAAGGGGAGAGACACACGGGGCACGAGCGGGGGATGGGGCAAAGGTGGGAGACACAGGGCATGAGCGGGGGGTCGGGGGGAAGGGGAGAGATACACGGGGCATGAGCGGGTGGTTGGGGGAAAGGAGGGAGACACGGGGCATGAGCGGGTGGTGGGGGGAAGGGGAGAGACACACAGGGCATGAGCGGGGGGTGGTGGAGAAGGGAAGAGAGACATGGGGCATGAGCGGGGGTGGGGGAAAGAGAGACACATGGGGCATTAGCGGGGGGTCGGGGGAAGGGGCGAGACACAAGGGGCATGAGTGGGGGAAGGGGAGAGACACACGGGGCATGAGCAGGGGGTGGGGGGGAGAGGCACACGGTGCATGGCCCGGGGGTGGGGGGGAGGGGAGAGACACACTGGGCATGAGCAGGGGGTGGGGGTAATGGGAGAGAAACACAGGGCATGAGCGGGGGGTGGGAGGGAAGGGGAGAGAGACACAGGGCATGAGCACGGGGTAGAGGGAACAGTAGAAGGAACAGTAGGGAGACACGGGGCATGAGCGGGGGGGAAGGGGAGAGACACACGGGGCATGAGCAGGAGGTGGAGGGGAAGGGGAGAGACACACGGGGCATGAGCGGGGGGTGGGGGGAAGGGGAGAGACGCACGAGACATGAGCGGGGGGTCGGGGGGAAGGGGAGAGACACACAGGGCATGAGCGGGGGGTGGGGGCAAAGGTGGAAGACACAGGGCATGAGCGGGGGGAGGGGGAAGGTGAGAGAAACATGGGGCATGAGCGGGAGGTTGGGGGAAGGGGAGAGACACACGGGCATGAGCGGGAAGGGGAGAGAGACACAGGGCATGAGCGGGGGTGGGGGGAAGGGGGAGAGAGACACGAGGTATGAGCAGGGGTGGCGGGAAGGGGAGAGAGACACAGGGCATGAGCGGGGGGTGGGGGGAACAGTAGGGAGACATGGGGCATGAGCGGGGGGTGGGGGGTAACACAAGGGAGACACGGGGCATGAGTAGGGGGTGGCGGTAACACTTGGGAGACACGGGGCTTGAGCTGGGGGTGGGGGGTAACACAAGGGAGACATGGGGCATGAGCAGTGGGTGGGGGGTAACAGGGGACAAGTCATGAGCGGGGGTGTGGGGAACAGGGGAAACACGGGGCATGAGCGGGGGGTCGGGGGAAGGGGAGAGACACACGGGGCATGAGCGGGGGATGGGGGCAAAGGTGGGAGACACAGGCCATGAGCGGGGGGTCAGGGGGAAGGGGAGAGATACACGGGGCATGAGCGGGGGGTGGAGGGGAAGGGTGAGACACACGGGGCATGAGCGGGGGGTGGGGGGAAGGGGAGAGACACACAAGACATGAGCGGGGGGTCGGGGGAAGGGGAGAGACACACAGGGGATGGGGCAAAGGTGGGAGACACAGGGCATGAGCGGGGGGAGGGGGAAGGGGAGAGAAATATGGGGCATGAGTGGGGGGATTGGGAGGAAGGGGAGAGACACACGGGGCATGAGCGGGAAGGGGGAGAGAGACACGGGGCATGAGCGGGGCTTGGGGGAAGGTGAGAGAGACACGAGGTATGAGCGGGGGTGGGGGGGGAGGGGAGAGAGACACAGGGGTGAGGGGAACAGTAGGGAGACATGGGGCATGAGCGGGGGGTGGTGGGTAACACAAGGGAGACACGGGGCATGAGTAGGGGGTAGGGGGTAACACATGGGAGACACGGGGCTTGAGCTGGGGTGAGGGGTAACACAAGGGAGACACGGGGCATGAGCGGTGGCTGGGGGGTAACAGGGGAGACAAGTCATGAGCGTGGGGTGTGGGGAACAGGGGAAACACGGGACATGAGCAGGGATGGGGGGAGTGGAGAGACACACGGGGCATGAGCGGGGTGTGGGGGGAAGGGGTAGAGACACATGGGGCATGAGTGGGGGTGGGGGGAAGGGGAGAGACACACAGGGCATGAGCAGGGGGTGGGGGGAAGGGGAGAGCGAGACACACGGGCATGAGCAGGGGTGGAGGGAGTGGCGAGACACATGGGGCATGAGCGGGGGTTGGTGTAAAGGAGGGAGACACGGGGCATGAGCCAGGGGTGGGGGGAAAGGAGGGAGACACAGGGCATGAGTGGGGGGTGGGGGGAAGGGGAGAGACACATGGGGCATGAGCGGGGGTTGGGGAGAAGGAAAGAGAGACACAGGGCATGAGCGCGGGTGGGGGGAAGGGGAGAGACACACGGGGCATGAGCGGGGGGTGGGGGGAAAGGGGAGAGAGACACGGGGCATGGCCAGGGGTGGGGGGAAGGAGAGAGACACATGGGGCATGAGCGGGGGACAGGGAGGAAGGGGAGAGACACACAGGGCATGAGCGGGGGGGAGGGGAAAGACACACGGGGCATGAGCGGGGGGTGGGGGGGAGAGACACACGGGGCATGGCCGGGGGGAGGGGAGAGACACACGGGGCATGAGCGTGGGGTGGGGGTAATGGGAGAGACACACAGGGCATGAGTGGGGGGTGGGGTGGAAGGGGAGAGAGACACAGGGCATGAGCAGGGGATAGGGGGAACAGTAGGGGGAACAGTAGGGAGACACAGGGCATGAGCGGGGGGTGGGGGGGAAGTGAGAGACACACGGGGCATGAGCGGGGGGTGTAGGGGTAGGGGAGAGACACACGGGGCATGAGCGGGGGGTTGGGGAAGGGGAGAGAACACAAGGCATGATCGGGGGAATGGGGGAAGGGGAGAGACACACGGGGCATGAGCGGGGGGTTGGGGGAAGGGGAGAGAACACGAGGCATGATCGGGGGGTTGGGGGGAAGGGGAGAGAAACACGGGGCATGAGCGGGGGATGGGGGAAAGGAGGGAGACACAGGGCATGAGCGGGGGTTGGGGAAGGGGAGAGAAACATGGGGCATGAGCAGGGGGTTGGGGGAAGGGGAGAGACGCACGGGGCATGAGCAGGAAGGGGAGAGAGACACGGGGCATGAGCAGGGGTGGGGGGAAGGGGAGAGAGACACGAGGTGTGAGCGGGGGTGGGAGGAAGGGGAGAGAGACACGGGGCATGAGCGGGGGGTGGGGGGAACAGTAGGGAGACACGGGGCATGAGCGGGGGTTGGGGGGTGGGGGAGAGAGACACAGGCATGAGCGGGGGTGGGGGGAAGGTGAGAGACACATGGGGCATGAGCAGTGGGGAGGGGAGAGACACACAGGGCATGAGCGGGGGGTGGGGGGAAGGGGAGAGACACACAGGGCTGAGCGTGGGGTGGGGAGGAGGGGATAGACACATGGGGCATGAGTGGGGGGTGGGGGGAAGGAGGGTGACACGGGGCATGAGCGGGGGGGTGGGGGGGTAACATGAGGCAGACACGTGGCATGAGCTGGGGGTGGGTGGCAACACAAGGGAGACACGGGGCATGAGCGGGGGTGGGGGTAACACATAGGAGACACAGGGCATGAGCTGGGGGTGGCGGTAACACAAGGAAGACACGGGGCATGAGCGGGGGATGGGGGCTAACACGAGGGAAACACGGGGCATGAGCGGGGGTTGGGGGTACATTAGGGAAACACGGGGCATGAGCGGGGAGGGGGGAATAGGAGAGAGACATGGGGCATGAGAGGGGTGGGGGAGCACGAGGGAGACACGGGGCATGAGCGGGGGTGGGGGATAACACGAGGGAAACACGGGGCATGAGCGGGGGCCGGGGGGTACATGAGGGAAACCCGGGGCATGAGCGGGGGTGGTGGGAATAGGAGAGAGACATGGGGCATGAGCGGGGATAACACAAGGGAGACATGGGGCATGAGCGTTTGGTGGGTGGGTAACACAAGGAAGACACGGGGCATGAGTGGGGGGTGGGGGGGAAAGGAGGGAGACACGGGGCATGAGCAGGGGTGGGGGGAACAGGGGAGACAAGGGGCATAAGTGGGGGGTGGGGGGTAAGAGGGGAAACAGGGCATGAGCGGGGGGTGGAGGGGTAACACAAGGGAGACACGGGGCATGAGCGGAGGGTGGGGGGGTAAGAGGGGAAACAGGGCATGAGCAGGGGGTGGATGGGTAACACAAGGGAGACACGGGGCATGAGTGGGGGGTGGAGGGTAACACAATGGAGACACGGGGCATGAGCAGGGGGTGGTGGGGTAACACACGGGAGACACAGGGCATGAGCTGGGGGTGGGGGGAGCACAAGGGAGACACGAGGCATGAGCGGGGGGTGGGGGGAACAGGGGAGACACACAGGGCATGAGCGGGGGGTGGGGGGAAGTGGAGAGACACACAGGGCATGAGCGGAGAGTGGGGGGAAGGCTAGAGACACATGGGGCATGAGCAGGGGGTGGGGGGAAGGGAGAGAGACACAGGGCATGAGCGGGGGTGGGGGGGAAGGGGAGAGACACGGGGCATGAGCAGGGGGTGGGGGGAAGGGGAGAGACACACG